>NC_052143.2:42411124-42762180 GCF_016086655.4 Lepeophtheirus salmonis | reverse complement strand
TTATGAGTGAGTTTTGTACAGTATTTACCATTCACCACATTAATCTCAGAGAAGGCAGACTCGTATTTTAAATATATATAAATATAGGATCAAACCAGGGAAGTCTGAAATCGGTCGATGGATCAATTTTACTCGTGAATAATTTAGCGAGGAAGTAAAGTTGGTTGGTGTAAAGGTGTTGAATACTTAGCTAGGGATTTACTACGTATTACTGGTAGTAGAAAACATTGTTACCAATTGATTCACCCACTCCCCAGGTTATTGGGCTGTGCATGTCAGTCTGGCAATAAAAACACAATTTAGGCTAATTATACCGACCTCAAATGCATTTATCTTAATTTTAATATTCTGATTAAAGAACTTTTGTGGGCATGAACTTGGGGCACGTGCAGCGGTTTGAGAATTCCTGGTTTATAGACTTAATTTAATTTAAGAAAAAAATATAGAATTATAAAATATATCCATTTATAATTCTTTTATTGTATGTGAAGATGAATTTTTGCTACTCTCAGTTTAATTTGCAGTCCATTCAATGAGTAACTAATCAAAATAATAGAAAATAACGATAATTATTGGTCCAAGAATATAAATATAAGCCAGAGGCAATTTTGCAAAAAATAAACAAAAAAATAACAACATTCTAACTTGTGTTTGTGTAGACGTGACACATATTTATTTCAAACATGGTTTTGAAATAGTTTAAAAGTAAAAATTAGACTCCCAAGAGAGAGGGAGATATTCCTCCTATTACAAGATTAACTCTTTTAAAGCTCTCCTTCCTATGCCCAAAAACAAAATCAAAATGGTTTATCTACCCAAGTAGTTATATAAGTAACTAACTTGCCAATTTAGATCTTCCTTGTTGATCAATTTTGCAAAATGAAAAGGGAGAGAAGTGCACCTTGGACTCGACGATAATACCTCACAAGTAGAATCAATTACTCATCAAATACGCGGACCCCGTGCTCATCTCGTTTTATATGTATGTAGAGCCATCTGTTGTTTTAATAGGGATAGATAATTTAAATAACATCACCTCAAGTGTGTGTGTACATAACATTAGATACATGGGAGGACTATGAGTGTGATCCAATGCGTGAAGAGTCTTCATAATTCATTGATCTCCTCTCTTCTTTGTTATTATTTTATAATAGGTATGTAGTGTAATTTCATGTTTCTAAAATTAAAAAAAAAACAAAATAAAAAAGTGATTATTTTCTCAAGGCACAAAGAAATTTTCCCCCTCATGTCTCATTCTACTTACATTGTACATAGGATGCTCAAACCAATGATGAGATGTTAGTGTGATCCTGCTATGCTGGGACATATGAGGGTCTGTAGATGTGCAGGGTAGTCCCTATTCGAACAGAGGGTAGAGCTCTAATATTTATGCAATGAAACAGCAGGCAGAATGGTTTCTTTCTATGTATAACTACATATATACATATATATACCAATATTAATATTAAACAACATAAATTTTTCTCTCTCACAAGTTCTCGCAGCAGGCTTCTAATCATTTTGTATTAGATGTTACAAAATATATAGGGGTGCTTTGGTTTCCTTTTCATGCGTCAAACATAAATAACTATGTGCTCGACTCTTTGTATTAAAAAAAATTAGAATTATAACTAAAATATCTCAAAATTATCCTTTCGATTTTGGATTTGATAAAATGATCTTTTTTTTTTTAAAAGAAATCCTTACAAAATTTGGTTTCTCTTACAAAGTGATAATTTTTGATGTTACATGTCCCCCACCCCTTCCTATGGGCGCCCCTGAAGGATGCACAGATTATTATTTTTGGATTTTTTTTCAAAATAATTCAATAATTAAATTTTTTGAAAAAATTCAAAAATCCATAAGCATTCACCGAAATCTATAGCTTTTTTAAAAATAATTTCAAATTTTAAAATTACTTTGAAATTTGATATATAATTTTTTTGGACAAATATTTCATATTTGAAATTTAATTGATAAAAATTATTTTTTGTTCCAAAAAAATTAATTTTCTGGATACAAATATAGATTTTTGAAATTTTTTTGGAGAACAATTAAATATTTGTGATTTAAAAAAAAATTAATATTTGAAATTTTTTAGAAATTTTTTCAAAAATCCAAAGCTACTCACAAAAAATAAAAGATTTTGGAAAAAATTCAAAAATTGAATTTCAAATATTATTTTTTTTATTAAATTTGTTGGAGGAGAATTTCAAAAATCTATAGCTATTTACAGAAAAATAGGGATCCCCTGGCTTCGGTAATCGGATAAGAGAATAGAGGGTAACATTCATAACGAACATAAGAATATACTTTTCAAGAGAATAGCATAAGTCCAGCGCATATTGCAGCGAGAATGTTGCTCAGTGAGAGACTGTATAAGGCTGGGCAGTTAGATTTGATAAAGTTTTAAGAATTTACTTGGCTTGTTTTAACTGTATTTAGTACTAAAAAAATAGTCGTCTGATTAACAACTCCCAAATCATCTGTAATTGACCAAATTGCCAAATGGTGCGGGATGTTTGCATCCAAGACTACAGATCCGTGTAGATACAATACTTACTCCATAACGACAAATTCATCATATAAGTATTTCAACCCTCCATTTGAGTAGTTTGACATTTTATCCCTAAAAAACTTCACGGTTCAAATCGCAAATATGCATTAATAATGGCTCATTAAACGAGAGAGAGAAACGATTATCGAAAATGCTAAAACAATTTGTGTATTTTTTTTTTTTTTTTGTAATATGATCAATCCAATTTTAGAGGTTTTACCTGAAAAAAATTGTCCACTTTTTCCACAAACATTAGCAAGAACTCTTGTTTAATTACTTTGGATACAAATAAATTATCATTTTCTAACCAAAAACTCAATTTTCAAAAATCAAAAAAAAAAAAAACCTTGTTAAATGAAGACAAGGATTATAACAATTATGATGATGCTTTAACCTAGTGGGCGTTATTTAAGTAGAAATGTATCTATTATTTAATATTTAATTTTGATTGAACTAAATGTTTTGATTAAATCGCACAGACATAAATTAGTGCCAAGTCGTCCTATACAAGAATTAAAAAAAGGACCTGAAGAACAAATATGCATAATTATTTCCCTTAAATAGCTAAGTTGGACCCTGTAAATAATATTTTTTAGTGAAAAATACTTGAATACAGGTGATCCATGAATCCTATAACGCCATGCACATATCATACTTGATACCTAAAGAAGTTTTGGAACCCTCAATTACAGCATTTCGACAACTTTTCATAGGCGCAATTGTAGATAAAGAATTAATCAATGGATCATTAAATAGATAAAAAGAGCCGAATGTCTTAGTTTTTGGAAAAGTTACAAATTTAATTTTAGTAGTGTTATATTAATATTCATTTTTTACAACTATCAGCGAGAATAGTCTATAGGTCACTTTGAACTTTATAAAATCCCAAAGTCTAAATAAAAATGTCAATATAAAAATAAATCAAAAATATATATATATAAATAAACTTATTTTAGGTTTTTTAAAGTATACATTGATTCTAATTACAATAATCAGAAAACTCTAACCACAAATTAGCGTAGTAGGCGTTCTTCAACTACCAATATGTATGTATTTAATTTTGATTGTAATCTTAAAAAGAAAAAAAAACGAACAAGAAAAAAAAAAAAAAGACATCTAGCACAATCATGGCTAAATATTACCATTAAATGGCTAAATTTGCCCTTGGACATAGTATCAAATATCTAGGGATGTGAAATGTACTGGAATCCAGGCGAGTGTAAATGTCTAATACAGGTGTGCGCGTCTAAAACTGAACACTCTATAAATTTTAGGCGTTTTTCCTTGTCTACAGGCTTGAGGGCTTGACGAGGGGTTCTCTTGTAGACCTTAAGGCCAAGATATTTCTTAACTAGCCGGTCCATGCCCCTTCTGCTGACGTTGCCCTCCTTAGAGAGGCCGCTGACGGTGACCTTGCCTCTCTTGTCATCGACATACTTTTTCACGGTAGCAACCATTTCGTCCGACCTTCGAGGCCTTGACTTAGATCTTGTGGTTGCCTTCGGAGTCTCTTTGGATACCACGCTGTAAACGGTGGTGCGGCTGCAGTTCAGAACCTTGGCAATTTCAGTGGGAGTTTTTCTCCGGCCGGAAAGTTCCAGAATTGCGACTCGACGTCTCTCCATATTATCGGCTGTTGTTTCACGTTTGCTATTTAGATTTTGCTGGAGTTTTGTTTATAACTAGTCAAGACCCTTGCCTTGAAGTATAAACCAGCTTCAACTCAATAAAATCACGAATATGTGCATGGCGGAAAATTTAAAGGAGTGTTCAGTTTTAGGCGCGCACACCTGTAAAATACCTGTGTTAAAATGATGGTTTTTCAAAAATGCCAAGTCCGAGTGCTCATTGTATCGAGTACAAATCCATTAACTACAGCCCTATCGCAAACACTACGTGTTTGTAAGTCTATGGTTTTTTGAAAGGAGCATAAAAAGGTAATAAAAAGGGGTCTGGCAAAATCTTTAGAGGACAATTCAAGAGGTGAGCCAATACATTAACTAGATGCACTTGTTTCCCTCTCTATAAGTAGATTCCCACTATGCATATTCATAAAGAATAATGGTTCTATAGTCATAAGAAGAAGAAAAAAATACACACATTTTTCTTTTGTTAGTCCTTAGAGACTAAATGTATGTATATTATATAGTAACTACTACATATATCATCGTTTCAAAATAAGAATGGAGTCTATTAAACCCATTCTATATACATATATCCACTATAAGTCAACTCTGTTCTTGTCTCGTAAAAAAAATACACCATATCTTGGTTGGTTGTTCTGATTGTAAACAACACAAACCTTATTCTTACAGGTGCTCAAAAATATATGTATCCCTATTATCCATTCACATACATTATAGGTACCTATATCTTGTTCTTTTATTGTATGTAGTTTTGCAAAATATTTAATATGTAAGACGTTGTACAAGTCAATGTGATTATATGTTTTTTAATGGTCCGAAACATTTTAGACAGCATACTTCTAAAACAGGAATGCACAACCAATTAGCTCTACGGTTTATGTGTGGTCAGAACTTTTTTGATTTTTGAACAATTAAAATTTTTGTCTATTTCTAGCAAAAAAAATATTTTAGGACAAATTTTGTCAAAATTGAAAGTTTTTGATTTGTTCTGAATTGAGGTTTTTGAGTATTTTAAATTAAAATAATAATCCTTTTTGTATTCATAGTAGCTATCAGAGAGTTTTTGGGCTGATGCATGTATAAAAATGAGTGATTTTCCTTTATAAAATACCTTTAAAATTCGATTTGTAATTTTTCAAATATTTTTTGATGACGCAGTAAGTTTGCACCATTGAAAGGTCATATATGAGGAATTTGCACTTAATTGATAGATGATCTATGGATCATCTATCTGTAATAAATATAAATAATTTATTGAATAATTAAATTGAATTTTGCCCAAATTGAAGATTCGAAAGCTCATGTATCCAATATGATACGTTAAATTTAGTTCACTTAAGTGATTCATTTCTTTCTCAATTTAGTATTTGTACTTTTTTGATTTGACAACATTTTGCAATACTGAGGGTGACCTTGCCTCTCTTGTCATCGACATACTTTTTCACGGTAGCAACCATTTTTCCCCTCTGTTTAATGACCCATGCATTATAAATTTTCTCTTTTATCCATGATATTTATTTGCTCAAAAATTGTCAAACTGCTCAAATCGGGGAATCCATGTACATGATACAACAAACGATATAGAGTGATCAACCTAAAATCTATTGGCCAAATTGTTTTCCACTTAATGTTTCACCGATTGGCTCAAATAGAGAATTCGAAAGCGTATCTATTAAATAAAATTTATTTTATATATAGAGTGGTTTTTTGGTGATATATTGAACGTGTGACTTTACGTAGAATAGTCTGTTTTGATGATATTATTATTATTTATCAATATAATTAAAAAATGAAAATTGAGAAAATTATTTGGAGCTTGTAGCAATCCCAGCTTTTGGTGGCCAAAGAACACCATACATCAACGAATACTTAACATAACCTCTCACTATTTATTCATTTTCCCTCTCCGTCCAAAAAACTGAGTGACATCTTTATTTTACACATTAAAATCCTTAGATACATGTAATTAACCATAACATTTCTACATGCCTTTTCAAATTTTCATGTAGGCGTTCATTATAAAAGATTCAACACATGAGTTCAATCCATTTACACTTGCACCCCGCCTCAATTTCAAACATGACTCTGTTCCACCCATGACGAATAGAGGAAAATGAAGACCAAGAACGCAATCAAATTCAAGGCCTATATATTTATATTCCTTATGTATATATGTAGTTAAAAATCAATGCTTCTTACAGAGCTAAACAACTAAGTTTTATAACAATAAAACCTTTTTTTTTTCATTAAAATCAGGGAAAATAACGAACTAGTATTTTGTATATTAGATCAATAATTAAAAAACACTTAAACATTACTCTAATAAAAAAAAATCCCCTGATACCTAGTTTTATTATAAATTAGCAAACTTAGGATTTTTGAGGGATTTTTTGGCCAAATTGAGCAAAAAAACAAAATACAAGGAGCACTAAAATTTTGAAAAATGAACACCGAAAATATAAAAATTGAAAAAATTATATTAAGAAAAAGACAGTTTCATAAGGAGTCATTTAAAATAATTTGTGGTGTTTTATTTTTACCAATTTTGTTTTACAAATTTTACATAATTATATTCACAAATCAAGATTTTTGAAAGTTTTTTGCATTCGGTCAGTAATGGTAGTTACAAACATACTTAAAGACTGTTCATCAACATTCATATCAGTAGTTGGAGAACATTTAAAGTTGGCGAGATCTTCAAGAGTCTTATTAGAGGCATCTTATCATCAATACTACGGATTATACGTCCGATCTTTTGCATAAATGGAAGATTAGGATTACTGTGAATGAATGATGTAATTTTTTTTCTATGTATCTTCGCTCTTTTTCCCGTTACAGAATGTATATCCAGAGAACCGTACTTAAGTTTTCCTTCTATTTCAAGCTTTGTAATAGTTTCCGGTAAAAATGACACATTAGCTTTCTCAGATATCTGATCATAAATATCATAAACCGGATTGCGTCATATACATAGTTTCCCCTGCAAAAATATCATCACATAATCATCAAAACTGTTGTTCAATCCAACTAGAATACTAATCTTCTCTATATAAATCATACCAGACTCGAAAAATGAGCAATTTTCCTACAAAAAAAAGGCAAAATGAGCGATTTCTTCATAAAATATCTTAATGAACAATTTTTTAGCGATACAAAATTATATATTTTTGTGGGAAAAAAAATGGAAGAATGAATTGTTTTGGATGTTTAGGGGATGGGGGCTACAGCCCCTCCATACTGCTGCCTGTAGACGCCCCTCCGTCACATAAAAACGCATTATGTAGCTTTAAAACAAAGTAGCGAAACGTGGCTGTTTGTTTGAGTAAGTTCATGATGGTACTTATATCGTTTGCCCCACGTAAAATGTCGCCTTGTATGATACCACATTATGACGTCACTTTATCATTGTCTGTCATTTACCTTCATGATTTGCAATATTAATTCAGTTAACAGGGTGAATTAGTGAAGATTGTGTGGTTATTTATAGAGGATTATTCAAGACCCTCAGAATACCTCTAGCAAAAAAAAAAAGAAAGTATCGCGTAGACAACTGTACTCTGGTAATCATTGATCACATGGTCTTTCTTTTGCCACGTTATTTATAGCTTATATATGCAATAAAGCGTTTTTACAGACGTCATAAACTGCATTAGGATTGAAAGAGACGTGGATATTATTATCAAATACAAAACAAGCGAGATATTTCCAATAAATTTAGATGAAAATTCATCCAACTGCTATGATAACAATAATTAATGTAACACCTAACTTCATTATTACTTGATGTCTAAGATAAACCGTGATATTTTAATTAGATCAATGTAATATTTTTTAAAAATCCTTAAAAACGGCTAAATTTGTATAATCATATATACAGAAAAATATCAAAAAAAAAAAAAAAAATCCATAGCTACAGGGAGCGGGGATCAAATTGTCGCCTACTTTAAACCTTGATAACTTGAAGACGATATTATCAAATATAAAACCAGTCACCAAATATGAAAGCTATTTTTGTCAGCTGACGATACGTAGTTCAGTTAGCATCATGCCGTCATCATATGAAGAGATAAAGAGCTATAAGTGGAACGAGGAGCTTTCAAGGTCCGCCGTAGTCTTGGCATTGGTTAATAATGGAGGTGAAATCTCCAATTCAACGATTGCTTCAACCTTAGGAGTGAATTTACGGACTCTTCAGCATATCTGTAAGAAGCTAGAGGACACCTGGGATGTTGATGCCACCATAAAGAGGGCACCCAAGGAGGAGGGCGCCGACAGGAAGGTCAGGGACACCGACTTTGTCGACAAGGTGAAGAAGATGGTTGAGGATGACCCTACCAGGTCCATGAAGGCGATAGCGAGGGATCTGGGTGTGGCAACAGGACTCAGCACCCTGCCATGTGTCCAAAATCTCCATGCAGTGGTTAACCGAGAACTGTTATGACGTCGTAACCAAGGATTTGTGGCCTCCTAACTCTCCCCACCTTAATCCTTTGGACTATTTTGTCTTGGACTATGTCGAGAGACATACCAACAGACATCCCCATTGCACCAAGGCCAGCCTGATGGACTCCATCAAGGAGGTATTCGGCAACATGGACAATGAGATGGTCAGAAGAGCCTGCGGCCGGTTCAGAGGCCGTATTGCGGCCGTTATTGATGCCAACGGTGATTATATCAAACGAATGGCTACTCTATACCTATATGCTCGTCATAGTTTTGATTTTCAATAAAAAAGTTAAAAAACGTATATTTTGTGTTATTTTTTGTAGAAAAATATTTTGTCGACAATTTGATCCCCGCTCCCTGTATTTACAAAAATTATAATTTACCCAAATGACGAAAAGTTTTCGATATAAAAAGCAAAATAATCCTTAATTTGTGCTACAACCCTTCCATCCCACCCTTTGGCGGACGCCTCTGTAATAAAAATCATTTATGCGGACTTCAATGACAATCCATTGGTCAGATGAAGTAATTGTACACCTATAATGTTTACTTATACCCAATCATTGCAACGCCATCTGACCTATTAAAGGAAATTTTAAAAAAAAAAAGGTGTATAGAAAAAGGACCCTGTCAGAAGGTTGATCCATCCTTTTAATTTATATTTGATGGATTGAAATATCTCATATTTATATGTTCAAAGCGTTAATTCTCACATGATTATATAGCAGATGCATTCAAAACTACTTGGGGAATAATGTATTCCTTTTTTATTTATTTATTTTCTCTTTTCGCAGATTATTAATAGCATTATAATATATTATTATACCATCTTTTCTTCTCTTCTTTTTCTTTCCCAACAAGACAATGAAGAATTTATAAATGAATAATAGTACAATATATGTATATATTTATACTTTTAAACAATGGAAAAATGAAGACGGAAAAAAACAACTATTTATTTTTCTTCCATTCTTTCCGATTATCAGATCAAGATACGTTGGCACCCTTGTGGAGAGTAAGACGAAGTGAGAGAAAAAAGTATATATACATATATAGTACTAAGTTCAAACAGTACGTCTAATTATTCATATCAAAATATACGTAAATAGCCATAATAACATTAAAAGCTCTTAGTCCATTTAAAATGAGGAGAGTTCACCTTTTCATTTAACTTTTTGTTTAAGTAAATATGTACATAATTCTATTTGGAATGGAGAGGAAAAGAAATAATATTATGACTGGAAGATTTAACTGGAGAAGTAACGTTTAATTAAGATTGTGAATTAATATTATGTAGTCTGTATTCGGTCTAACATATATGTACTGTGGAGGTGCTTTTTTCAACAGATCATTATGTGAAAAAGAAAAAAAAATTTAATGGAAAAGGTGTTGAGAGATGGAGGTTTTATTTAAAGGAATGCTTCTCAAACTTTTCTAAAAGCTGTGTGGCTCAAATTTCAAAAATAGGGAGGAGGGGGCATGTGTAAGTACATATTGCCAATACTTTTGCCTTAAAACTATTTTGCTCTAGGACATTTTAACTTAAAGCAACTTTGCCTCAATGATATTATGCCTTATTATAAAATGATGTTCAAACGTGTTTATTGTTTATTTTTGGTTGAAATCAATGGCCCTTTTGAATTTTCTAATCATTATATGTCATGTGTTCTTAATTATTTTCTACCAGCGGGGATGATCAAAGCCTATAGAAGTTGAATTACAGTAAGTATTTATGATAACATAAAAATTATAACTCTTAAAATTTAAAAAAAATATCCTAATAGCGCAAAGGCAAAAATAAATTGTAAATAATGTATACGTAAATATATCACACAAAAAAATAATTAATTAAAAATCGCTTGAGGTCAACCTCCCATCCCTGACGAACGTATAGAAGTATATAATTCCAATAACTAGCTCATCTATAATAAAAACTATGCTTGGAAATGTCACTATTTGGTTTTGAGAGTTAGATGATGTTGTGATCAGAGAGGCTCGTTCATTGGAAGAGGTCGCCTTTGTTTGGTATTCAGGGTGGGGGAAATAGGGTTATCATTATGATTAAAATTGAGTAGAGCGTGATTACATCTTTAATAGCACGTCTATGAGACAAAGTGGGTCTAGTCTTTTGATTTTATATTGATAGTTAGTTGTCTTTATCTCCTCCTGAAGGAAACAACGACACAAAACTAGGTCTCACCTTTTCCAAAGACTTAGTCAAGTAGTTAATGAAAGGACTCCAGATCTCAGACCCGTACATTAAGGTCGGGAGGACATTATTACTTTAGAACACATTGTTGTTTTCTGTTGGAAGAATGACAGAATATCATTCTGCTCTTGCCTAATATAATGCTATTTCGTCAATTTATGAGTATTGCCCGATATGAACAATCTGTCATATCTAATGACAGTTGACATAGGAGCAGCAATTAGCACTTCTTCAATTTAAATCTTTGTCATGTTATTTTTTTCTTATTAACAAAATTTTATTACACATTTTGTCTTTGATTCGTACTCATTGTATATATTGTATTTATCCTATTTAATTGTGTGGTATAACTCTATCATTTATATATTAAGACTAAATGCCTAAGGCGAATTGAATGAAGGCAGAATGTCCTAAGGTAAAATAACTTAAGACAAAAGTACCTAGCACCCATATTACCGCCCCTATACTACAGAGTTATACAGTGATGATCATAGCCTATAGAAGTTGAATTACATTATGTTCCCTTGCTATAATTCTTTAAAGAATAGCAAAATATATTTTTCAATTTTGTACCCTATGATGTTCTTTTAAACAACTTTCATGCAGAAGATTGAATGTTCGACTCTCAAGTGAACAATTGTGGGGTTTACTCTTTAAAAAGTACAAAACCAGTTTGATTTTTCTGATAATTTTGTTTGAACAAACTAATTTGTTTTTTTAATCTAATTTAATACTTTTTTTTTGGCTAGTTAATATTTTTTAAGTGTAAAACGTTTCATTTATGTAACAAAATGAGAAAGGCTCTTGTTTTTTCTAACTACTAATTACTTCTTTGCGTAACTGCTGATGAGAAATCATACTATTCACACTTACCATCCGGGTTATTTCAGATGTAAAAAAGTTACTACTTGACACATATTCGTTGAATAATGAGAAAACATGTGTTTTTTTGGGTATGTTGCATATGTACAGCAAAAATGATTTAAGGGGTGAAAAATGTTCGCTCTGAATTCACCATATATGTAGATGAATTGTTCATTGTGTCATGTGTGTATCTAAATTATGTGTATCTATTGAATGATGTTACACGGAGTGATCCATTAAAATCTGAACAATTTAAATTTTAATTATTAAAATAGAATTTCATCAAAATTAATACTATGAATAGATGTGTGGCTGAGTTCTATTAATAATTAATTTACCCGCCCTTAGAGGCAAGGATGGCTTTCAGGTGGCGGTGGAAGCTCTTTAATTAGTCACCTATCATGGCGTCAAGAGGTGGCTTACAGTTGCTTTGGAGACCTCAGTTTTTAGATGACGGACACTGTAGTCCTTCCTTTGACATGCAAACACAAGGTGTAGTTGAGGGATTTGGCGTTAGGGCTGTAGGGGTCAAAAGTCTCAAAAAATAATACAAAAGAACTGAAAAGGCTCACGGAGGGGATGGGTTTCTTTCATTGTTGGTGTCAAAAGAGACCTCTTCACCATCACAAGGGATATTTCCACTCACTGTGTTGATAGCTGTCTGGCCAGTCTGGTGTAAAACCCTGAGATCTCTTGAGGGGAGTGGGCTGGGTTTTTTTTTTACTCCTCTGAGTCCAGTAGGGCCTTCTTGATAGATCCATTCTTTCTATACAACGTTCTGGACTTACTGAGTGTGGCCCTTGAGAAGCCCAACTACTTGTAGTGTGCAAATGGGCATTTGTCTGTTACGTTCAAGCGTCATTTTTACGACTTGTATGAAACCTAGGGAGCTCAGGTTTGTTTTTTGTAAGTAATTGTTTATGCTTTAATATATGGGAATATGAATTAACTTTAATCCATCCCTCAACCTTCATTAGCTATTGAACTAGTAAGTGTTCATATTTCAATGGACCACCCGGTATGAATGTTTCATAAGTGTGCAAATCTTATAACTGAGATAGATAGAATATTAGTTCATAAAGTGCGACTGAAAAAATTTGTTTGAGCTTAGAAAAGGAATATATACATTAAGGTTTTCGGTCAATAACCGCGGTCTGGACTCAAATATCGCTTCAAATTGGTATACAAAGAAAAAATCATTTATGACCAAAACAGGGAAAAAGTTGATACGGGACTGCATCTCAACGTTACTAGGAACGGCTTCCATTCCTCTTATAATAACTTCATTCTACAAAAACTAAAACATTCCGCGTCTACCCCACAGTATAAATTCATTCCATATTTTAGAAATAACAATTGTATCGGTACTAAATGCTCATATCAGTTGGGTTAATATTTCTGTGATTTAAAATGATTTTATTATAACTCTTGTTATGGTTCCTTGAGGCCTTCATAAATTCCATTCATAGACGTGGCCTTACTGCTTCGTTAATATATATATATATATTTTTTACTATCACGTTTCTTTTCACGTCTATTTTTTTAAGATAAAAGTATAACGAAATTATCAGTTCAATAAAATAATATAATAAAGATATTACAACTTTTTAACAAAAAAAAAAATAAAAGGAATTTCAATGCTTTTCTCCTTCAGGCCATGACTAACTCCCTCTGATTATAAAAGAAAAAAAATCATCCATTTTTTAGTATCTTCAATGACCCACGGATCGGATACACTCTTTCTTATCGATCTTTGAAACACATCCCAAATTGTGAAACACCCACGACAAGTCATTCTTTTTACTAACCTTGTAGTTAAGTGTCTGCTGCGATATTTTAACAATTGAATTAGTTTATATAAGCTTGAACTTCATAATAATTAATTTATCCCTAATGGGCCATTGCATTGTTTACTTATAATTGTTTATATACCAAACGATGACACGTGGCCCTCCCTTGCCTCAAAATATAACAACTCCCTGAAGATAATATTATAGAATATATTGATTATTTGTCAATTCCAATTTAAAGTTGTTTTTGGATCAAAAGAATAATTAATTTAATTGATTAATTTTGCGCTCCCAAACTAATTATTGTTACACCAACTTTCGGACAATATATATTCTTTATTTTATTATTTATTAGAGTATTTATTATTCTTACACACATTAAACCCTTGATAGTCAATAATGATTAATGATGATGTCCTTGAAATTTAAGATAGGAATGGACGGAACGGCTAAATTTTGGGTCCAATACATGGGTAAGGAAAAATATAATTGTATATTTTTCGCTTTCTTTCAATGATTTATAAAAAGTGTCATCTGGTTTTAAACCAAGTATTCCCCATTCTATTTGATAACTTTTTGCCCAGAATAATCCAACTTCATAATGCCTGTTTTGTAAAAATCCTTTTCTATTGGAAAAAAACTAGAACAACCAATTTTCGGAGGCTTTGATGATGTTTTGTTGTCTTTTATTCAACAATTCTGGGCGTTACAGTTCGATCACTGTTATGTTTAGAACTATCCAATATTAGTATATTATATCAATAACTAATAATCAATTAATTAAATATACAACGTCATGGTAAATCATATATTAATAATGATTATACTATCCCAGTACCTAGTGCTCGAGAGAGCGAATTTCTAACCTGTTTAGTAAACTACAAAAACTCCAACAATCACCATCATCAAACGGTCGAGTTGTTTACAGTAGAGGTCAGAATTGAGCAAAAAGAAAGGCATACAATTGAGGGAGGAAAAGGACACGGAATAAATACAATTTTATAAATGTCATCACTCGAAACCTTTGAGTTCTTTTTTGTTCACAATTTATTATTGATGCATAAACTTAATAATTTGCACGGCATAAATTGTAAAAACTTCAAGCCAAGTAAACCAATAGAGTTAATAAAGATAATCTATTTATAGAAATTATGGATAATTCGTGAAAGAATACAAATTTAATCCACACTTAATTTTGGGAAAAATCTTTCTAGCTTGCTTTTGTGCTGATGGGACACATATAATTACATTAAACTTTTATTTTATAATTATTATAGCATATGTAGGATTTCACAGAGAAATCTCCAGAAAACAGGAAATATGTTGTTATATTCTGCCGCAAGACGGTGCCACTCTCGATCTTTTTTGTTAACAAACTAATAAGTGAAAAAAAACCACACATTTTATTTCTCCGATCTACATATAATAATAAGTCTTATTATATTTTATTCTACTATTAAAATTTTAATCATTAAACTTCATGGAAAATATAGTTGTGTATATACATACAAAAATGTTATGTAGCCTATTTTTTTAGCTTCTAAGTCAAATACGATAGTTGTTAACTATTGCAACTGTCCCTAGCCGTAGGACAGTTGCAACATTTAAAGACTCGCTTTTAAATGCAATTGGGGGAAAATTTGAATTTACAAATAATATATATATTATGTGAAGTAAAAAGTTTATTATTAAATAACATTATCATTAATGGAGTTGTATGTGTTTGCTGCAAGACGGCGCCAGTCTCGATTGATTGTTTTATAAACAAATAAATATAAATTAAGATATAATGAAATCCAGGATTTCCCCAAGAAATCCCGGGAAAGGGGATCCCGGGATTCCTTCTCTCTTTATATCAAACCTTCTGTATGCACATATTACTCGTATCCATCTATCTAACATTATTTTACATAGGAACATAATATTTTGGCTCTAAATACATAATTACAAGGGATTATAAAAGAGAACCTCTAATTAAGTCCAATTACTTCACTTATTCACACTACACTTCATAATCTGTTCACCTCATACAAGAGAAGAAGAAAAGAATAATAAGAATATGAAGAAATATGGCGCAAATAACCCTTCTTTTTTTGGCAAGAATTATTATAAACGTTTATGAAATGCAAATTTATTAGTAAGTGGATTTGCAATGCTTTAATAACCACTCCAGTGTTTAATTATTCTTCCTGCATTTTTCGATAGGAGCATAATACATATTATATTATATAGATTGATATTGAATTGAAGGAAAACACAGGGAGCCCTCACAATGTGTTACACTCTTTATGATTTTATTAGGAAATCTTCTTTCAATCATTTATGTATTTGTTAACGTCCGAGTCTACTTTCTACTAATAAGGGGTCTAGAACGTACAATGAGAGCTCACTGCATCTATCCTTTTTTCATTATCTAGAATGTCAATTGTGTATATTAGTTAGACCAAGGAAAAGCTTTAAAGTATACACGACTGATAATCGTTAACAGAGTACAGGGGTATATAATAATTTCCTTATTTTTTAACGCCTTGATTTTCGAGTAACATTCGGTTTAGTGAAGTGCTTCTAATCCAAAATTGAATTCAAACTCACATATTTTAAGGATCAATAATAAGGATCTAGTTATAACAAACTAAAGAATGACTCTGTGATGTTAGCCGGAAGGGACATTCGCTGATATTTGGGGCTCCGTCCCACTATATTTTTTCGAAAAAGTTTTTATTGACCCATACTGGTGTCATAGTTACTACAACCAGCCCAATCCCAATAAAAAATTAGGCCCCCATTAACAAAGCTGTCATAACATATAGTCTCAATTTGTGTTTTCGTCATTCGTAGTATGTCTATCTTCTCTTTTCGACTGACTCTGACAAATATTTCAGAACTTAAACCTACAAAATACCTCATTAAAATATAGCAAGCTTTTGAATGATATTTAGTGCATTCGATCGTTTTGATTTTAAACTTTTTTTAATTTCGATTACAGATAGAGTTGAAAGGTTGTCCAGGGGTATGAAAATAAGATGTACAAAATTTCATTGCTCTGAGATTTCATCTTCCGTTGCCACATTTTCTCCGAAGTTTTTACAAAAATTATATATTTTTTTATACAAAATTTCACGAGTGAATGTAAGGAAATTAACTTCTTAATGAATTACTATTTAAATTATTTGTTGAAATGCATTAAAACAGGTGTACGTTATACGCAAGTCATCAAAAAATTGGTATTAATTTTCCTTTTTTACAGAATAAATTATCATTTTAGGAAAATGTTTATTAGATATGATTTGTAAAGTGTACTAACATCTAACAATTGCTTATGGAAAAAAAATCTGATATATGCGTTTATCAAAAAATATGGCCAAAAAAAAGGGAAAATTATCATTTTTTCAAAAAATTTGCACAAAATGTGGCAACTGAAGATTAAATCGTAGAGTGATGAAATTTTCAACACCTTATTTTCATACCCCAAGGCATTTTTTCCGCCCTATCCGTAATAAAAGTTCGAAGAAAGTTGAAAATCGTTAAAAAATTTAGAGTTAAAAAAAAACCCTACCTCAGATATGCTAATAATTGAATGCCGAACTTAGTTACAATATTTGTACAAATATGAATCAATTAATGACTAGATAACGCTAGCATATAGCTGTAAAAACGATGGGAAAAACATCCAATATAGCACTGATAACTTCTAGCTTCGCAAAACATGCATTAGCATGAATAAATAATACAAAAATGCGATTTTTAGGAAATCAAACAAATTAACTCAAATCAATTTTTTGATATGTTTAAATACTACATTTAACTTTAATTTTGATTCAATATGTCCTCATTTATCAGCAATAAAAGCTTCTACACCTCGAAAATGGATTGGGATCCAAGAAACGATGAAGACCATATCTATAGTATAACACACTGTTATGATGGCAACTCGGAGCGAATCCAAAATTAGATGAAAGGTGCGACAAACACCCCCCTCCATGACTACTCAAACAATAAACTCCAGAGGATTGAGATCAACACTGGAGGAGGGCCACATGGAAGCAGGGCCTAAATCAGCCATGTTGTTCCTACTTAGGTTTTGGTTCTTCATGAACACAGGCGTTGCGTTTGTCTCATTGCTTTGACATTTTTGCACTTAAAGAATTAAAACAAAATTTGTTTATTTTTGTTTGTTTGGTTGTGTTATGAAGTCTAAATAAATGAAGGAGATTATATTTTAATTAAATGCTTCTGTAAGTTTGGTGTTCACACTCTGTCTGCCAATAAAATGATTACTCGGACTATATGTCGGTGGATTGTACATATATGAATCATATTAACAAAATGAGCAAACAAGGCTGACCTTCAATTGCCCTCTAAATAATTGACACATCATCTTCATCTGCGCACATAATTAAAATATGTAAGATCAAAACATGTTATTAAAGCCATTAATAAATATACTTTCAAAAAACTGGTAGGTAGGTGAAATATACATATATATAAAAAACGGAATTATTTTATGGTCTCAAATTATTTTTTGAGATCATGAAGACAATTATTATTATCATGGCTAGCTACCTATGAATGAACACCTTTATAAGATCAACACATACATAGGTAGGTATTATATATTCAGTTTTTTTTTTATATGAGCAGGTTGACGCATTTTCGGCTTTTGTTTTTCTTTTTTGTATAAAAATAAATAAATTTTATATTCCACATAAATTTTTTGTTCGTATTGTATTTTCGGTTAAGACAAAACAAAAAAATTTCTTAAAAAAAAAAAATGAAATAAAAATTAAGTTTAAGTCGTAAAATGAGATTTTAAAACTTTTTTTTTTCTCCCTCTCTTTAGTTGTTAAGTTATAGGGGCATAAAAAATAACTGGGTGATTCGGGATAGTAAGGCAATTTTGTCAACCATTCCTTTGTCTCTTATCAGGTGGATGGATAACTGCACGTTCCTTGGAATAGGGAATGATGGCCCAATATTCGTTTTTCTAGTTCCAAGTCATTTTGGCTAAATTAATGATTGGTAAAGAAAAAGAAGACACTGGTTGGTTTTAACACAAGAAGAAGATCTGTATCTTACTATCAGTTAACAAGTGTCAAATAAATTAAGTTTCCAAGTGTTTTGGCCACCCTAAAGAAAAGATTCAATATTTATGTATGTTAGACTTAGATACATATATAACCATTGGTATGTGGCAAAGAGAAAATAAGACATGACAGAAAACAACTTTGGAATGTTTTCCATGATATGTATCCACGAATGCGTCTATATGTATATATATAAGCATTGTTTATATACTTCATGTCATTTGAACAACAAAAGTTGTACATAATTAAGTACAAACCATAACCCAAAAATCATTTGTAATACACTTCTATTTTGTGACCACCCCAGGTGGGAAGTAGACTTCATACGTTTACTCCTATTTAAAATCAAAGATGCTCTATATCTACAACAAATATTCCACTTTTTGACCGAATTTATGCAAATAAAATTGTATGACCTTTTTTGTAACCATATTCTGGGGCGGTTTTAACCTGAGCAGGGCCTGGAAAATAGATTAACGTGCGGGGCACTCTGTTTTTATATAAGTTTATTAAATATATATATTTTTTTTTAGAAATAAATTTTGAATTTTATTCTTTGTTGAAAGAAAATGAAACGGCCATTTTGTATCAAATTTCAGTTAAAATATTGAATGCTTATAAAAAACTACCCTGTACGGGAGCCCCAGTTCTGTGAGGATCTATGGCACATACCGCTTATGCCTCCTTATAGTTACTCCTTCAAGTACCATCAAGAGGAAATTGCGTATCACCAGTGTTGAGCGTATACCAAGTTGAGAACGACTGTTCAATATACAAATATTAAATGAAATTATTAAAGGATTTGTTAATTTTTCTTCTCCAACGCTTAAAATACGAAAGCTTTCAAAATATATATGTATCGGGGTTCTTCAATATAATGATTGTAGGATGTTTTTTTATATCTTTGAATAGTTTCACACAATCATCCAATGTGTTGGTTACAGACTTTAAAAAAAAGTCTTATTGAGACATGAATAAAATATCATATAAATATAGCCTAAGGTCCTCCATTTTTTTATTTAATCATGGTTTCAAAGGTTAGCTATAAATACTTGTTCATTACATGAGTAACGTTTTTTTAACTATATTGATTTATAATCGAAGGGGATATTAAAATACTCCCCCCCCCCTGCAGCAAAACGTAACTTAAGTGTATAAAGTATGTCAAATAAAATAGTATAAATAAAATTTTACCACAATTCCTTTGATCGGTGACATTTTTAATTAAATTAAATTACATTCTCAATACTTCTATCATCATTGATATAAATATGGGTTTTTAGTGTTCCATCTCCTTATCACGTATAATACATATGTACGTCTCGTTTTGTTTAATTTATATCAAGTAGCAATTTCGGACAAGTTGCAACTTGTATAAGCAAGTTGTACAAGTTACAATTCGTAGGGCCACATTATTGAAGATTTTTAAAATGTCATTTAATTAATTATCAAGCATTTTTTTTTAATCGATATAACTAAAGTATTAATGATATATTTACACATTGCATTTTTTTTCTCGTAACTGTGGGCTCTTAAAATTTAAAGTATACCACAGATTAAAGGGGCACCAGTAGAATTAAATATAAATATAGGGGGGGGAGACTTAGTTGATTAATTTTTTTTTCCAAAAATCCACACTTATTCAAAAAAAATGCTCTAAAAATAGATATTTTTTGCAAAA
This sequence comes from Lepeophtheirus salmonis, assembly GCF_016086655.4. Lineage (NCBI taxonomy): Eukaryota > Metazoa > Arthropoda > Copepoda > Siphonostomatoida > Caligidae > Lepeophtheirus > Lepeophtheirus salmonis. The sequence goes on along the minus strand of NC_052143.2, from coordinate 42,741,903 downwards.
AACCCAAAGTTGTTCACAAAAAAAACCACAATTTTTATCAATAAAATTTCAAATATAAAATATTTGAAAAAAAAAATCAAAAATTAAATTAATTTTATAAAATTTTTTGAAAAAAAAAATTAAATATTACAATTTTTGGAAAAAAAATTTTATATATTACATTTTTTGGAAAAAAAAGTTCAAAAATCTATAGTTATTGACAAAAAATTATTTTTGGAAAAAAAAGTTAATAAATTAGATTAAATTCCAAATATTTAATTTTGTAGTAAAAAGCAAAAATTCCTTAATTTGGGGGAGGTGCTACAGCCCCTTCAGCCCGTACCCTGAGGACGCCCTGGATTAATCATCAATTAGTCATTTTTATTTTAAAAAAAGTAAGTCAAAAATTACTTCATGCATATTTTGGCCATATAAAAAGAAATTCAATTATTGCATGATCTTTATTTCATTTTATGATTTCAACATGTACATTAAAAATACATTACTTATTAAGTAAATACTAGATTTACAACCTTATTTCCTACTAAAAGGACTTCTTCCTTAGGCATTATTTCATATCTCCAGAAACTTATCTTTTTTTTTCTTTCTTTTTTTGCAAGCATATCACGAAATGAATCATTTTTTATGGGCATTAAATCTAACCAAGTTGGGTTAATATTTACCCAAAAAATAATAAACTTCTATATATAAATACTTTTCATTTAAAATGCTTTGCCCCCCTTATAAATCATAATTTTAAAGAAAGAAAAAAAAATCTTACATTTTAAGACAATTCCCCCCATTAATAGTAATCATAATAATAAATTAGTAAGCTTAAGAGAGTGTGAGGTCTGCTCATTTTTTTTTTTTTTGAGCACTCACACATACACGTACATTTATGACAAACATATTCATATTATTTTACAAACTCACGCAGATGACCCAAATGAATTTATGGTAATTATATTTTTATTGTTGTTGTTGCTTTTTTGGCTTAATGAAATTGTCCAGAAACATTCCTTCATTCAATGGAATTGTTTGTAAATATGTATGTTTGTAGTTATAAATGATTATTATTTCAAAGAAAGGATGGAGTGTCATAAAACAAGGGGGGGGAGGAGGAAGGGAATTCAACTTACTCCTGGGGTGTCAGAAAGGGGGAAGAAATCTTCTTTCATTCAAGATGGGAGCCACACATCAGAGGTACATAGATTGTAAATAAATTATCTGCTGTGTTCATTTAAAAATGATTCTCATGGTAGTAGATAATGTTTATTCCATAGCCAGATATATGGCCAAAAATGCATGTACCCGGGGATTTGTTAGCTTTCATTATTGGGAAGGGGTCTTAGCCCCAAAATTTATCAAAACCGATGATAAACATGATTATTACTTGATTTGAGCACCCCTCCCCTAAAAATAATGTGTGGCGACGCCATTGGTGTTTAGTGAATTGACCAATTCAGTGTCATAAATATACAAAGGTTGGAAATAGATAAGTTGAGTCTACCAAATTTCCAAGACAATTATATACATAATTTATAATTAATTCTACAAAAACTCAGATTTTTTGGCATTTATAGAAAAAAAAATTAATTGTAATTCAAAAAATAGCTATTCAAAGTTTCTTTTGAAAAAAAGAAAACATTACCTCCAGAAAAATAGTCAATCATAGATCCAGCATTTGCCTGAGTGTAAGAAAATTATTTTCAGTTGGATTGGATCTATATTTTTATAATGTATTCATATTTCTCCACTTCAAGGATCATCAAACAGAAGCTAAAATATGTGGGATAGTTTGTTTGATCTTGGGAGTTTTTCTTGGGATTTAAGAATCATCGGGATATTTTGTATTCGGTGATTGAATAATTTCAAAATGATAAACAAATAATCAATGTCTATAGATGGGTAGATACCTTCGAAAATATTTCGGGAAACCAATCTCGATTTCAATAACCATATCACTTGCTTATAACATATGTACTACTTTAAACATATATGTCCAATATTTCAAATCCAAAAATAAAATATAAAAAAAAAGATATATTTTACAAAATAATCTACTCATCTCAAATGTACAAAAGAGTTTGGCCTCATGATTGGTCTTGATTTCAATATCCATTTGTAAAGGTATTTATCTTGACCCCTTTATAGTATTGGTCCTGTTGTTAAGACCAAGGTCGAAGTAACTATATTGTAACTTTTCTCATGAAAAAAGAACAATTAAATTATTTTAGTATCTTCATTAATATTATATTTATCAATTCGAATGTAAATATTCATAAAAATGAGATATTTGCATCTAGCCAGTGTCATACCTGCAAGGGGTTGGATAGAAACATTTAAATCATTAAATTGAATTTAATACAATCCTACTTCTACAAAACTAAAATTTGAGTACTAAATACAGGCATATCGGTAGATCAAATTATTTGAACGTTGCTATCCGTAAGGTGGTCTTACCCAAAACAGAGAGATTAATAGGTCATTGGCCATCTCACTTTTTGATAAGCAATAACAATGAAAATATGCATGATTATTGTTTTAATTATATGTGGCATTATTTTCTTAGAACTCTGTACCTTTTGCACATACACACACATATGAATTGGTTCAGAGCCCTCTATCAGAGCATTAATATTAGTCAAAAAAGTCCTAGCACCAACTCTGCACAGTTCCAGATATGTACATGAGCAAGCCCTTCACGTCATCCGAATATTTCATTTCAGGTTTGATTTTTTTTTAAAGGTGATGATGGTTTGATAAAAATAATAAATATAATGATTTGATATTTGACAAAAAAATAATAAAAGTTACAAAAATGGTACTTTTAACTTTTAATATGAAGGTATAAATAAAAAATATATATATTTATTTTGGCTTGTCATTTATTAATGATGCAGTATATAGATAGACTTATCTAATTGATATTTGAGACCTCCCCGTTTGCTCAATGTTATTTATCTCTCTTTCTGTCTTTTACATTTTGTTTCCTCTCTAATTGCTAATAAGTATATAAGAAAATATATATAGTAGGGATGTATTGGTTGCACAATTTGGACGTCCGGTCCAGTCTTTAATTTGTAGGAGACTCCTTCATCGGACACCATAGATTAATCTTCGATAAATGACGGCATCATAGTGACGTGTACATAAATCAAACTTCTATAATTTAAATAAGCCTACTTTAGACTTTAATTCAGCCTAAATGAAGACATATGAAAAAAAAATCACGGGCTGTAAAGATACTTAAGGTTTTACACAACTGAGATACTTTGCTATAATACCTTTGTGAAAATGATGCCGTGTAGAAGGGGCTTAAAAACGCAGGACGGATAGCAGAGATGAGACTGGACTAAACGTGGTACGGCCCATTTTAAGTCCCATATAAAGACCTGATACAATCCTAGTAAAAAAAAATCTGCCTTAAACTTTGGGGCCGATGTCGAATAGCCTTTAAATTAGTTATGGAAGGACTTAGCTCAATGGACAACGTGCTCCATAGAAATGATTCTCTTTAACTCAATGTCGGTAGGTTTGTATCTTGGTCGTTCCTAGAGAAGGAAATATACTTTATGTATTTGGATTTGAAAGACAATTCATAGGTCCGATGGAGTAAATATAATAGTATAATGTTTACTTATACTTAGTCCGTGTAACTCCATCTCATCAATTAAAGGAACATTAAAAAAAAGATAGATGCAAAAAGCAAGGAAAAGTTGTCAATGTAAGTCAAACCTATTCTTAGTCATTGATTCAATAACAAAAAGAAAGTATTGGAACGTATAAAAAAAACCTAACAGTTTTATTTTTAGCTGCAAATTCCTAGTCCTTATCTACTCACAGATGTATCCTTCAATAACGTAATTTCATATCATCAATTATTCATTTCTTTTATTAGAATTCACCAGACGAATATGTTTTTAATGTAATATTTGAACAAAAATGTTATTTTTCCTATTTAAACTACTATGTCTAATAAAATACAAGTTGAGGATTTTAAATCCGGAAAATTTATGGATAATGTGTTTTATAATTTATTTCCCAAAATTAATTCCGCAATTCACAATTCCTTTGCTCTAAGGTGCAAGGATCCATAGTGAAGTCAATCACTCCAACCAAACAGCTCCAGATTTAACCACAGCAGCTTTGAACCTGGCACAGGCCTTGATGAGACCTTCCTCGAGAATGGAAGCCTGCAATGAATCAATAGTATTCTTCACACGTTTATTGGACTCTTTCTCCAAGACGTACCACATATAGTAGTCCAAGGGGCTCATATCCGGTGAGCTAGGAGATCACATTTCCTTTGCCTTCAATAAGTATTGATTGCATTTTTTGCTCGCAGAACAATCTAGTGATTCTCTTCGAGGTGTTTCCAACTCATCAGCCTCCTTGTAAGCCTTGGCAATATTGCAAACAGTTAATTTAGGCATATCTGTAAATTCAATAATCACCTTGGGCGTGCGCCCAGCACGGAGCCACACTACAATGACATCTACAGGATTTCGTACTTTTCCTCATACCGTTTTTTCAGGTGATTATAAAGAACACACTTTCGTCAAGATAGAACTGAGGGTTGCCAGGATATTGAGGTCTAAACTTGTTCCAGACTTAAAGTCCCACCCTGTATAATATTAAATTTTTGAACATATATTGAACTTGTAGAGGGTGCATGTATATTTGCGACGTTTTTCAACTACCAATAACAAATACGAGATCAAACCGATTGTAACCCCCATAATAAGGACTGATACAACATTAGTATACATATGTGTATAATCATTTGACTCTAATTATTATATGTGGATTAAACAGTCAGTCAAGATATACGTAAATAATATACATATACATATTTATATAGTGACGAACAAACAGTTTGGAAAAAGAAAAAAGAAAGAAGATGAAATGTTTTCTGATCAAATCTAAGTGATTAATTAATAGCTTCAACAGCATTTACCTAATGATATTTTATCTATGGCTTTTTTATTTATTGTTATTGACAGATCAAGATAGATCTTTAAAGATATACTTTTTCACCTTCCTAATATATAAGTACATACTAGGTAGGTACAGACATAGAAGACTTAAGAGATTCAGCAGTGTACTTAGCAAAGGAATCTTGGGGCATTTTTAGCGTGATACAGGCCATTTTCATAAGACAAAATTGGCCTTTTTGGTAGAGACGAAATGGTCCATTTTTAGGCCTCTTGCACACTTCCAAATCTGATACTATATATTAAAAATTGTACTTTTTATATTATTTAGTAATAATGGTTGTACCTCCAATTGCCCAAAGAAATTGGGTATCCCCTAAAGGACAAATCTTTCTATCATAATATAGAAGATAACTCCCAAAGAAATCCTCGTTTTTACTCTTCATGTTTGATAAGAACACTCATTCAGAACTTTTGAATGCAATCCTGCTTATATCAATTCATATAACGTGTTATCTTCTCAACAATAATAAAAAGAGTTAAAAAAAGAAAATTGCTGCGATGACTGTTGGGTACTTTAGTCTTTAGATCTTTCACTAATTAGTACAAACAAAATTCATTATAAGATGCTAGTGTTTATATTTATTTTAAATCTTAACATATACTGTAAATACAAATGAATTATAATATACATAAGAGATCAATAACAAAATCAAACAGATTACGTGCTCTTTGTATACAAACACACACTGCAATATTTTATTATACAGTACACCCTGTATACACACTCGATGCTATATGGTGCCGACTCCAATATTTCAAATAAATAAAACTACATTGTTATTCCTTAGATAAAAATATATTTATGATATACACTTGTTGACATATATTCTTACAAACAGAAAAAAAAAATTTGCTTTATTAATATAGATTTTCATTTATTATTAAAAAATATATCCTAAAGGATCTTTTTAATAGCTTAAGGGGTATATGCTGAATGATTACCGGTCTCCCTGTTGATTCAAACATAACGTAGTAAAACTCAACCCCAGTGATAGTTGTTGAAGGACCTTTGAAAAACAGGTCAAGTATAATAGACCAAGGAAGTCCAACCTTTTAATATAATGTGCTGCATTGCCAATTGAATATATTTAAGAGGGCCACGGAACTGTAAAATTAAATTTCTGAAAAATGGGTTGATAAAACAAAACTATAAAATGCATATTTACTTTAAATTTAGGACAAATTAAAAAAAAGGCCCAATCAAAATTTCAAGGCGTATCTAAGGGGGTTTTCCTCTGTTTTATAATTAAATTCCCCCCTCCCCCCGAGCGATAATTGTACGAAAATTCCTTCATTTGGCAAATATTTTTCAATGCCCAGTACGTATTATGCGCAATTTTGCTACTTGAAGTGGGAAGGAATAGTGGACCACGCTTTAACATTAAACGGGACACGAGTTGGAAATCCCGATGTTAAGCCCTTAAATTAAGCTGCACCATATTTTTGTTTGATAAACCAAATACAAATCAATATAAAATATACAGTTTTTGATTCATAGCATCATATTTCAGATGCTGGAAGAGGCCTAAAAGTAAACAGTTTCGACTCAAAATTATCATTCCCCACCCCAAATTAAAATGGCTTTAGAATCCCACAATTTATTCAAAGTCAATTTTTTTACTATCGCCAGCAGAAAAGGTTTTTGTTCAGGAAGGGGGAAAATAATAACCTGCAAACGAGACAGATTGATGTATATTATAAGACAATTATCATCCTTTAAATATTTGTATAAAAAGAATTAGCTCCCTCTCTCTCCATGTAACCATCTACATATACCCCTAAAAATAGTAGCCAAATACTCCCCACATGTACTTAAAAAATGTACAACAAACATATATAATATTGCTAAGAATTTTGTCAAATTGCAAAAAGGAATTTTTTACGGGGAAAGAATTCTGTGTGTGCGTTGTTGTTTTTGCCCTTTGATTATGAGTAATATTCAATTTGTCGTCAGGGTCCAATATCAGGTCCACCTTTGCCACCACCCACATTGGACCCCTCAAAGGATTGACTCTCTTCTCCCTATTGAGTAAATAAAAAAATTCTCACGAAGAACAGCTTTTGTTGTTGTTTATATGTGTGTGTGTGGTAAGGAATGAGCAAAGAATAGGGGCTCGTTAGGGACTCTTTCTGAGTGTATAACACAAAAGCAACAGAACAAGTGGAAAAATGGGTTTACTAACAAGGAGAAGAAGGGGATGCTTATAAGCATATAACAAAGATAGGTAGGTCTCACACCCTAATTAACTTCTCATTGATCCCAGTCACGAGCCGTTTAGACACACACAAGCACCCTCTGTTTAACCTTTGTAAAAGAAACGAACAGAATACTCATTGGATAAAGTTATGAAGGAAATCTATTCAAACCAAAGAGCTGCAAATCAATACTTCATTTGCAATCTTCAGATGCAGGTTCGTAATCATTTTTTTCTATATCAATATTAAAAGAAAGTGGAGAAAAAAATCTATGGCTCCACACAAAAAATATAATTTTTAGAAAAAAAACTTTAAAAATCTGTGTGTGAAAATTTTTTAAATGTTTTTTATTTAAAAAATTCAATTTCCTAGTAAAAAAAAACAACATAAATAACTTAATTAGGGGAGGGGTTCAGCCCCTCCACATCCCCCACTACAGACGCCCCTGATATAAGTAATACAAATTCACGATTATAAATACCCTTATACCCATCTTTCTACCATCAAAACAAATCTATAATTTTTTATCTTGTAAAGCTCCCAATTAGGGGTTTGATTGGAGGGAAAAAGAAGATCCAGAACCTCAAATAAATTAAAAGGATACGTGAAAGAATCAGGTAATCCTTATGCATGTATATTAAGAAATTGTCAAAGGAATTGAAACTTCCTGTTGTCCCTATGTCTGTAAATATTTGTATGTACTCCATCTTCATACAGAAATAACCGTTAATGAATGACAAAGAAACAAAAAATAAGCATAATGAAATAGCTTCTAATTGACGAAATGTCAGAATTTTTTGGATTAGTTTTTAAATTGACTAATTACTTGCTCTCTTTTTTACTTTTTTTTCTTACCCCATAATAATACTTTATCTTCACTCTGTACCTACTTATTTATGGGCTTATTAAAATACATTTAGAAACTCGAGTAAGAAATTTACATATTTCTTTTTTTGTTAAATGGAGAAATATAAAATAAAAATGAGGTTATTTATATACGCGAACGTGCGTCAAAAATGGTTTAAACAGTTTACCATATACATGCTCTATGTAAAACGTTATTCTATTGCCTTTTTGATTATATTAGTAATTTTATTTTTGTTGTTTAAAGGCAAATTATACATATTAATAGTGATGTATTCGAGTTAGAGTTTAAAAAACTCAAAATTACTTGTGTAATTTTGGGGGAAATTCGACTTTATTTGAAGGCAGAGGTAAGGACTTGCCACTCGACATGATATCACAATCAATGACTTGCACCGTTACTTGGAATCGAAAGCTAAAACTCGCAACTCGAATCGGACTCACTATGGAGGCATATATTATAATTATGAACTTAAAATGAGCCAAAAAGAAATATAAGGACTTGAACTTTAGTTTCTTTCTGATTAAAAAAAAACATTATTACATCAAAAAGCCGCATTACATAATATTTGAGGCAATTTAAAAGAAAAAAAAACTAAAACTACACCGAAGTCGACAATTAATATATTATTCTATTACGAGTACGTCAATTCGAGATATTACTTCTAAAAAATTTGAACTAAACGGACCTCAAAAATAGTTATAGTGTCTAGACATGAACTTGACTCAACGCAGAACTCAAAAACTCGAACCAAACCTATCACAAAAATTGATATATGATCTTAATATTAATTTAACTCTACGCAGAACGTCAAAATGAAACTAAAACAACCTTGAAAATTTTTATAGAGTCTTAAAATGAACTCGACTCGAGGCTGAATTTAAAAGCTCAATTTTGACAAACCTTGACGATTAGTCTTACAATGCAGTCTACTCGTTGCAGAATTCCCAAACTATAATTCAACTGAATGCAGAGCTCAGAAACTACTTGACTTGCCACATAATTCAAAACTCAAACTCGGAAATTTTATCCGAATCCAACACTAATTTAGATTCATATAAAGTATGTACTTACCGTCTACATGGACTGATGATGAGGAGTCGATGGCTTTTAGTATTAGTGTTATTATTATTATTTTTTGAAATTTGAGAAATCAGGATAAAAAGGCATTTTTTGAATATCTTAACAGCTTTAACTTGTGAGAGGGAAGAAGTCAGAAAATAAAGAAGAGAAAAACATACATAGATAAATACTACACAACTATAATCAAGGATGATAAACATCTTATCAAAGGAAGATATCTTCTTCTTCATAATCTACATCATCTCCATCCAAAGAAGAGAGGGGGGAAAAATAACATGAAAACTTGAGAACAAGAATGTGTTTAAAGATTCCTTCGTGAATCCAGCACATCAACCAATAGACCTATAGACAATGTGTACTTATGTATGAAAATAACAACAAAAAATACGTAATTCCTATTTTTTTCTACGAAATTTCTTGAGGCATTTTGAGAAAAGGAAAAATAAAAGAAATTCAGCTATGCATTTTATTCATTTTAGCTTGTTTTATTTATATATGAAGGGTTGATCATATCCAGAGGTACACGTTTTATTATTTTCAATCAGGAATGACATTTGTACAAAATTATGGATGAAGGCATCTTATCTCTGAACAAAGCAAGCTGAGATGGTCGGAAGGAGCACAGAAGATTCTAAATTCTCTCAAGGTCAGCAAAGATTCGGGAAAAGTTTTGCTCTTTTTTGATGTTTTTTTTTATAACTTTGATACCAATAGGAATAAGCAAAACAGCTGCTACATCATAGCCGTGCATCCGGAAAATGACTCAGCTTCAGTGAAACATGTCTTCGGAACAAAAAATCCAGCTGGAACTTCTAGATTAAGAAAGTGTGCCAGAGAAAAGATCGAAAACAACCTTTTTTTTTTAATCACTCAGGGTAGAGCTCCGTGTCATTGCACCGCTAAGACACATTTCTTCTTATGAGACAACTTTCCTGACTTTTGTGACCTCAAAATGTTCAATTACAAAGTTCAAATGCCCATAGTTATATTACTCATAAATACAAAATAATAACTATGTAATTGAAGTACATCAAAATAAAATAATTGTTTCAATGTATAGTTGGGAAATCAGTTTTGACATTAAATGATGTACGATCTGTATATACAAGTTGCAACTTGTACAGACATCGCAAATAGTACACAACATATAAATATATTTTCTCCCTAGATATATGTATATGTACAATATATTGTATATCTTTTCAAGGATATTTCACATTTTAGCAAAAAATCATCAACATTCCTTTTTGCAGAGGAGCCTTATCTTATTTTGAGATCATTCCGTTCACAAAAATAACATACTTTATCATATTATAAAATATCTATTTTTCTTAGTAGTTAGCCAAGTAGGTTACTACAAAATAAATATCCTAAAAAAAGAAAATCCTCAAAGATATTGGCATAAATTGAATAAAATTTATTCAAGTTGATTTAGAAAGTGGATCTATATATTTTTGTGAGTACTTTGTGAGTTCAAAGTTCATTTCTCTCTCTCTCTCTCTCTCTTCTCCTCCTATTTCTTCCTCCATCTTTATCCAACACTTCCTTCCTTACTGCTCCTAGCTACTACTACAAGCACCACTCCGCATAATACAGAAACTAATGAATATATATGAACTTCATTATAGAACCATCAAATTGAAGTTCGCTTAGACTTTAATTTTTGTTTTCTTTTTCTATATGGCCCCCTCCCCCCCAAATAGGTACTTCTTTACTCCACCCATTCCAGAAGCGTGTACACACCTTATCTTAGCGCGTTCATATTCATAAGGTTGTTCATGAGTATTATAACTAATATAAAATGCAAATTTTCCCTGTATACGGTGTATATACGTACATTTGAATATAATTATAGTCTCCAATTTATAAAATATGTATTAAGAGTGATAGGAGAGTTAGAGAGAAAGGAATCGAATTATGATGCCATCACGACTTGAACCATATTTGGGAGTAAGAAAAACAAGGCTTGAGCAACTCTCCACGCACAAATAACTACCATATATTGTATTAGTACAAACATATTCCTAATCATCATATAATCCTCTAATTCCAAAGAGAAAAATAGACCGTAGAATAGTCCGTAGAATTTGAACGGCTATCAAATAATAATAGGTGTATTATAAAGATTTTTTAATTTTGTTTTTCAATCATGTGTATCTCCTTGGTAATCAATCCCGTGCTTACATGAGGGTGAGCGGAGCGTGGTACATCTTTGACACTAAAATTACCGGAATGGAAGGGACGAAACCAAATTCCATATAATTGGCTGTTATAGTATCAGAACATAAACGCGGCAATCATTTCCAACCGTCTGCTTTTGTTTCGACCTTTAGAGAAGACAAACTGTAAAATATGGCTTATTATCCCTTTGCTGGTGTCTATCTTTTGCTCAAACAAAACAAAGTCAAAGAATCACAAAACTACATCAAAAGTTTTTAGTACGAAATCTTATCTTTACAATGCCATCTATCGTACGCCAATTGCACTTATACAACGCAGGATACGCATTACTAAAAATAATGGATTTCATTTTGCTACATAAATTATACAATACCTATGTGTGTATATGAAGGAGGTAACTCAAAAAATTGGAAACATCATTAATAAGATTTTTTGTTTCTGAAATAGAATTTATGTATTTTTATATTTAACAAAAAAAAAAGTTATATTTAACGAATTTCCTCCCCCCTTTTCATCAACTTTTATTTAAAAATGGTTTTCTGGTCAAATATACCTATATATATATAACTTTTATGCCAAGTAGCTGCTACCAGCTAAAAATAATGGGTGTAACACTAATATGTTCTAATTTTCTTTCATGCATAACCAAAAAAAAAAAAAAAGAAAAGAAAATGGTTGTAAAATTAATTATTTTTTTTTGTGTTCTTACAGCCTTTTGAACAGAACCACTACGTTCTAATAACAATAATACTAAAAATAAGTGTTTGAAGCTATTTTTATTACAAATGGTTTTGATTCACTCTTTAATCAAACCTCTTGATAAACGACAAATAATATTTAATAACAATTAATTATTAATGGTTTTGCCTGATTTTTATTCGTATTATTTTATTCGTTATAGATATACTTGTTATGGTAGTATAATTGATTTGATTTTCTTGATTCAGTTTGCAGGTGGTTCTTCTATGGATCATTAAGTATTATAAGTTGTAATGAAACTTCATTTTATGATTGTTTGAATAATTATAGCGAGTCAAACGGGTTTTATTCCTGTGTTTTAAACTTTTTTTCATACATAAAAACCATTTAATTAAGAATGAAAGACACAACAAATCTGAGGGATTCGAAACTAAATTTAGATCACATTATAAGTATATAATAAATAGTGTTGGATCTTAAATATATATTTCGAGTCTTTGTGTTCTTTGTCAAGTCGAGTTCGTGTTAGTTCAAGAAAAGGAAAGTTTCGTATCACGACCACAGGTGCCAGAATGGGTTTGCAAGACGGTGGCAAATAACAAAATTGTGAAGTTATCATAACTTTTTAAGGGGGGAGGGCTATAGAACTATTTTTACTGATTATTTTTTTATAACCGCCTAATGATATTTGTTTTAGAAGCGTAAATATACATTTTTTTTCAACTTAAGATTTAAAATTTTAGGAAAAAGACTAAATTTATACTAATAACCAGGTACTTTTTTGTAATAAAAACTTTTTTGAAAGTATAAAATTTGAACATATAACCTTTTTTTAAATGACAAATGGATTTTTTTTGTGACAATTACGACATATATAATTTTTTAAAACAGACAAATATTTTTTATTGCAATAACTATAGAAAATCTACAAATGTGTGTTGCTAGAGTAACAATGGTTCCTGAGCACTGGTTTAAACATGCACTAATTTTCAATTCGACAAGGTTCAAGTATTTGATCCTTTCTAATAAAAAGATAACGTAACTTCTCTGAGTTCAGTAATATATCCTAAGTTTTTTTTAAAAAAGTAAATAACTTTTTTATCTAGTTTTTCCCTTTTGAATGATCATACTATAAATTTAAATAATTAATCGATTGCTTCAATTTGGTTTGATTACTCGAGCTTAAGTGAAGTCCAGTTTTTCATATAATATTTCGGGGTAGTTTGAGAATTCAACACTAATTATATATATATACTAGGTGGGAGTTTTAAATTGAGAACAAGTTAAATCTCCATATGTTGGCAACCCTGAGATTCATTTTCATTAAAATTTGTTCATCAGATTTAGCTGACAAAACTATATAAGATAAAATACAAAATCCTACAGATGTGTTCCGAATACGAACACTGTGCGTCCATTATTGTGTGCCTCCGTGCTGAGTTCACGCCCAAGAGACTATTTAGTTAAAGAAGCTGCCTAAATCAGTTGTCTACAATGTTACTATAGTTTTTTGAAGGAGTCTGATGGTTCAGAAACACCTGCAAGGCAGACACACGATTGTTGGAGAGAGTCCAATAAACGTACACATGTCAAGACTTGTCCCATGTTTAGGACCAAATTGAAGTCTGTGGTTGAAGCTTGATCATATGCTTTTGTATGGTCATGATTTATTTATGTGTAATATAAATGTGGCATTTTTATTTGATACTGTGCCACAGAATGTTTATATTTTTGTAATTTGTATAAAATAGTACTATTACTATATGGACCTTTCAATTATTGCATGATCCTCATCCCATGTACTACAAATCCTTCATCCAAAATAATTCATCTCATTTTTTGGTTGCAACTTGTACGGAATCGCATTTTGTACACAACATATACATATATGTTCCTTATCTCAATATCAAAAGTTTTCTTTGCATGTCTAATACCCCTTATTTACTCTCCTCATCATTGCCCAATATTTTCTTCCCCGTCGTATCAAAGCTTATGTATTTAGAAAGAAAAAAAAATAATAATATGTAAAATGTTTCATTTTTTCTTTAACAAGAAAAATAAGGAATTATTATTTTAGCTTTAAGTCAAATACAAGGTCCATAATCATAGTCGTATTAAATAAGAAAAATGTTATTTTGATTATCGCGTATAACACGCGCAGCCAAGCAGCAAGCAACCCGTGAATATGATGATGAGGATGATTATAACGATAATTATAAGATGTTTTTTTTTTTTTTTACTTCATCATCCTCATCATCCCCGCCCATTTTTTTTTAATAAATGCTCGTTAGATGGTTGCGCAATCTAAGTACTAGGAATTATTATTCCTAATGTCTAATAAGTAGGGTGTTAGGTACATAAAGTACCTAATAGTAGTTGTGTGTGAGACATGAGGTATGTACATAGACTGATTCAAGGCACTAAGGGTACTTGAGACCAGGGCTCGACGGTCGTTAATATGAGCCACTTGCCAACAAAGTTAGTCAAAAAAAAATATATAAAAGGGAGTGGGGATCAAATTGTCGCCAAAATATTTTTCTACAAAAAACAATACAAAATATACATTTTTTAACTTTTTATTGAAAATACAAACTATGACGAGCATATAGGTATAGAGTAGCCATTCATTCGATATAATCACCGGCCTCAATACGGCCTCTCAACTGGCCGCAGGCTCTTCTGACCATCTCATTGTCCATGTTGCCGAATACCACCTTGATGGAGTCCATCAGGCTGGCCTTGGTGCTATGGGGATGTCTGTTGGTATGTCTCTCGACATAGCCCCAGACAAAATAGTCCAAAGGATTAAGGTCAGGAGAGTTAGGAGGCCACAAATCCTTGGTTACGACGTCATAACAATTATCGTTTAACCACTGCATGGAGATTTTGGACACATGGCAGTGTGCTGAGTCCTGTTGCCACACCTATGGTAGCCCAGATCCCTCGCCATGACCTTCATGGACCTGGTAGGGTCATCCTCAACCATCTTTTTTACCTTGTCGACAAAGTCAGTGACCCTGACCTTCCTGTCGGCGCCCTCCTCCTTGGGTGCCCTCTTTATGGTGGCATCAACATCCCAGGTGTCCTCTAGCTTCTTACGGATACGCTGAACAGTCCGTAAATTCACTCCTAAGGTTGAAGCACCTCGATTATTAACCAATGCCATGACTACGGCGGACCTCCAAAGCTCCTTGTTCCACTTATAACTCTTTATCTCCTCATATGATGACGGCATGATGCTAACTGAACTACGTATCGTCAGATGACGAGAATAGCTTTCCTATTTGGTAACCGGTTTTTATTTGATAATGTCGTCTTCAAGTTATCAAGGTTTAAAGTAGGCGATAATTTGATCCCCGCTCCCTGTATATTAGCCTTGTGAAACATTTTCTATCCCCAAAATCCCACGAACACTGTTAATTTTTAGACAAGTATAGGAATTTTATAGATGTACTTTTGTTTTAGAATAAGTTAAGTTTTGGGACTTCCAAAAGTAACTAATATATTTTCTGTGAAACACAATTTGTCTATATAAATCAACCAAAGTTTGAACGTCTGAATATACAAAAACAGGGTGCAGGATATATGGTGATATTTTGATTTAAAAAATAAAAATTTAGTAGATAAAAATGAAACATATCAAGCAAAGTATTGGTTCCTTTTGTTTTTGTTATTGGTCTTTTATGTATATATTCAGAAGTCATTTTATTATACATTTTTAAAATAATTGACATCAAAAATAGGCGAGAATGCTTATTTTAAAGGGAGAAGTTATCAAACCACTTCTCATAAAATAATGAGCAAGAAAGAAAAATCAGCCATCAACCGTTTTTCCTTTTCTAATCGGTAAACATAGTTTTTTCTTTACAAACATCCCTTCTTTACTAATTAGTCACTTCAACATATTAAAAGTAATTCACGAACCCAAATTTATCTATTTTTTAAACAGCTCTAATACCGACCAGTTTTAAGACTTGGCTAGACTGAGCCAATAAATTAGTGCAAAGTTAAATATATTGACTTAAACCCAGAAAATTTCTATAAATTCCGAAAACTTATATAACTTTTATCTATCATCCATCCAAAATCGATCAGTCTAATGTTTATTAATATTATATACTGAATGACCGTTTACCAATCGTCCTCTTTGTCCATTTGCATCCTATCTGAAAGAGTCTGGCACTCTTTCAAAAATAGATAAATTAAATCTCCGATTTGAAGATCCATTCAAAAATAAAGTCAATTTAAAAATAAAGAAAAATCCATGTCAATATATTTTAAAACATATATTCCAAGAATATGAATCTCAAAATTTATCAATATTCTGTCCTTTAATATTACTAGATTCAAAATAATTGTCAAAATCCCAATCCTCTAAACTGACATTGATCAGTTAGCATATCCTGTTGTTTTTTTTTTTTTCAATTAAAATGTGGTTACTCTATAACATATGAATCGGGTCCTAATATGTTATAGGATAAGTAAGTATTACATTTTTACCAATTATTATCCAACTTTTCTCCTCACTAATTGATCCGAAGAAAAAATTATTCTAAAAATCTTGCGATTTCAAATGAATTTTCTGTATGTCATCTTATTAATTTGATTTAATTCAAATATCACTCTTTTTCATTGGCATATAATTTATAAGAGTCAAGCCTCCTCTGTATACGAATTCGATGCTAAATGCACATACACACAATAATTTATAAATACGACAGCAATACAATTTTTTGTATAAACATTTGTTTATACTATACATCATGGAGCACGATATATATAGTGCACCCGGTGATTGTTTTTCATATATTCATACATTCATACAGACATAAAAACAAACTTTGCTTTATTAATATGGACATCAGATCCCAATACGTAATATAAATATTAGTAAGTACATCATTATACAATCTTATTTAATTAATTAAAACAATAAACCAAGCTTTACAGAAAGTATAATATATTTTAATCCAATTACTTGGCCAATTTATCTCTTTCTTAATCCATCTCAACAGTGTTAATTGTAAAATCGAGCTGTTTCCTATTCAGTACGTTGATGTACGCTTCGCCGTGATTTGAATGGCATTGTTAATTATTTACATTAAGTCGTATTTAATGCTCTTAGTTTTCGTTTATTAATATTTCATATCCAACTGCTTAACATGGCCTCACTTTCCGTGTATGACGCAATCTGTGGTATTAATGAACACGTTCTATTATGACCATACATAAATTGTTACATGAATTTATGATAGCCATGTGGCAAGAGGTCTTCCATATGCATCTTTTAATGCATTATGCAACTTGTTACATTTACGGGTAAAAAAAGTAGAAGTTTTTTTTTTTGCAATATATGAAATCCATGCCTCCAATATGGATATCTTTGTTGTATGAAACAATCTGTATTAAGTACATACATTAAGAAATGAAAAGATAATAGCCTCAATGTGAGAGGCCTAAAAAATGCATTGTTTAAGGCATTCCTTACATTGGGGGTTCAAACTGAGCTGTTGTTTTTTTGCGTCAAGTTGGAATTTTTTGCTTATAAATAAAGGATGTAATTGCTCTTCTGTTTCCCTCTTTCTTTCTCTACTTGATAAGGATCGATCCACATTCTTAAATTCATGAAATGGTAATGATATTATTATTATTATTCTGTTGTTGTTTTTTTTATTATTATTATCATTATCATTTTGCTAATGATACCAATTAAATTCTTTTATATTTTATCAGATTTTGCGATCTCTTTATTTCATTTAATTCCTTCTTCTCAGATTTTTTTTTAATTCACTCACTCATTCACACACACTATACTCACAGGAGGTAGCTTAGCCCGTTTACTGCACTTATTATTCCGTTTCATCATCAAAATCTACCCAATTATATATACACTTGCATTTGATTGTTTATGAGGTTGTGTGATTTTTACATTCCCTTTCCATATGTACATTCTACATTATGACTGCTCAATTGTGTGGTATATATTAGTGTTGGGGTTCGCTCTGGAAATCCTTGACCGGCCTGAGACTGTTATACTTTTTGTTAGACCGAATTAGTTCCATCCAACAAAAAGGATCTGTCTAGACCAGTCTCATATAAAAATTCGATCTAGATTGGTCCGAAGGAAAAGTTCGATCCAAAGGAAAAAGCAGTCTAGTTCGATCCCAAAATATTGGTCTAGACCGATTTTACAGATAAATAGTTTATAAATTGACATCGTATGTTTTTTCAAGTTATACAAAGTTTAAACAGAGATAGTTTGGATTATTTTTGATCCTACCATCTCTTATACAATATTTGTTCTAGAACTTATCGTGTCCTTTTGAGATTTAAAAAAAAATGAATGAAAGTTGATCTAGAAAAAAAATGGCATCTCATAATATAGTAGACGGAAAAAAGTTGTTCCATAAAGCGAGACCGAATTATAATCGGTCTACAAAGTGTGGCCAAAAAAATCGGTCCACAGTCTGGGACAGTTGTTTGGACAAAAAATCAAAAAAAAAAACAAATTGGTCTAGAAAAAATCACTTAAGACCAAACAGAAAAGAAAAAATCTGTACTGGACCAAGTTTCAACAAAAGTATATTTTTCAGCTTTAGACAATAAACAAAATGACTTTGACAAAGTTTGAGGCCTCTCAATTAGAGATGAACTAGAGCTTGGTACCGGATCCGAAGTACCCGAATACGGTGTACTATCCTATATCCAAGACCAAGAACTGCGCCGGCTTCGGCTATTCGAACAATTACGGATCTTAAAAAAAAATTTATGGATTTTTTGCATCTGTAAAAGCCTATGGTATTGCTTGATAAAGATTGGACAGGTATTGGATTCGGATCCAAAGTACTCAGGTACGCAATGTTAATTTTTATATTGCTAGATCCGAACAGATTTCAAGTACTCTAACTTTCACAGATCTTAAAAAGCCTATATTATTGCTTAAATAAAAAGTAGGATGGTTCAAGTATCCGAAAAACTTGAATTTGTGTATTCAGGAATACAAACAGGTTTTGGGTACTCAAAATTTTACAGATCTTAAAAAAGATCAGAGGGATTTTCCAAATCTTTAAAAAACTTGTAGTATTGCTTAGTTTAAAAAAAAAAAAATATTTATATGGATAGTAGCATCTCTTGATTATTGCTTCTGGCGACATCTACATAAACAGTTTGCATCACCTGGTGATTCCAACGTTATTACAACAATAATTCTAATAATAACTAATATTTATGTTCTAATAGCAATAAAATTGGGATATCCATTGTTTCATCATCAGTAAAAATATAAATTTAATTCGGATCCTATTTTATTGAGATCCGCACCTTGGTTAAATGCATCTTTTTAATTTTGGTCTAGGAATCGAAAGTGCAGGTACCCGAAATTTACGATGAAAGATCCGAACCGACCTGGATTGAAGAAAATGTGGATATGCCTTGTCTGTTTTCTCAAGCCATACATTAGAAAAATGGCACTTTGAGTATAAAGTCGCCATTTTCAGGCCTTTTGCATAAAACCAATAACTGTTGTCAATGAATTGTAGTTTCCCTGATTTATCAAAGATATTATTATTCATTATTTTTGTCACTTTAACTAGGGTTATAGTTTGCATAATGTTATGCTTGAAAAGAAACAACTGATGGATTTTTTGCATCTGTAAAAACCTGTAGTACTCAGGTACGCTATAAGTAAATTTTTATATTCCTAGATCCGAACAGATTTCAGGTACTCGAACTTTTACAGATCTTAAAAAGCCTATAGTACTGCTTTATGACGATAAGACGGTTCTTGGATCTGGATGCAGAGAACTTGGATACAGTATTGGTAAATTTGTATATTCAGGGATCCTAGCAGGTTTCGGGTACTCAAACTTTTATATATCATTGATCACATCTTTAGCCCTTAAATTATTATGCTGCACAATATTTTGAACTTATGAATAGAATACTAACGGATATAGCAATAATCCATTTCGACAGAAAAATTTATATTTTTTTCAATTTAAAAGGTATTAATGCAAAGAAGAAATAAATTTGAAACCCGAAAACGCGACAGTCTGTTTATTGTACAATCATAAAATGGGAAATGACAATTTTTTTTCGTGAAGAAAAAAATAAAGTTTTTATTTTTCCCCTTAAAAAAAGAAAATAAATCTACTCAAATCTACAAATGTAGCCAGTGCAATAACAATAAAAGAAACTTTTAAAAGGCCAAAAATACTTTTAAAATAAATATCAAATCGTGAAAATGAAATAAAACAAACTGGAATTATAAACAGTCTCATAAAATAATTTGATATCATCAAAAGAAATTAAGTATATGAAAAAATATATGTTGAACGAATTATTACTATTAATAGTAACACGATTAGGCAGAATCAAACTCTTTCAAAAAAACACAAATATCTTCCGTTCCAAATACTTATTCGTACTTATTATTTCAACTATGTATAGAGGAGGGATTATAAATCCGTAATAAGTTTAGACCTCAGTATATAAGGAACCCATATATCTATATTTATCAAAGTGTTCCCATCAGATCCAACTGATAAAACTAAATAATGTGATGTTCTCCAAATACGAACGCCGTGAAGCCGATATTGTGCCCTCCGTATAACACAAATCAATTGTTTACTTTGTTGACAATGTTTTAATGATTATGAAGGGTAGCGAACACATACAATGAAGACTCATGATCGTTCTGAAACCCAAAAATACACTCCAGACATCCTGAAGGCCTT
This sequence comes from Lepeophtheirus salmonis, assembly GCF_016086655.4. Classification (NCBI taxonomy): domain Eukaryota; kingdom Metazoa; phylum Arthropoda; class Copepoda; order Siphonostomatoida; family Caligidae; genus Lepeophtheirus; species Lepeophtheirus salmonis. The sequence continues at coordinate 42,721,165 of NC_052143.2, read as the reverse complement.
GCAACAAAGTAAATATGGCCTCCTAACTCACCAGATTTGAACTCCCTGGATTAGTATCATGGTCGTCTGCAGAGGGTGAGCTGGAAAGCCTGTATCCTCCCTCCCCCCCAAATTACGGAAATTTGGTTTTATGACTAAATCAAATTTAATACATATATATATTTTTTTTTTGAAAATTTAATATTTTTTTTTTTTTTTTTTTTTTAATCTAATTTTTCAAATTTAAAAAAAATAATTCAACTTTCTGTGAATAACTGGGATCTTTGAAATGTTTCTCCAAAAGTTTAATATTTCAAATTTAAGTTTTGAAATTTTTTACAAAAAAAATTTATTCTTTATGAACTATGAATTTTTTTAAAAAAATCCCCAAAAATGTATTTTGTAGAATAATTAAGGATTTTCATATTTTATATTTAAATTTTTTTCCAAAAATAAAATATTTTAATTTTTTGTGAAGAACATAATACTTTTGAAATTTTTTTCAAAAAATTTAATGTTGTAATTTAGAAAAAAATAATTAAAGACTTGAAATTTACTTTTGAAATATTTTTCCAAAAAATTTAATTTTTCAAATTACTTTTCCAGAAAGATTTAATTTTCCCAAAAAATGCCCATCAAATCCTGTGCCAGGTTTTGGGCATTTTGGAGGCTGTGGTAGAAGCTGGAAGGGGTTGTTTTGAATTATTGAACTCACTATGGAGGTTTGTGAATTGCTGAACTTATTTTGGGAAGTACACTGTAATATACTCTATCATTAAATTTTCTGGATTTAAAATCTCCACCCTGTCTGTATAACATTTTTTTTTGCAGAAGGATTTTAAAAGTGATTTTATTGACAAAATCACATGTTTAACGAGATTTTATTTTATATATAAATGTCTTGTTATAACCCCTTTTGCGTATATATATATATTTATATTTTATATGTTTTAACAGTTTAATTTAATTGGATCTTTGATATTCTGGATCTTTTATATATATATATGTTAAAGAACAGTAGTACCTTGTTGTAGTCTCTAACTATGTATCTAGACCCTATAAATAACCAATGTTCTAACCAAGAAAGAAATAAAGACAATGTACATACATAACATATATTCTTTATCTTAAATTTCAAGACGCATTTTTTTTTCTGTAGTCGTTGTTGTCTTTAATATACAACAACAAAAGTGTCCCTAGACCTCCTTGTCTCAAAGAAAAAAAAACAAAAACGAAGACACAGTTAGCTTCTTATATGTAGTACATAATATACAGATAGATATAAGTTCCTTTGAGTCTTAATTGGGTCGCTCATCCGTCAGACTTAAGTGACTTAACGAGACCTTTTTATAAAATGTATTTTTTTCTTCGTCTTCTGCTCCTTTATTTCTTTTTCCTTTCTCTAGGTATAGTAAATTAATTCAAAATTAAATTAATGAGAAAACCGTTGGTCTGGTTTGGATCTGTGGATACTACTTATGTAATGGGGCATATATGTATCTACTAGAGATGTGCGGGTTGACTTTTAACTCGTGATTTGTTCGTGTATTTGTCAAAATTCTGCAATTGATAATATTAAAGTTCGGTCATCCTTTCTTTTAAGGCAGTGATTATCAACATTTCCATCACTGCCCTTCGAGACTAGGGACCAAAAACTGGATTGCATAACCAAACAGCAGCTGAAATAAAAATAAATAAGTTTTGTTTTTATCCCATGTGTCAAAATGTGAAAGTAACAATAATAAAGGTAGCGTATGGGTGATCTCCTCCGTACAGGTGTCAGACTACCAACAACATCAAAAGTCCATTTTAGCCACATAACCAAAAACTTCTACACCAACTACACGGCCCCGCTTTCATGTGGGACTCCTTCATCCCTGACCTCAGCCACCTGGACTTTGTAGTTGGGGCCGTCTTGGAGAATAATGTCTGTTGCACCTTTTGTTCAAATTAGGAATCGCTCCGAGCAACACAACCTTCAACGTCCGTACCAATCTATTCTCTACCGAGGCTTTTATTGCTTGCAAATGAGCACATAATATTTAAACAATATAGTTAAAGATAATATTTAAACATGCCACAAATTGATTTTGGGTAGTCTTTTCTTGATTCCATTTATTAATCACGTTTTTCCTAATTTATGCATACTACTGCAATTTTTGTGTCCTCATTATGTATGCATTTTTTATTTGAATTTCTATATCACTTATATTACCTTTTTATATGAAATATATTTTCTATCTAATATGACTCTTTCCGTTAAAAGTCTTTTTAGTTTACGTTTTGTTTAGAAATTACATTTCTTCATGACTTTGATAACTTTTCGGAGCTCTATAAGGTGGACAGCAATGTACAAGTGCTCCGTAGATCTTCAGTTGGGAATAAAAGTCCTATTATATAATTAATGTCTAATTTTTTATATACTACAATATATACTAATAAATTGATAAAAATATTTTTTTTATTAATATTATATTTATTTGATAAATTGGAAGTACAAAATTTTTGATTGAATTCAACGATAAAATTCAGTCATTTGTGTACTTAAAAATTAAAGATAGTTTATATGAAATGTGTAGCCTTGTAACACTTGTTTTTATACAATAAAATAATGAGAAAAGTATTAAAGTAGGGCTCAAGCAGACAAGTCGAAGGTTATATTTTGCAGGACAACCTTATATTGCAACTTTCTTGTCAACTAGGTAAAGATGATGCCAGAATTTTCTGATTTGTACCTACAAATTAGAGTCCTTGTAAAAACAAATCTATTTATTTTGTTTTTTGAAATTCGGTCAAAATCGAAGACTTTTAAATTTTACTAAAATCGAGATTATTGAGCTTTTGGGAAGAGATTTAAATTTTTTGTATTACAAAATCACAAATTTCTGTTATTGTTCATGTCTTTAACAAAATTTATTATTTTCTTTATTTATAACTTAACATTTGTAATTTTCCAAAAAAGAAAAAGGTTTTAATACTTTTTTGATGAGGCAATATGTTTGCAGCAATTTGCACACCTCTTTTTTAATGCCATATTGATTATCTATTTGTATGTAATTGTATCCATGAAGTTTTTGAGGCAAATAGATTGTCCAACTGCTAAAACATTGTGTTTTAAAACTCATTTATCAAAAAATATACGTGTAGCAGATTAAAATAGGCAGTAGTGTAGTAACATCGAAGTTAAAACGATACTATATTAAACGGAAATCGGAACTGGTAATTGCAGCATCATAATTTAATGACAATATTGAACCGCTGATCATGACGTCACCTTAAATTTCTGAACTAAATCCCCCTTCTCCAAAAAGACCCAAAATGTACTTTATAAAAAAAAAAGTTCTCAAGTTTCTGAAGTACCCACTACACAAATTAAACTTCCTGCGGACGTCCATGTAGGTGCACGTAAATTACACTATTTTAAATATGTTTTTAGTCTAGAAAAGTATGCAAATACTAATTATTGGGCCGGATTTGGTACGAACATATTTGTGTCATGACAGCTCTAATGTACATCAATAATTATCTAGTAATATCAATATATTTGTTTGTAGTACACAAATATAAGTATACCTATTCTAAAAGGCAAATGCAATCAATAGACTTCCTAATAAAAGCAACAATCATTTTTACCTTACATGGAATTTTGTAGGTCCGCTGCTGTTATTTACCTTATTGTAGTCTCTCTCTCTCTCTCCATACACCTTGTTAATTCATTTTGTTGTTCTTTTTTTTTTGTTTGACCACGAGCCACTATTGAGTTAAATACTTTTATGTATCGACTATTATTGTCTGCTTTAATTGAAGTATACCTACATATACATAGGAGGTTTCATGTCAGAAAAAAACCTCCTTAAAAACAAGTCATGATGAATGATGATCCACTTCGTAGGGAGACTTGGTTTTTCTATGTAGATAGAGTGTTTACAAGGTCAAAAGAAATTGCAGAGAGTTGATTTTATGGAGCTTTTGTAGGCTGCTCATTAGGCTTAGATATCCTTTTATAAATAGATACTACACATGGAATGTATGTATATTTAATTTTATATTAAAAGGACAAATGAACTGCCCACTCAGATAGAGTGTTTATAGGTCTAATAGAGCTAGCAAATTGTCATTAAAATGGGTTCAAAATAACGGGAAATTAAAAGAGGTTCATTGGAAAATGATTTATTTATTAGCTATTTGAAAAAGTTGACTTCATAAACTCTCTGTTATTCAAGTACGGGCTACTTATCCTCCGCCCCCAATACGGATAAATCCTTATATATTATATTATGAGTCCATCATACCTATTTAATATATTTTTTATTCGATATGTCCTCATTCATAAGAAATAACAGCCTTGATATGCCAGCCACCAGATTGACAGCTATTAACGACGAAAAGCGTGCCCATAGCGTATGATGGCAGCTGTAGGGAATCCAAATTTGGACGTGAAGTAGGCAGACATTCTTTTACAAGGCACTACAAATTGAAAAGTCCAGGTGGTTGATGTCAGGGTTGTAGGAAGGCCAAATGGAGGCTCCCTCTAAAGCCCTTTAACCATTTTGTTACTGCATAAGTTTTGTTTCTTCTTAATTGGGTGGGGTTGTAATATAATTTTTGAAGTTGTAAGAAGTAGGGATGGAGGTACCAATGGTCTCTACAACTTTCTAATCACTGATACTGGAGCGGGGAGATTGCAAAGGCATTCTCTTTTTTGCACCGACATTTTTATACTTAAAAAATGAAATATGAATAAAACTCGTATATTTTTGTTTCAACTGTAGACTAGTTGCGTAATAAAACATCGTATTTGTAAATAACGGGTATCAATTTTGTATTAAATGTTAGTGCAAGCTTTGAGTCCTCACTCTGTAGTACTGTTTTAAATCCATCAGTATCCCAGACCCACTATAATACCTGTATACCGAACAACACTACTTTCTATGTAAATTCTTTATCAAGTATTAACTTCTTGTATCCCATTTTTCGGGGATGGAAATTCATTAGTTTCAGAGTTATTAGCAAATCCTGTAAATAATCATCCAGGTTTTACAGAATGTATTTTATCCGTTCTTATTATTTATCCATCATAACGATCACTATGAGAATGAATGTCATAGAAGAGAGATGTCACTTTCTGTATTAAACATGTCTTGTTTGATTATAATTTATTAACTTCATTATAATGGTTAGTGTTGTGGTGGTCCCTATTTGTGACTGTAGTCCAGTCCATTTTAGTCTAGGTCCGATCCAATTCAGTCCTGAAACATAAGAAATTACCTTCTTGATAACGTCATTCATCTATACTTTTTCTTTTTTTAATCAGTTCTAGTACGGATACGGTCTTAAGATTCGGGACCAAGGACTGATATGACTTGTACTAAGCCTCAACTGATCGAATAAGTAAGGACCTACGCAACCCTACCGGGTATTTCATTGAAATCTGAACACTTACTAATTCAATTAGTCAAATTGAGTGATTAAAATTAATTCATATTTCGATATTTTAAAGCATAAACAATTAGTTACAAAACATAACACACTTGAGCTCTCTAGCTTATGTACAAGTCGAGAAAATGAGACTTGAACGTGATGGACAAATTACAATTCACGCACTCCAAGGAGTAAGCGTCTCCTGGACCATCCTCTACGCCGTCAGCAAGTACGAAACGTTGGCCAAGAAGAAGGGCTCTGTCAAAAAGGTCGAACTTGACCTGGATTAGTTAAAATAAACTGCCCGGGCCAATCCCCTCAAGTCAATGAGGGTCCATGTAAGAGATCTTGGGGCTTCATACCAGTCTCTCCAAAGAAGTATCAAAAAAGTGGGCAGAAAAAGGTTTGTGAGAGTAAAGAGGCCACTTTTGACACCAGCAATGAAAGAAACCCATCTCATCCCCCGCAAGACATTTTAGATCTCTTTTAACAAATTTTCGACACTTTTGATCCTCCAACAGCCCTGATGCCAAGCCCTGCGACAACACCCCTTGGGCCATGTTGAGGGGAAGGCATGCAGTGTTAGTCATCCAGAAACCGAGGCTCTCAAAGCCACAGGGACACTATGACAAAGGACTACTTCTTCGGCGGGTGCAGGCCTTCCACCACTCCAATGAAGACATCCTTACCTCTAAGTCGGCTACATTAATTATTAAGAGATCTTAGATACACATTTATTAATAGTATTCATTTTGTTGAAATTCTGTTATGAATGGCTAAATTATATCTTGTTGAAGTATAAAATTCAAAGGGTTCAGATTTAATGGACCACTCTGTACTTATAGTGGGTATGATATGTAACAACAGCTCAGGACAAATAAAGCTATATAATACTAAAATATCCATTTTAATGTTGGGGTGACTCAACATCACATGGTAGTACATACTTGGGGTAGGGTTGGAATGAACATATGCTTGGTTTTTGATGGATACATAGATATATATATATATACAGTCATTATTGATATAGGCATATATACATGCAAAAAAATAAAAAATAAAACTTTTCTGGTTATAAACATGTACATACTGGAATATGTATGTGTACACCTAGATGCACTTTTAAAAAGACACAAAATCAGATAAAAATTTTCTACAACACCAAAAATAGACTTTATTATTCTTATTTAACAAATCAACAGTGAAGCCCACACAAGGGACTTTTCCTTTTCAACTCTATGAAGAACCTCATGTGTTTAGTAGTTGTAGTGGGGTAACCTTATCATCGTTCAAGCTGGAAAGGAGGATTGAAACACTCTGTTTATATCTGTGACAGGTCATTTATTAAGACCCTTCTTGACGGGAAAAAAAAATAGAGACAATGCGGATTTTTTTATTTCTTATTTCTTTTAACTAATATCATTTCAAGGTAAGGAAAGGAAGGTAGAACGTAGATATATTTATGTAGATTGTTAGCTCTTCTATTCTTGCTCCTGCTTCAAACCAACCATATTTGGTATAATGAGGAATGCAAGTTTATTCTTCTGCGTATGTGTATCTCTTTATCCTAGATTTGGTATAATATGTGTACAATGTATATATTACTCTGTTGATCATTAACTGCCTGATTCAATTGTTGTTGTTTTGGACATATTGCGTAAAATCTTATGTATGATTGTAGCTATTGGATGTAGGTAAGATTATGATAATGACATAATGATATAACCAAATATATATATACATTTATACAATGGAGGCATTTTGGCAAAAATCAGGTATTCAGAACCACCACAGGGTCATGACAAATCTATTTCTTTATCTGTGTAAATACAAAAGTCATCACGAATAATCCACATTAATCAGTGGTGGTCTACTTAGACTTTCATACCCTCTAGGAAGGCATAATCAGCTACGTACGTGACTAGGATTTTTCTTTGGACAGGCAAATTTTTTGAAAGTGGTGGGACTAGTCACTTTAATTAAAGGAAATCATATTTTTTCAAGAAAAAAACAAAGTGGTCCAATCAAATCTGAACATTTTGAATGATAAACTTTTATTAATTAAGAATGAAATTTCAACGAAATGAATACTATAAATAGATGTGTGCCTGAGCTCTCCTAAACATTAGCGGCAATGACAGCTTCCAGGCAGGGACAGAAGGCCTGGTGTAAGTATAAAAAAAGAGTTTAAAAGGACTCAAAAGAGTCTTGCAACGGAGAAGATGGGTGTTATTTATTGCTGCTGTAAAAAGTGGCCTTTTTCCCTCACAGCACTTTTTCCACACACTTTTGTAATAGCTCTCTGGACAGTCTATTATGAAAGTACGAGATATCTTGCATTGTCCCTCATAAACTTGGGGGATTGGCCTGGATTGTTTATTTTAACTCATCCAGGTCCAGTTTTGACGGATCTCTTCTTTCTTTATAATATTTTGGATTTATTGACGACGTAGACTGTGATCCGGGAGACGCCCAACGGCTTGGAGTGCACAAATGGAAATACTTCAATCACGTTCAAATGTTATTTTCTCGACTTGTACGTAGGCTAGAGAGCTAATGTTTGTTTTGTTTTATAACGAATTGATTATGCTTTAATATATCGAAGTATGAATTAATTATATAATGAATAAGTGGCCAGATTTCAATTGACCGCCCAGTATAGATTATTGTGACTGACGTCATGATTTGCATAATAAATGAAATAAATTCTATGTTTATAACTTCCAATAAATCTTCATATGAATCCATAAAAAGACTTAAAATCTATATTAAATACAGCCTTTTGCAAGTGTTTAATTAAATATTAATATTCAAATTATTTCCATTTAATACAGAAGTACTAAAAATGCTTAGATTTGTACATGTTTTTTTTTTTATCGATTATGTACGAGAAAATTAGGACAGTTAAATAAAAATAGATTATTGTTAATTTGTATCTAAAATATGGAAATAATAAAGTATACGATTTAATAACAAATTTGGGTATATAATAAAACTAGACAATAGAAGGATACTTAGAGGGGCTTAAGGGTTAGAGCCTTGATTTGCTGCACCCATTTAACATCCAATATTTTCCTTTATATTAATGAAAAAAAAGTATTCATTATTATACAATTTAGTTTATAACGGGCACAAAAAGGGCGACTTAAAGAATCCCAAATCACGTGAAAACTTTATACACGATAATAGTAAATCCTCAAAAGATGGAAAGCCTATGAAACCCTTGTGACATGGGCCTACAAGAGGAGTGGCGTTTGTTTAGTTCCAATTTTTCAAAAAATGTCTTTTTTTTTAGGTGACTTTTTTTTAATAAAAATATTTATATAATTAAAAATTTGACACAAAATATATTAATTACATTACACAAATGTTTCATAGGTGTCACAAACGAAGCATCAAGATAAAAATTTTATTTAAAAATATTATTTTTATTCTCTTTTTTGATCACGATCTTTCAAAATCTTGATCTTGAGTCAACATAATTATTGATCTCTTATCTTAGTCTTGGATAAACCAGTATTGACCACAACATTAGAATACATTGAAAAATGTAGTCATACTGTGAGTGAAGTATCTTACTTCCTTGATTATAATTTTTCAGTATAAGTTTGTCCTTAAGGGACTTTGTGGACACAAATAACAAAAAAAAAAAATATTTGTAAAGTTCACGTTACCCGCATTTTTTAGTCAGAACTATAGCTCATGCAAAATATTCCATACAAGGTATATAAGAATAAAACCCATATACCCTTTTTTGTTATATTTCTTCGTTCAAAGTCTTTTCGAAAGGGCAACTAAACGTTTTGTTCATAATAGGGACTATAGGTGGGAACTCGAGACTTGTGAATCAACTTCTGTCTATATTTTGAAGATTTGACTGTGGCCTGATAGGTAAGACTCAAAACTTATGTTTAACTCGAAAGATCGCTTATACTATACGCAATAAAAGTATTAACAGTGCAATATGCATTACCTATATTACATATCGGGATTCTTTTTTCCCGGGATTTATCAAGGGTTTTATATATTGATTATTTTACCTGTTAATAAATGGATCGACAGTAAAGATTTTTCATCATTGAAGAAAATGACTCTGTTTCCATTATGTTTAAAATCATTCAGGGTGCGTTAAAAAAAGCACTGGGGTTTCTTTTGTACTTGGTTAAGTAAAGGTTGCTTCGAAAGCCTTAGGGATTTACAAAAAGCAATTTTTACGCTTTTTGACTCTGTGGACTTGACCAGCTCATTTGGATTGGCTGCAAAGACTTCTTGGGTATCTTTTGGAGCTAGTCTGGTTAGTCAACCACTTTGAGGGATGTCTTCAATGTTCTTTCCAGCTTCAAGTCGTTTCGTGACCACCCAGACCGTCTGGTTACTAACTTAGAGCATGTGTATGATGTAGGCGTGAGGGCACAAGAAACGCAATCTCCTTTCTTTGGGTTTCCATTTTCCAATTAAGAGTATTTAATCTGACTTAATCAGCAGACTTTATTTATATAACTCTGGCCAAAAAAGTTTGAACCGTATTTTTAGAAAAAAAATGCCTACGAAGTGTTACTTAATTTTCAATTTATATCAATAATTATGGCCTCAAAAGAAATATGAGGACTCTATAAAAATATTAAATGATATAGACTTGATTGGGACTTGCAGTAAAAGGACTTTTCCCCCACCTCACATGATTCCGCAGTCGTAAATCCCCGAATCCCGAGAATTACACGTTACCCGCATGAATAAGACTGCCTTTTTAAATTATTGTCATCTTCTCTTGAGCAAACAAAATTAACGAGGAGACACAATTAGTAAATGAAAAGGTATAGAGGGGTGGGGGAGGCATTTCCAAACACACACAACCATTCATTACGACGGGAAGTTTCCCCTCTGTTATGTTGTATGTTTGTCTTCTCTCTCTCTCTCTCTCTAAGGAACTCCTTTAACCAACAATAAACCTTGAACTTAATTTATTTCATTGTTTTGTATGGTTATATGTACATAAGTTCTATTGGTTCTTGTTATATTATTGTCTTTGAGAAGGAATGTCATTTAAATACAAACTAAAAAGAAAAGAAAAAATCATTGGAATGTCAATTTTTTCTTGAAAAGTACATATAATCTATGATGAACCAAGGGTCAAAATCCTTCGTTCCTTCTTCAATTCCACAACTGCAATTTATGTACTCTTGTATGTGGACAAGACAAGACATTGTACAGTGAATATGTGTAGACAACAGAAGAGATCCAAGATCTCTCTCTCTCTCTTTTTTTCCTTCCTTCCTCTGATAAAGATCAAATCCTTAATGAAAAATTAAATTTTGTTTTTTCGTCTTTTTTTCCATCCTCCCTGCAATGACTTCACAAGTTTTTCCTCTTCTTCTGCTTTATAGAAGGAAAAAATATAGGCGCGACTTAATTATGATTAAAAATGAAAATATTAATTAACTTTTTCTTTCTTCGTTTTTTAACAAATTACTAATTTTATTATTGTTATTAGTACTTTTAATATTATGATTATAACATTTAAGGGCGCGAAATGTGTACTCGGTAAGAGACTTCTCGCTTTCTTGGAACACACGAGCTTTTTAAACATCATTACCTGGCAGTTTTTTATCGATTATCATTATTATTATATTCAGTAATGTAATAATAATTATTATGATACGGAAAGGCGCGTGCTTACCTCAAAATAACTACAACCATATATAAGAGAAAATAAATTAATTTTTTTATTCCTTTATAATGGTTGGATTTTAACAAGTTTTTAATGTTCATTTTTTATATGGTTCTTCTTTTTATATGGAATATGGAGGCATTTTTTGGGGTGGTTCTAAACTCTTTGAAAGTGCTTTATAAAGTGAGTAATTTGAAGGATTTTCCACTCGGAAAGTAAGTGCTCACTGTATAAGAAATATAGATATACAGATATACTTTGAGATATGAGTGCTCCAACATCCGAGTTTTCTATAGATAGAAGGTGGATTACGAGCAAAACATTTCACTGCTTTATGAAAAGTACTTTGAGCTTAAACTTTGTTTAGTCATTTTTTATGAAATAAATTCCTTTTATTCACGAACTTTTTGACCAATGAGCTCGGTCCAGGAACAAAACAAATTCATATGTCAAGGTATTCCTCTATTAAAATCTTTTATATACGAGCAATATACGAGCTACATAAATATTCGTTTCCACTAATGCTTTTAAGCGAATGGGATTTGTCGTGGAAGTTTCATATGAACACATCCAACAAACCGCTAAATATTTTTCTATCAGAAGTATTCTAGTATCAAGGACTGTGGCACACAATTAGTGCTCCTCGGGGCCCTTGTGCACCGCAATGCATTGATAAAGAGCCTCATTGAGAGAAAAAAATAATTCTAAGATTACAGTCTCCTTATCACGGGAGTGGGAGAAGAGAAGTGGTGCCGGTATCACAGTGGCCAACAAGCCATTGACCCACCACTTTTGATAGGTATCACCATAAAAAAAAGTTATTTTTATTTAAAATAAAAAATGTTATAATTTTGGGGGGAAAAAATTCAATTTGCTTTCAAATTTAGTCTTTTTCTAAAAATTTTAACTCCAAAAGTTTTTGTCTCTTCAAACAAAAATTATTTGTCAAATTAGTGGTTTATGAAAACAATAACATCCTGTCAAAATTGACAAAAAAGCCCAAAGGCCCGTTCCCAAATTATGTGGGCTGACCTTATGACATTAGCGTTATTGAATACTCATTTTGAATATCCCATACTTACAAATACATTCTAGTGCCGGAGGGGCATATCCCCAAATATTTTTTAGTACTATTATTTGTCGATTTATTTATGATGACTCATCCATATTCACTCCAATAGGCCCCTCCCCGTAAACAACAATACCCTGATTACGACACTGATTTTGCTGAGCATATTTTATATGCCGCAACATATTAAAAATGCTATAGGCCTCGCAAGTTATAAAAAGATTAGAAATCTCTTCTCTAAGATAAGAAGAGTTGAACTTTTGAGAACTGACAACATAAAGCAATAAACTAGTTCTAATAATTGTACAAGACAGGCCATCATATTCAATGTACACTCTCAATAATACATCTAACAATACAGTTCTTTAATGGAGGTCTCACTGTTGATTGGGTGTGTATTTTTATACATCTAAATAAATCTACATATTTTAAGGTAAAATTAACTTTGATTAGACTTTGTTATAAATAAATATTATTCTATTGTGAATACACCCTGTCCATCATGAAGGAACTCACGCCCCCCTCCCCCCCTAAAAAAGGAAGTTAAAACCATAAAATAAAAAAAAGCTTGAAAAATCTACCCAAATAAAAAAATAGAATGGGTCCTTTTTTTTTGTTTTTTTGTTCTTACCTGAGAAAAAAAGGTGGATCGTCACACCATGAAGAATAAAAAAAAGGGGTTACTTGCAAAAAAACAAAAATACGAGAAGATAAAAAGAAAAGTTAAGATGCTATCAGTGATTCAAGAGTGTGTTGTGCGTTATCTATTGGTTATTTAACTTAGTTGGAGAGGGGGAAAATGTAGATTTCAAAGTTATTTTTCTGTCACATAAGAGAGCTAGGAATGAAATAATAACAACAGAAAGTGCAGCAGGATCAGCAGCTGAGACAAGTGCCACCACTCCACGGCTCCCCCCTCCTCCATGCATATCTTTCCTCATAATCAGAGGTTTTTTGTCTTAGATCTTGATGATATGATTATTTTTTTTATATATTATTTTTTTGGAGGTCTCTTCTCATACTGAGATTTGACAATCATCATCATCTCTGAAGAAAAAGAAAAAAATAGAATATATTTTTGTTTCTATCCCTTAAAAGATGATTTTTTTTTTTTTTTTTTTTTTTTTTTTTTTTGAAAATTTACATTCAATGAGATAATTTATAATATGCCTCTCTACTATACGTATGATGTATATATCCATAGACAGGGCATTATAATATATTTATATTAGTGTTGGATTTGAAAATCCTTGACTGGTTTTAAATTTTTTATAGACCAAACTATTTGTTCGGACTGTAGAGGTCTCATATTGCCCTACACAAAAAATTCACCTTCATGGCTACTACAAAAATTAAATAAACCTTCAAAATTTGATAGGGGTCTTGTTAGTGTTGTGTTAGTAACAAATTAATTTTGTCCGGTTAAGTGTTCGAACCGGACCTTGGGTCGGTCAGTCATATAACTGATTAAAAAAAAAAAGAAATAAGGTTGAGTGAGGTCATCAAGGACCAAACTACATAGATTTTTATAACTGGTATGCAGTACTGAACTCTCCTGGACCGAGACTGAACTGGACGGGACTGGAGACTTCAATTTTAAATAAAGACCAACCCAACATAAGTGACAATGATGACGTAAAAAGAAGCTAATACATCACTAATACCAACGTCATTAAACCTATCATTCACATAGTCCTCTGCTACATATTGAATTTTGTACCCACATTTTTTCAAACATAGAAGAGTACAGCTGAATGATGTTTATGTTTTTGGAGACTAAACTTGAATGTAAGGATCGAGAGTAGGGGTTCTGCCTTTTTTGTGACAAGGTGCTTTATAAATTGGATTTTTATTTAATCCTTCGTTCCTTTCCTTCAAATCCTAACGCAAGTAATTCTCGGGGGAGTTTAGCTAAATTAAAATGAATACTTTATCTATATAAAACTTTATTTGTCCTTGGTAGTTATAATAAGTGTTGTGTGAGTCGTTATTTATTCGGTCCGGTCCAGTTTTAGGACCGGTCCTTCATTCTGTTAGTACCATTAGAACTGATTTGAAAAAGAAGAATAAAGTTGAGTGACGTGACCAAGGACCGAACCTTATTAGTTTTAGGGCTGAGTTGGGCTGGAACAGGAATGAACTGGTAGGGAAGGGAAGTCTTCAGTTCCAAATGAGGACTGGCACAACAATATGTCTTGCAAAAAGTATTTGACATTTTAGTATCAAATTTATTTAATTATCTTTCCTCACTAACTACACAATTTTAAAACCCCTTCCCTCCTATTTGCGTATGCAATTTGTAAATACACCCTAAAATGTAACCTTGTTTTATAAAAGTAAAACTTCAATCCATAGTTTTAAAATGTGGTTTAGACCGAAATATTGGTCGAAATGGGTCTAAAACACTCACAACAGACAAAATATTATGTCCAAAAAAATTTGTTATGTGATCTTTTGAATTGAAAATTAAATTTTGATCGACGATATTAATTTTGGACTAGAGGATTTGAAAATAGTGTCCAAAATTTAAATATTGGTCTAATGTTTCGGCGGAATATCTGTGTAAAAAGTCGATCTAATAAATAGAAAATATGACGTTTAAAACGTTTATTATGTGTGACCATTTTTAAAGAAAAGGAAATTTGGATCCATAGTTTCAAACCGCAGTCTTGAAGGAAATATCGGTTTTACAAAAAAGATCACATAAGACCAGAAAATGCAATTAAACAAAAATTTGTTGTGCAAATACGATATTTTTAACTTAAAAAATGAAATTTTAATTTCGAACTGCATAGTCTAAAATTACTAGTACAGAGTTTTGGCAAATCGGTCACACTAAAAGGATAAATAATGTATAAAATTTCGCTATGTGTGAACTTTTTGTAAAAAAAGAAAATCTTACGTTTGTAATTTTGTTCCTAAAATTTTAAATATCGCTCTTGAAAAAATTACTTCAAACCGAACCAAAAAAAAAAAAAAATTAATCTCGTATCATCACTAATTTCGATGTATACCACAATTCAATAACTCCTGATTTATGATTAAAAGAGAGAATCTTCTCCATAGAACCATACAAAACCTCTTTCACACGTCAAACACACTCGAGTATGTAAGCATCTTAAAAACCATAAAATGACTTAAATAATTCGTCTAAAGAGGAAATAATAATAAAATATTTGTATGGATGGTGTAAGCTGACAGGTTTTTTTTGGGGGGGTCTATTATTTTTCTTCTTTTCTTTGTTATTATTTTTGTCACTAATATCATTCAATTCCACAAGAGTTTATTATATCATCATTAATGCATTGAAAATCCGTCAAAAAAGGGTTTGCGGTTTAGGAATAAAAAAATATATATAGGTATAATAATATCACTTTCTCATGAAGATGGAATCTCAAAACTAGTTATTATTACACTGCCTTTTTCTTCCTCTTCTGTAACTGAATGAACTTGATACCTATCGTCAACATCATCTTGAGAATATTATACCTATGTCATGTGTACGTATACAAAGTCCTCTCTGGATGTGTGTTCTAATTAAAAAGGGTTAAAAATAAGAGTTTTTATTTTATTTTTTCCTTCTCTCCCGGTTTAGTTTGTCATTTGTGCATTTTTTCCCACAAAATAAGTGTTTCTCTGATTTAATTTATGAGATTGATCATTGTGGAATACATTTAATGAAAGAGAAAAAAACAAAACAAAAAAAAACAAGCAAGTAAGCAAGCAATGTCTTCGATTACCTAAAAAAATATTTTTTTTGTATTTCAGATCTACTAAATCCATGTCTATCAATGCTGAGACTATCACTCCCATAATAATAATAAATGGATCATGCATTAACAGGGATACCCCACTCAAAGCCTTTTATTACACAAACCATTCATTCCTTTCAAGTATGTACGTTAGACTGTTCCGTTTTAGGAAGAGTATATTTTTCCCCTTCCACAAATACTTTTTCTGATGGAGTCAATCAAAAAACGTACTTTAATAAAGGTTCAGGCATCTCAGATCATTTTTGAGGTGGTAAATGCTATTTTGTTTGTCAAATTAGCCAACGTGGTTTGGTTATTTTATTAAACACTGACGGTAGTGCTAACATCACACGGAGTTATATGGCGTCAACAAACAGACACACTTCAATAATGAATGAAGTTGATTGCTTGAAATTAATTCATATTTCGATATATTAAAGCATAAACAACTAGTTACAAAACAATATAAACGTGAGCTCTATAGGTTACGTATAAGTCAAGAAAATAACACTTGTACATGTTTGAGGATTTTCGATTCGTGCATTACAAGCAGTCGGGGTCTCCAGGACCACCGTTTACACTGTCAGCAAGTTCAAAACAATGGAGAAGAAGAAGGTATATGTCAAAAGACTAAAATGGATCCGGAGGAGTTAAAAGAAAACAGCCTAGGCCAATTACCTCAAGTTCATGAGGGCCCACGTAAGATATCTCGGAGTTTCATACCAGACTCTCTAGAGAGCTATCAGAAAGTGGAGGGAAAGATCCTTGTGAGCGAGAAGAGACCACTTTTTACAGCAGGAATGAAAGAAACCCATCTCCTTGGTGGG
Source organism: Lepeophtheirus salmonis (assembly GCF_016086655.4). Classification (NCBI taxonomy): domain Eukaryota; kingdom Metazoa; phylum Arthropoda; class Copepoda; order Siphonostomatoida; family Caligidae; genus Lepeophtheirus; species Lepeophtheirus salmonis. The sequence continues at coordinate 42,704,449 of NC_052143.2, read as the reverse complement.
AAGACACTTTTGAACTCTTTTTTGACACTTTTGGGACACCATGACAGAGGAGTACATCTGTATTTTTTTGAAATTATATTGTTAATGAGTAAATTATATCTTCTTAAAGTTTAAAATTCACAGTGCTCAGATTTTAATGGACCATCTTTGATCAAGTAGAGAAGCTACAAATCATTTAGCACATCTTAGACCCCTTAAATGATCAAAAACACGATGTACAATATTTTTAATTTAGATTTTTGAAAATATTATCAATTTTGGAACGGTACAAGATGACTAAAATGGGGCAATGAAAAACTTTACCATAGTCAGTTTATGCCATTGTCCTCAAAATATTAACATGAGAACAGGGAAGTCTAATATACAATGACCTTACATACGAGGGTTTCCCTTCTTTTTTACTATTCATTTTGGAGTTCCTATCTTTGTTTTTCATCTCTCTTTAATTTTATAAATGACTTATTCTTTGGCCTTTGACAAAACAAAACAACATATGCCTAGATGATTTGGAAAAAATAAAAGTTGCAAAATAAATTTGCAAAATAAATAAATAAATAATAACCAACATATATACAAGTTACAATGTGTACATGTCAGTTAAGGGAAAACCTCTTTATAATTCAAGTCATGTTATATATTGACCCACACGGATCATTTTTGTTTTTTGTTTTTTGTCTTCTATGCCATGCCTAAATATTTGACAGTAATATGACTTGATGAAGACTAATAATGAATCAAAAATGATCTTCAATTCTATTCTGTAGTTCAAAACAAGTTTTGAAATAAAAAGTTTAAAATGAAGCAGTATTTTGTTAAATAAGTAAATAAAAAGGACATTATTCTTGTATTTATATAGGTACCTACAGAGAGGATATAAATTACCATCCCATCAAAATTTGCTAATAAAGATTTGCTTTATTAATATAGAAGATAACGAGTGATGCTATTTGGGAGCACTTTTATATGAAACGGAAATCAACATGGTATCCTATGTTTGAAGATTGTGTTTGGAAGAGAGAAGCTGAGCTGAAATGGTGTTTCATTGGATCAGCCGTGACGAGGGAGGAGAGGGAGAAAGAAATAAACCTGAACATTGGCAAGAATGTCTCCATTGACGATCCTCAATTTCACTCTGAGGTCAAACAGGACTAAGAACTATAACTCTGCAACAAATCCTGAGGGTTACTCTCCGTATTTTTTGAGGTCACCCTAATGTTCAATCCGATTTTGTAAATATCAATCTTATATTGTATTCAGTAGAAAAGGAAATTCAATCATTAGGAGTTAAATACTAATGACAAAAGCTGGGGAAAAGAAAATTCACTCTTCAGTTTGTCAATTCCGAAAAAAACGGGCCAGCTAAAAAATGAACCAGATTTTCATCAGTCAAGACAACTTTTTAATAATTCCTCATTGTTACTCACTATTTTTCATGAGCACACTCGCATATAATGACTCATTACTTAGATTTGCTCTCCTCAAGAATTAAAAAAACAAACAATATTCAGGTTGTCAACATCAAATGATTAAGATTTACAATCCTGAATATATAACAGGGCTTCTTCTATTTTCAATATGAGAAGCTGATCTTAACCTAAAAACACTCATCAGTAGAAATGAATCTTCCTCAAAAAAAAAAAAAAAAAAACCCCAAAGTACACCAACTTTTCTTTATTAATAAAGATTTACTCAATATGATCTCCGTTGACATAGACCACTGCCCATAGTCTCTGAAAAGAACTAATTTAGCTGGTACAAATGCAGTCTCTATAGCTTCTATAAGCTGATCCGATCCTCGGAGACTGTTAAAGCAGCAACGATATTCTTCGACACGATACTTTACATGGCAAAGTCCAATGGGGCTGCAATCATGAGATGAAGGAGGTCATAAATATTCAAAATTGGACACAATTGAAAGCTGTTCAACGCAGGTTTGAGTTTTGGGGAAACTCTGCCTTGATCCATGCTTTTCTTTAGTCTTTAGAAAGAGTAAATGAGTGGCCTTGTTGATTTTAATCTCATCAGAAATACAAAAAGGAAATCATTTTGGGCTATATGAGACCAATGCACCCCATACTTTGATGGATACTGTTGTTCAAATTGTGCATGGAGAAACAGTTTTGAGCTTCTTAACGAAACCTTGGATTGGAGAGAAAAGGCAAAAAAGTTGACGAGATGCTAATATATAATGATTCTGTATATAAATTAGGGTGACCCTATATTCATTTCTAAAAAAAAAGGCCGATCAGTGAATGTTTTAGCGGTTATCGCAGTGAATACTTTGAATGAAATATAATTTAAGAATACCTATAATTTAATCAATTTGGATTTTTTTAACAGAATAAAAATTTGTATTACTTATTGTTAGTTAGACTTTTACTTTAAGTTGAATAAAAATCGTCTTAGACCACAAAAAAATGGACATATCTTGATTTTTTTTCCAGAATCTCCGGAGAGGTAATAAAAAGAAGACCTGTCCGGGGAAAATATGACGATTCTATTGGGAGGGGTTGTGTTGTAAACATTTGATAGAGTTTCTTATTAAACAATTATTTCTCTCTCATGGAAAGAGGCCTCGAAAATCTTCGAGAAAAAGGATGTTTTGTGTGTACACTCAAGCATCACATCCATCATTAGACCTTATACGATGATCAAGTATTTTAATGGCTTTATATGTACCTATAAGCAAAGTTAGACATTTGCACGATTTCAAAGACATTACTTATTATACTTAAGTACATATTACGTTTGTTCTTACGTAAAGAACCGTCTTAGAAACAGATGGTTTAATCCTACTCTGTCTTTCTTTTGTTGTTCTTGCTCCTAATTAACGACAACCAAAATACTAGATTATAACTCATAGCTCTTATGACAACAATGAGTGCTTTGTTTTTTCATCATATTTATGTAACCATATTCATTCATGTTGCAAAGAATGAAAATATTAACTCCTCAAGAAAAAATATTCTTCATTGATAGGATCTAACAAATAAATATGAAAAATGTCATTCAAATATACATATTTATATTTATACATAATGCCATATTTGAGTCCTATATACGTATATGTGAGTATGTCTTTTTTAAGCCTATCTCAAAGTCATTTAAAAATCCATTAGAGGTCTCTGTTTTTTATTTATCATTTTGTAAAAATATTTGATACTATTTTGACATTATTTATTTCAACTAAATGACCATTATTATAATATTTATATATATTTTGATTCATTTCATTGATAAGAAGAAAAATAGAATGAAAATGATGGAGATCCCTTCAAAATCAAACACACCTTTGAGCATATTTTTGTCTTCGTATTTTTGTTTTTTTAAATCATTATTCAAAAAGATGGGTTATTATGATGATATAATAGATAGAGAGACAAAATCACTCAAAAGAGCCTTTAAAATCTATTTTATTAAAATTGGTGTACTGACAAGGATGTAATATTTCTTAATGTACAGATCGCATAAAATCTACTATGGGTTTATTTATCTTTCCTCCTCTTTGTGGGATAAGAAAATAGGGCCACAAATTGTAATGGAATCCCCGTAGCCTATGGACAACGCGCTCGGGAGAAGTTGCCCAAGCGATTCTTAGAAAAAGAAATATACTTCCTGTATATGAATTTCACGAAAAGATTCCTAGTTCGGATGGAGTAAATGTAATACTCTAATGTTTATTTATAATTAATCAGTCCATATTCCATACTTCCATATTCCAGCTGATTGTGCAAAGTTTTGAGACAATATTGAAAACTTCATAACTCAGTGTCTGACAGCGTCTGAAGTAAAAAGTTCTGAGAGTTTTTCGCTTTATTTCGACAATAAAATTAACATATTTAAGATTATCCGATTTGGAAGGTTCCATTCCGTTTTCTGGCTAATCTTCAATTCCTGGAGGATTGTGTAAGTGCTCACATGCTGGTCCAACTCGACTATTTTCATACCATTTTTGAATTTATTTAATCCAAAAACCAAGCCCCTTAAACCCCCCCACCCTATATATATAATCCTGCGGACGCCTATGTATGTATCTTGGCTTCTTAGAACATTTCTAAGTCAAATTGTATAACTAAAATTTGTACTTAAACTTAATTAGTGTAACTACATATGACTAATTGAAAGAACATTAAAAAAAAATGAACTGTGGACATGCCTAGTTACTTGATTTTATTATCTTTTTTTTTCTTTTCTAATTTATTGACTCAAGTCGACACAATACTATTAAAATCTTTAAAATTTTATATGTTCGATATTGTGATGATAATCAAATTGTATCATAATGGAAGTAAAAAAATAGTAGAGGAATTATATTTTCTAAACACTTTATTATTCTATTTGAACGAATTTCATATTTTTGGAGTGTAAATACATTTAAAACATATTATTTAGTATGTGTTTCTTCATTTCGATATATCTTTTTCAGATTATGATCTCATGATATTTGACTTTTATTTTAAATTAGTGGAATAAAATGAATTATATTCAAAATATATTCACATTTATTTATCTACTTTCTACTAATAAATCTTTGCAATTTTCGTGGTAGTTTTATTTATTGATGTATTTGTTAAAGAAATAATCGATATAAAAAAACCTCTTCAACCAGAGGACTAGTAGTTAGGCAGTTTAAACAGTTTTCAATTTTTGAAGATGAGCTCTGATAACGAACCACCACGTATGATCTAACAAGGTGTCCTTAATCAATCTTGTGAGTATGAATATATAAAATCACAAAACTAATAATAATATTTTTGAAATTAATGGTTTTATGAAAAACATATTCTTTAATTTATTTAATTTCTATTCAATACAATTTAAAAAATATATAATATTCATCCTCTATCAAAACTGACATTCCATGAATATATTAAAAAAGTTTACATACACCAAAAGTGAAAAAAAGACTAGGGTTTAGTCCCCTCCTCAAATTAAGTAATTTTTGCTTTTTAGTAGGAAATGTTTATTTGAAAAAAAAAAGAAACACCTTCAAAAAATTTTATAATAGAAAATAATTAATTTTTTGTGAACTCCTGAGGATTTCTCAAAAAAAATTCCAAGAATTTAATATTAAAATTGAATTTTTGAAATTGTTTTTAAAAAAATTAATTTTTTGAAAAACAGCTGTTGATTTTTTTCCCCCGAAAAATTAATTTTTTTCCGACTAGCTGTTGTTTTACATAAAATAATATTTGAAATTTTTTTTCAAAAAATTATAAAAACCCTAGTATAGTAAATCAAAGTTTTAGTCTAAAAAAAAGACTAACAACCAAATATTTAGCTGAACTTTAGAAACTCATTTAGGTATTTAAGGGCCCCCTTTTTTTATATGAGGATTGTTTCTATTTGATTTATTTTTATGGCTATTCTTTTTATCTCCCTTGATTTTCTCCCCGTCTTTTCACGACCTAAAAGTTAAATGTGTATAGACTTTTTGACCATTATTTATAACTTGTCTAACAAGGGAGGGGGGTTTATGAATAAGAAGGTGACAATTCCTTTATTTTCTTCCTTCTTGATTTGTACTTTAACACAAAACAAACTACTGATATACTTAGATGGATAGATATTATTATTATGTATATAATATAGTATAAAGATGATTATCTTGATTGATAAAAAAATAAAAACCATTTCCGAGATTAGTGAGTAAAATTATATAACTCATAAAAACATAAAAAGAAAATATATACTTTCAACTACTATAGCATAGCTATTTTTGTGGCTTGCGTAATAAAATGGAGCAAAGGAACCAAGTCTTTTTTAGGCTCTCACCTTATAGCCTATTAATAAAAGGAAAAATATTTGTACATATGGTTGTAACATTTTATTTTGCGCTATGATCAAATATTTGCAGGTGCAAAATTTACATATTCCATTACAATAGACACGCTACCTTTTTGAAACATACAGCGGGCCAAAATGCACATATCATCATCGTTCTGGAGCCCTTTCAGCTGTCTATTATAGACCTTGTTATTATTATAATACATACTTATTATAAAAAATAAGGCTCTTCCTACGACAGTTTCCTTAATAGCAATAATAATATTAAAATAAGAAGAAAATGACGAAAGGTCTCGTAAAACAACGTGTTGCTTTGAATTTGCCTTCCTTAGGGTGAAGCGGATGTCCCGAATTTGTTCAAAATTGTTCACCTTTTTTGGTATTTTGTATTTGTGATGGTACGATTAATCAAAATCCGGTGGGTTTTTTTCTGGAATCGGAATTAGCATCGGGAAAGTAAAGTTTAATTTGCAATTCCAATTCTTATGTTTTAGTATTCAGTACTGGTATTCATAACTATCTATAACTTTTCAAAGTTATGAAGAAAAAATATATCCGTCAAGATATAAAAAACTGCCATATAAATTTGTTACTTGAGTCTTATAATTTTATATTAACATAGTAATAAAATAATTTATTATAAAAAATGCTCGAAAACTGAGAAGAAACAGACTGAACAAAAACTAAATGTGAAGAAAAGTGTTTTAAACATATTCAGTTAGTGCATATATTGTTTATTTAGGGGGAATAAGTATGTTAAAAGGATCTAAGAAACATCGCCTTTACAAAAATTGGCCTTTGGAATGTTTGGCTTGGGATTACTTGCATTGGAAAAAGCTTCCGGGCAAAGGAATCGCTTCTTTTTATTTAATGTAAATAGTATTTACATTAAATAAAGGAAGGCGATTTATTTCATCAATTGTAATTCTTAGAAATTTGTAGCAAAATAATAAATATTTCGACTATTATTTAAAATATTAAAGAATCGATTTATTTAGTCCTAAAACTTATAAAGTTCGGTCCCCTTGATCCCTCACTTAACTTTATTTAATCATTTTTATTACTGACAGTCCAATGGCCTTATGAACTGATATGCCCACCCTTAATACTAGACCTGAGAGAAAAAATAAGGTCGGACACAACACTAGTTCAAATGAAGCCATCAGTGAAATTTCATTCGCATATATATTAATCTTGAGGACCCACCCAATACAATTTTGGGAAAAGGTACAAAACTATAGAAACAAGCTTTTTTTGTGTTATTACGTATATATTTAAGATACTAATTTAAAATCTGTTCCTAAAATAGTGGATACATGAGTTAAAAACAAATCTATTATAACTAGATATTGGTTCTAAGTAAATATTAATGTATTTTAATGTATTAAATAGGGTCATAGACAATACCAAAAAAGGTATAAAAGTTATCCCTTAAGAATTTTTTGATCACTAGCTTCACCCTAACCTAGATATTATGTAGGGTCATTTTGGTTTCCTACCTAATGCATTGTTGTTTTATACTTAAATGAGGACAAAATTTGACCTATGCAATGCATTAATTTTAATTTTCAAACCCTTTTTCTTGTCTACTAAAAGACATGGCTATGTACAGACTGAGACAAATGGTTATATGTAATGCATTTTTAACTCGTAATGCAACATTTATTGTTTGATTTATAATCTTTATAGCAATATTATCAAGAATATATCCTTTCTATTCTCACTCAATCAGGTCAGAGCCCCATTTATAACAAAAACATCTTTTAATAAATGAGCTGTATCAACTTCATTTTTTTAAATGAGACAAGAAAAAGTTTTTTCTTTTTTGTATTCATTGTATGGTATATATTTATTTATTTTGAATGGTAACCAAATTAAAAGTTAGACCATTTATTTAATGTAAACTGACATTGGATAATTGTAAGAAATATAAGTAGTAGTCGAGAGAGAGAGAGAGAAAGAAACCCATAATAATTTTTTTCTCTATATACATACATTTTTCGTTCGTTAGTTCCATATATATATATATATTATATGTATTTGTTTTTTGGGTCAACGAACCTAATAATTCTGTTGTTATATATATATATATATACTCACCCAAACACACACGTTATATGTGGGCTGAAAGATAGGTATATATATATAAGTAAGTAAGAAAAAAAAACAAAATTAACGATACAATAATAATTTTTCGACTTTATAGCATTTCTTTCCAAAAATTTTTGGTCTTTTTTATGAACCAATTTTACTACAAGGACATTTGCTGCTTTAATTGGCTATCTACCTACATAGGTATATGTAACTAGGTCTTGACCCATTGTAGATCCATTAATATTACCTTTTTTTCTTCTTCTCCTTAATATTAATTAGTGTTGATAACAATAAGGGGAAGTTTTTTTTGTAAGAAAACCAGATGTTTTATGATATTTTTATATATTACTATTATTATTTCACGTAAGTGATGAGACGCTCGCTTAAAATAATACAAGTAGATATTATAGGGGTGAGGTGTTGAGAGGAAAGGGGGCAAGTTGGATCCTTGTTGCTTTTGGAAAAGTCTATAGTTTTTTGTGTATATGAGACTTTTGCACGAATTTCGTGTATAGTTATGATGGGGTTTAGAGATTACCTGTAAGAAGATAATTAGTGTATTAATAAGATATATTTACTATTTCAACTATAAAATTTGTTTAGTTTGTTTGTAAAGAGCATAACAGATGTAAGTGTTTTACGTGTCCTGCTATTTTTTGTTATTGAAAAAAAAAAAAATCAATGAATTTCTATCAATTTTTGTGTAAAAAATGAAATTAAGTGCTCCAAAATACTTTAAACCTTGAAAGTGGCACACGGTGACTCTGTTTTGATTAAAGAAAGAATGTTTCCAAGTGGTATAAACTCTTCCAAGATGGGCGAAAAGTTATGTGTCATGTGTATAGTGTCAGGAGTTCTTACAATATGGTGGTATGGTTAATAAAGGATATTATATTGAAGTTATGCATCGTTCACAAAAAACAATACGAAAAAAACTATGTGACTTTCTCTGGTCCCCAAAACCGGTGAGACCTTTAAAAGGACGTATATTTTCGATTATTAAGAAGGTAAAACTACATCACTGGAAGAGCTCTAGGCTATACCGAAAAGTTTCTCGAGGATTGCAACAAGTGGAGGTATAAGGGTCTGAAGGGGACAGCATATATGTTTTTTCCTAAAAATACTAAGTCACATTTCTTTTTGAACACACCTCGTATATATTTATATATATTAGTATTGAGACTTGGTTCATAACCGAGTTTTTTATTTGGTTCATTCTTAAATGATTATTTAGACCGATATATGGGTACAACCCGTGATTTCAGACAGTCGACCGAAATGGTATCGTTTTCAAATCGTGGACACATTTTTTTAACCTTCAAACTATGAACCAATTTTATCTCCCTTCCACCTCATTTACGAGTTGTACAAATATGCAATGCCTTTAACTTCATATAACGATATTGTAGGTCAATGTTCAATATTTTGAAATACAGCTGACGCTATCAACGATTCATTTATAGAATTGATCTAAAACAAATTTTAATTGAAATTGATCCAGGCCGAATTTTTCTATGAGACCAATACAGATTGAGCTTTTTTAAAGAGGGGTGGCCGAAGAGGGTGCTGGAAGGGATGTGACCTCAATGAAATAATTTTTGAAAATGATTGCCCTGAAATAAAAAAAAAGCTATAAGTATTCAAAAAGTAAGGTGATTTTGTATTTTTAGGAAAAAATATTTATATATTAATCAATATTTATGTTATCCACTTCAAAGTAATCCTTCTCAGATAATCGTTGCAAATCTCCGTCCTTTCATAGGTCTGTTCAGTTTTGGTTATAAGAAAAGTCACATGGGGCCAAATCGCATGAATATAGTGGCTGATCCATGATTTTGGTGTTGTCTTTGACCAAAAAATTTCTCGTAAGCAAAGATGAGTGAGGGTGTGGGGGGGAGGTATTATTGTAATACTAAAGCCATGAATTGTTTTTCCACAATTCCGGACGTTTTCTTCGTATTGTTTCTCCGAGAAAGGTGCATATCTTCAAGATATGGACTCTTTATGGACTATCACCACATGGTAAGAACTCTTGGTGTACTACTCCATAGCAGTTAAAATACCCATTGGTCATAATGTCCAGAGTGAGGCTTGCCATTGGCATCTTCCCGGCCATCTTGGGAGAGTTTGTACCACTTCTAAACATTATTTATATACTCAGAACAGTTTAACTCTATGCCATTGTCAAGATTTCAATTGTTTTGGAGCACTTAATTTCATATTTTAGACGAAATTTGATGAAAATTCTTTGATCCATGTTTTTCAATAGCAAAAAAATTGCAGAACGGGTAAAATAACTCTAACCATTATGCCTCTGACAAACAAAATAGACATATTGTATAACTGAAACAGTAAAGATATGTTCGTGGTGAGTGTACTAACATAATAATAATTAAAAATCGATGATACTAAATGTACGCTGCCCGCAAAATGTTAAAAGCCATCTTACTATTTGAAAACACCTCGTATATATATATATATATATATATAATCCTTCGGACGCCCTTGTAAAAGAAACGATATTTAGTTTAGTTTGGTTCACCACAAATAAAAACAGTCTCAAACTTATATTGGATTTTCAGACAGAAAACCAAAATTTATATATACTTACTTTACGTATTTTGGCCTTAATACATGAGGAGGGAAACATGATGTATCCTTCCTGATATTCTATTTTGTATAATAAAAGGATCTGCAAAATAATGATGTTATAAGACTTTTACAAATTTTTGAAGAGATTTTCATAGATGATTTATCTTTCTCTCTCTGAACAAAACCTTTCAGCTTAAATGAAGTGTATCTTCCTTCCTTTCTTACGTGAATATTTCCTTCTTGAGTCTTTCGATATCTTTCAGCAAATTATTATTATATATATATATATAAATAATGTTCTAAAGACGGAAATGAATATATGTTTTCACATCTTTAATTATCCATGAATAAGCTCCAACTGTTTTTACTTCTCTCTTTATGTTTTTTACTACATCATCATCATCTGCTCAAAAAAATCTCTGAATCAAACAGGTGGTACAAAAAGTTCTAAACGGGGAGCTCTACCAATAACAAAACTATTACTACTAAAATATACTTTGTTTTGTCTTATAAAGATAATAGATATATATATATATATCGTAGACGTAAGTAATAATGAAATTGTTGAAAAATATATGGATCATAAACATGGCCAAAGTTACTTTCTTTTTAAGTAGGGGGAGACACGGGCAAGTTTAATTTTTGGCACATTCATTACTCTGCATGACAAGAATATACGATAGTATCGTATCTTTTGCAAAGCTCCAACAAGATGCAACTTTCATAGTTTTGGTTATTGCACCAATTAGTATCAGCTACTTACTCTATGACTTGAAACACTATTGACATCTCACTAAATACTTAACTCATTAACACTACCAATAATTATATTTTCATAAAATACAAAATATATAAGCCAGATGTGGGTGGGGTCTTGAGACTTGCAACATCACTTGATCTCACAATAAAAGCTCGAGATTTGACTTAGCTATTTTATCTCAAGGTCGATAAGTCTTTGACTACTTTAATTGCTCCACAAAAAACCATGCACAATATCAATTAGAATGAGGTTGTACAGGAAAATCTTAAAATTTTTAAGATTATTATTTTTGAATTTGATTTCCTCTGAGGTCAATTTTATACGTCTACTACTTCTAAGTCGATGTTTGTGGATTTTCCCATAGCCTTCAGACCTTGTACACTGTATGAAGGTTAATCTCCAGCCTTTTAACAATATACTATTTGCTATGGCCGGCGCAGACCAATGTGGCAATCTCTAACCTTTTTGCTTCCATTTTCTTAATAATTTACTTATAACAATGTAAAAAAAAAATCGTTAGCAAAGAAATTCAGATCAGGTGATATAAAATGATACTTTTTGATTAGAACTTTAAAAAAACTCTTAAATCCTCGTCATTTGGTGGTCAAAGACTTTTCAAACACCTGGTGCATATAGTAATTATCTTGAGATAATTACAGACGAAATCTAATAGCTTCAAGGATATAGAATTGACTTGAATTTGCAATCACATACTAGAAACTCGCTTGAACTTGTGGTATAAAGACTTTTTCATCCCTCTGATGTAAGTTATAGGTAGTAGATACTTTAGTTGTAGAAGAAAATTAATGAACACGAAACAAATAACTCATAAAGTGTAAATATCCAAGATCATCTTAAGATTTTATTTTACTCTCAAAGAGACGTATTGCACTATTAGGTGGTTATTCAACATGGATACAACACGTAGAGACTTGATATAAATTGGGGATTGCCAACTACTCTTCCCCAACTAATACTTTTAAAATATTGTTAAAGTATTTTTGAGGGTCTTTTGAATAAAATATGTGTAAATTCAAGTATAATTTGTATATTTTAACACAATGAAAATTCCTTAATCAATAAACGAATAATACAATGTTCAATTAGAGACATGATCATGAAAGAGGGAGAGGGGGTTGGGATCATATAACCATTCAATACTATAGATAGAGCTAACATCCATCATTTTTGTCTTCAAGAAAGAATGAAGAATACAAAAATACAAATTCTTATTATTATCTATCGAAAGATAGAGAGAGAGAAAAAAAATTCTTTATTATTGAAAATTAATTAAAATAACGATCTATCATATTTTATAAATACTTATTTTCACTTTTCATCTTCTCCTCATTTTCTTAAATAATAAGAGAAGGTTAAAACCCCTAAAAGGTCAAACACGAGTCAAACCTATATATATATATATATTGTTACTTAATACTTTTAAAATATTCATTTTAGGGGTTAATCGAATGAATTTTCAAAATGAAGACATCAAAATTTGAATTCTCTTTCTAGCATACTATGTTGTAGACCAAGGTATGGACTAAGTATGGTTCTTAAATTGAGTGGAATGAATCAAGTATTTATGTTGATGGACTTTGGGAGAACTAACAATGATTATTTTACTTATAAAATGGATTTATTTTTAGGAGGGGCTGGAGTTTTCAAAACTCATTGAGAACAAAATGAAATCCTGATGTTTAAATTTACTATAAAATTTATTTTTGCAAACAAATTTTTAGTTAACTTTTTACACTATCAACTTCTTAAAATTGTCCTTCAAAATATGTACAATAAGTTAATTAATGTACATAGTGGTTTGAAGCTATTTAACTATTCCAAAAATATACGAAGGCTAAACAAAAAAGTTATCAATTTTTTCCTATGTATAAGAACAAGTTCAAATACTTTTAAGTGTCTCAAACACTTTAATTCTGGTACAGGGCATCATTTAAAAGGAGATGAGTAAAATATTGTTCTTTCAGGTTTAGCATTGCTAATATTCCCTTACCAAATTCCCACCCCCATGGATAAACCATGAACACAAATCAACAACAAAAAACGTCAAATAAAAAATGATTTTTAGAAAAACCTTGTTAATTGTTTCATATAAAAAAATGGGATTCTCTCCTAATTTATCTGGTGAACAGCAAGGGAAAATACTCTGTCCTAGGGTTGTCTTCAAAACAACTTATAAAACAAAAAGATGATGCCAAGTCAAGGTAACTTTGAGGTAAAGGTGCAGTTTTTGTGTAGGAGGAGTACTCAAATCCTCCCCCCCAACCATCCCTCCGCCAGTATAAAAATCCTAACTGTATCTCTGTTTAAAGAGAAATTGATATTTTTTAATTACAAAAATGGTTTTACTCTTGATCATGAGAACAAGATCAGGAAGAGTGTTTGAAGGATCAAGATGAAATTGAGATAAATACCATCATCAATTAATTTTAATCCGAAGACCCATCTCGATCACTACTTTTTTTCTACCTATCTGTGAAGCCATTGCTTAAAAAATTACCTAAATCATTTTATTACTGAGTCATCACCAAAACAGTTACTATTGATTTCGAAAATATTATTAATATGAAACGGCATTTATATTCATTTTTTGAAATGTTGATCCATCATAAAGTAAAAAAGTTTATTAACAACATTCTTATGAACCTTCTTGTTCCAGACTTGTCCAACAAAAAATGAAGATTGTGAAAACATTTTTTTGTTCATATATCTTGTAACCACTAAGGGGGCTAGAACCGGTGGTCAAAGTATTTTTCTCTGGATTTTCAATAGTTTGTGATGTTTAATTACTCATTCTTGAAATTTGTTATAATGACATTTACAATGACAATTTGGAAATTAACTTGTTCGATGACTTTTTTTTTCAAGAAAGGACAATTTCTTTAACCTTTATATTATCATTACAACCAGTAAAAAATTTAAAAAAAAGTTTTTAAAAAACACTAGAATATAGGACATTGGTTCCCAATCTTCCAAATATAGCAAACCATTTTAGAATAAGCAATCAAGATAGGACCTCAATTCTTAAAATATCTTTTAAATATATTATTTTTTTTGTACAATCAAACTGCCATTATTGGAATTGGGAATTATAGATTATTTATTCCGTGAAGTAATTTTATATTCCGAAATTACTTCATCCAATCGCCATGATGTTTCAGGTCATTGATAAGACTTCTACAATGCTCCAGAATTATCTCTACAGCAACCTTTTTTTACTGCCACCCGGCAGCCTTGACCACCGTCGACACTATATTCTAACTATTCTAGCAAAAAATCTGGCCACTAAGTGGGGAAAAAATCCACCAGAGGCTGCCAAATTCGGTTCAAAATGGTATAGGTGTCGCATCCCTATTTGGGGTTGATTTCTACAGGTTGGGAACCACTGATCAAGGATGTGGTGTCCATTATGCCGTTTTAGTCGAATATAGTTTCAATTATATTTACATACATTGATATTTCCAAGGGCGTGCACAGAATTAAATAATTTTGGCTCTTTACTACGCAATAAAATATTTGAAATTAAATTTTAAAAAATTTTATTTTTCGTGCATAGCTGTGGATTTTTGAAATTTTTTTTTCCAAAAAATTGAAATTTGTAATATAATTTGTTAGATTACTTTGCAAAAAATTTAATTTTAAAGGTTTTTTTTCAAATTTTTTGCCAAAAATCCAGCTCCCTCTCCCCCCCCCTCCCCCCACATAAAAAAGTGAAGAAAATAATAATATAATTCTGCAGACGCCCTTGATTTGAATTATGGTGGATCACAAACATTTGTGGGGGTCAGGGGCTCCCCTATGTGTTCTCTTAGTAACTGCACTATTTGTACGTATAGGGCCTCAGTCCTTTAGAGTAGAAACACTTGAAACAACATTTGCCCCTTCTCCCAATACAATAACAACAAGAGACTGTACCAAATACTTTTGATGTTTCACATCAGCAGTATATTGTGAAGCTGAAGGAAATCGAATCTCTATTAAAATAAACTTATACATACACCATAAGTTTATCAAAAGAAAAGGAAGAGTATAAAAATAAAATAAAAAATGATAATAGCAAACTCATCAAAAACTATGATTTTGCTGTTTATCAAATTACATACAATGTTCATGTAAAAAAAGAAAAGAAAAAAAACAATGGTAAGGTGCTCTTAATAAGCATCAAATTTGAGCATCAGTGATGCTACAGTACATTTAGAACAACAATAATAAAAAGAACAACAATATTTTCATCCTCACAGCAATCTAATAGCAATAATCTACGTACGTACAAATGGCTGAGGAAGAACTTTAAAGAAATGACAAATCATTCTTCGTCTCGCTTATCATCACTGAATTTAGATATCCTAGTACTGTGTGATTACACTGATGGGAGAGTGAGTCGATGCACTCCCCAATAATAATAATAACGATAACAAGAAAACGCTGTAGCAATAACAAAAATAATAATAATCAGATTGAGGCCAATAAAACAGGCGTTGTCAAACAGAACGCACAAAAGAGGAACAAGACTCATAAAAAAATACACACTAAATCGAGATGTTTGTCAGGATGATAAGTACTTTTTCATCCCGTCACAGTCATTATTGAGTATTAATGATAATTATTAAAGGTACATACAATTCCATCTATGCACCAGGGTCCATCATTTCCCGGGAAATTATCTGTCAATGAGATCCTGGGAAGTCAGCTTTTAAATTTGTCAAATTTTGAGAAGTTACATATAAGAAACCTTAAAACCTATGAAGCAGGGGAACCCTTAGGAGGGACATGTCTAAAGATTTTATATAAATCCCTAAAATCCCCTTCCATATACTACAACTTTTATGTAGTCAAAGTGTCCTTTAGCGAAATCCCGTGAACTAATTTTGGGGCTCCGATTAGATTATTAATAGTTTATGCTGTGAAGGTGACGTAATACAAGTTTGTACAGCGTTTTTTGGAGACGCTGCGAATTACATTAATATACTTTCTAAAAACTTATCATGACAACGAACGAAATAGTTATAAATTGATAGATTTTATTTTAAAAAGAGCCACTGATGAAGTCACATAAATCAAATGGAAGGTTCTGATCTATAGTTAAACCTCTCTTTTTATGAGTAACTAAACTCATTTAAGAAATTTGAATAGAAGGTTTGTAATTGATTGACATATTTCCTTTGCATATAGTGAGCTATATTCTATTAAAAAGTAAAGTCATGTCAACCATGCATAAGTTTGGTTATTTAGTAATAGGTAAAATCATATTTGTACAACAATAGTTTATCTGTTGTGCATTCAACTGTTAGAATTTATTTAGTAGTTTATTGACAATTATTTGAATGCTAGTAAATAGTTAATACTAGTGTTGAAGACTGAAATGTTTATAGGAAATCTATTCAGTTTTTAAATAAAGAAAACATTAATTTGTAACGATATATATGATATATTCGTGAAGGCTCCAAAATTAGTTCATTTTTCTAAAGTATGAGGGTAAAATAGTTTTATTAAATATTCATTTGTTCGTGCATTGCTTTGTTATAAATGCTTATTTAGTCATAACTTAGGTCGAAGAGTATCATCTACCTTGTAGTATACATGTTTTAAAACTTTATCTCAATTGAATCTTCAATAATAATATTATTTATTCAACTTTATATTTTATGAATTACATATAAGATTAAGGAAGTTTATAATTGAATAAAAGATTTTCCTAGTAAATATTTTTCCATGGGAACTTCTTTTATGTGTAGGACCGCCACCATAAGCCCCGGCAAAACGGTATCCTGGGTCAGAAACTCTGTCGTGCTTCTACATAATATTTTTATAGGTAAACAGGCTGACCCTTGAAGTAAGGAAGATAGAAAGGAAGGAAACAGAAGTCAAGTCAAGACTTGAACTTGAATCTAACTATCAAGGTAGAACGTCATTAGGATTTAAAAAAAAATATTATAATATATGTATAGAAAAGTATATTTTGCAACAAACTAATGTTTAATGTACAAAAAAAAAAAAACATTAAAAAATATTCTTGCCAAGGACTTTGTCTTAATGATGTTTAAAAATATTCATAACCTTTTTTCATACTTGAGAAAGTATCTTTTTCTCTGCATGAATTTACATCCGTCATTTACGAGATGATAAGAAATTAATTGTTCAATTGTTCAGTGGTATCCAAAAGCAAAGCAGAGGGAGGGGGGGGGCGGATCCTTCCTAGAGAATAAAACGGCTGCTTATCTAATAGTGTACAAGATAAGAAATATATATTTTTTCTTAAGGAGAGGTTCGTTTATGAAATAAACGAACATAATCATATAATGACACAGAAATACCTTGTTTTTTTTAAGTACCATGAACTATGAAACAGTACAAGGGCCCATCACTGAAATAGTGTTTCTTACATGACCCATTATTATAATGCAGCGTTTCTTTCTTTCTAATGCCGTTGGTTTTTTTTTGTTTTGCATATGTCTCTGTTTAATTAGAATGGATCGTTATTTCGTATGTTATTCATATATTTATTTAATAGTAATAACAAAGTCCTGTCCCGGAGCAGATGTCCTCATAATCATTTTCCCTACTACCATGTCTCAAACTCCTACAACATATTGAATAATTGCTTAGATAATCTTGGAAGATAAATCTAGCCGTTCCTTTTTTACAGAAAATGAGAATAGGAACCAATTAAAGTGCTTTTTCCATATGCTTCTTTATCCGTCTAGGAGAACACCTAGCAAACAAAAAAAAAAAAAAAAAAATCATTTATAAACCGTTTTTTTATGGTGAATATTTTCATGCTCAAAAAAAAAAAATATATATACATATATACTAAATAAATAAATAAGAAACGAGCTCCTTACGTAATTTTTTAATAATAAAACAAAATATTCAATTTGGAGATTTTTGATTATTTTTTGTGAAACATACTATGTATTATTACAGCTATTAAAATACGTTTTTACTTTGATGGAATTCCTGGAAATGATGGTCACTTTTTACATATGTACATACAACCATAGATATAATGAAAGGCTTACAAGCAAGTAATTTGTAAATGTTCACAAGGTTGAGTTATTCTCTGTATATATGGAATGCCTATTTTCATTAAGGCATTTCTTTAATATTTGAGAATATCCAAGGAATAAAAGTTGACTTACTTTTATTATTAATGACAACTTCCTTTGCAATGCAATTTCCCCCCTTCAAAGGCATATGGTGACTACAACGTCTAAAAAACTCTTAGACGGAGTCTGTATAAAACCTTACGTACCTCCATGCACCTAAAGACATTGGTACATTAATCTTGCGTAAACACTTTGAAGAAAGGAAAAAGAAAAGGATTCGATAGTGTTGATTATTTAATTACAGGTATTTTGACAGCAAATTATTTATATAAGTGAGTGATTATTAAAAAATTTTCTTTGAAGTTCCGCGATGAAAATTGAGGAATGAATCCTTATGAAAAAAAAATATATTATAATAATAATTTCACGCGTCTATTTTTCATTTACAAAAAAAAAGAAACGTTTCTTGAAACTGCTTTGTGTTTTTTTTTCTTTTTTCAAGGTTTCCTTCCGTCCTTTTTTTTTTTTTTTTTTTTTTTCATGATAGGTGTATACACACACATAAAACTCAATAAATCTCAAAAGAATAATAACAAAAATAAAAACTCCGCCTATTATATTATGAGATAATTGGATAATGAGAGCTCCCGTATTTTTCAATGAATTTTTATAACAAGGTTTTTCTTTTGATACAAGAGAGAAAAGACGTCATCGGTTCGGTGTGTGTCTATTGATAATTTTCTTTAACTACAAATATAACACACTTATCTACCATTGTATATAGGTACAATGATGCACATGTAAGGGCCAAATATTCTGCCCAGGGCAGATATGAAATTTTTGCTTCATATTTTTAGTCAAAAAAAGTATGGAAATAATGATATAAATATTGGTAGCCGTGCGAAAATATCGGTACAATGACAAAAATTATATTTTCTAATTTGTCAAAAAGAATGTGTTTTTTATCATTTAAAAAAAAATTTGTTAAAACATTTCTTTCCTTCTTTCAAAAAAAGGTATCATTTGATAAAACTTGCTTTTTTGTTTTTTTAAATTATGGACAAATTTGGCTCTACAAAGAATAATTATTTGCTCATTAATGCTCTTGAAAAAAGGTAATTTGCCAAATTCTGGGGTTTTTTTTTTTGGTAAAATGTTGTTCTTCTAACTTTTTAAGAAACATTCTGTGTAAAGTTGTCAAAGATTTGTCAAAAAGCCTCGCTCCTCTACAAAAAAAAAACTACTAGTAATCTTCTCCAAGGCCCGTGATTACCGTTATGGTACAACCCCCTTTACTAAAATTATGTTGTTAAATTCTTCAAAAATACTTTTTATGGTCAATTTTTGCTTTTCTAAAAAAAAGTCATTTCGCAAATATTGGTTTATATGTTACATTTTGCTCTTCTTGAAAAAAGTATTTATTAAAACATTGTATCAAACGCCCCCCCCCCCCCCGTCAAAGCCCTGTTTCTGCCTATCCTGAACGTTATTGACCAATATACATATTTAGGTAGAACCTCCTCTCTTTGTCTTGTCTTACAAATGTGCTCTGAAATATTCATTAAAAATATGTTTTGATTACATTTTTACCCCCTTACTGACAGGAGAGATATGTAGATAAACGTGTGTGTGTGTGTGTGGCTCACTTGTTATTGCTTTACGACCTTGAAATAGATATGTATGTATGTAAATCAAAGGGTGAATCTATGTTTGTAGTACAACTACTACTTCAAATCATACATAGAAGTGAAATTTGAGACTCGAGCGGTTCCTTGTCATAAACGACAAAAAGAATATGTACATTTTTTCATTAAAAAAGTCCACATAATATTTAAAATGTGGTATTTAGATACATTTGTACATCTGTTATATAATCTCAAACGCTTCAATGTTCAAAGTCATCATGGCATGTGCCCCTGTACACCAAGGAGAAGGATGTTTCTTATTCATTAGGCTGGTTGGTACATCTGTTATAAAAAATGTGATCCATAACTCAAAAACAAAGGAAATGGGTCTCCTGCCAGAATGTGTATATTGTATTTATATTTACAGACCAATGAGGGGGGGGGGCAAGCAGGTATCTAAATACCTGTTTTCATAAGAAAATAACAACCCAGTACAGAGTTTGTGCTGGGGTTGTTAGGTTGTTACCGATATTTTCGCATTTGATGAATTGGTCTAGATTAGAAATTAGATGGCTTTATTATATACAACTTTAATTCTCGCTTTCTTACGTATAAATTTGGAAAACTTATTGGTACTTTAAATATCGGTAACTTAGTATTGCACCCTTTTAAATGCGTGTGTGCCTCAGTACCAACATGATACTGGTATACTGAAAAACACCAGTTTGTACAAACACACATATATGGTATTTTATTTATTAATGAAAGCTCTTCTCTTTTGACGAATTATATTAGTTATAAATGGGGGAAAAGATATAGAATGAATCACGGAGAGGTTATAGCAGCTGTACTTTGTGCGTTCATTGGGCCGTATATACATATGTATATAAATCTATAGTCAAACTATGTGTAGTCTTCGAAATTCTTAGAAACAACCATAGAATAGACAAGAAAAAAAAACACCAAAAGGGTGGTCTCAAAAGAAAAACAAAAAAAAATACGACACTCGTAACTACAATAATAAAAGCAATAATGTCAATCACATAAAAACATATGCCACGCTCAATTTTGTTACTCAAAAAAAATATTTTCTTTAAAATATATATATATATTTACTCTTTTTTATTTTTCTATTTTTTGAAGAAGTTGTTGTAAAAACATGAGACGTGGATACAAAAAGGAAAATAATCTCTTTCAAACATTATCATTGACATGCCTTCATTCAAAAAAAAAAAAAAAAAAAAGATACACGCGCTGTTTGTTAATTAACAGTGGTTAAACAAAACGAACACAGTACTCAACATAACCTCTTATATGAGGGGGTGGGGGGGGGGGTAAATGCATTATTAGCCCAAGATCCAAGGTGGAGATAAAGACAAAATTGGCCCAATGCAGTTGCATATATATGTATAAAAGCTCAATTTTTATGGTTAGATGAAAAATGTTTGATAAAGTAATTGTAATTGGGGTTTTTACCTCCTTAAAACTAACTGTCCAATTAATTCTTCCATCATATGTTCAGTAATACTAGGATTAGTGAGATCTTCCTGATGTTAGTCGAGTCCCCAAGATTGTATATGTATATTTTTAGGGGAAATGGTGCTTGTTTTGGATTTTTTTTTTGGGTAACAAAAACAAATATTCATATTTTTTCCAAAAAAATTTCAAAAATCTATAGCCATTCACAAAAAAATAACTTTTTGGTCAATTTTTTTAAAAATCCATATCTATTCGCAGGATAGTAAATTTTTTGACTACAAAATTCAAATATTAAAATTTTTTGATACAAATTTCCAAAATCTATAGCTATTTACAAAGTATTAAAATTTTTGGTAAAAAATTTCAAAAATTTATTCACAGAAAAGAATTTTTTTTTTAGAAAAACAAGTCAAATATTTAATTTTTGTGTAAAAATTTACAGTTATTCAGAAAAAATTAAATTTTTGGGAAAAAAAGAATCAAATATTAAATTTTTTGCTCTGTTGCATAATTTGCCTGAAAGGCGTAATAAGAAAAAAATTCTTCAATGGGGAGGGGCTACAGTCCCTACAGCCCATCCATTGCGGACGCCCCTAGAGTTATCCATATATTTTAAAATGGGGAAGTCCATTTTAATTTGAATAACAAGTTATGATGCATGAGTGATAAGCTTATTTGTTTGAGTCACTCCTAAATGTTCCTTATTACATAAATACAAGTACGTTACTTAATACATTTTACTCAATTAAAAAGTAAAAGTATTACTTCACTTTATATTACTTCATTTTTATTTTCTTGGACTAATGATATAGTTAATAGTTTCAAGATTGCAGGGAAAAAATTTTTATTCTCGTTTCTCAAATGTGTGCAGGTTTTATGTCCTTCATTTTGGATCCTTTTTTATTTTTATTTTTTTGTAATATAAAATGTATTCTAATTGGCATTAATTAATTATTCGTTACTGATTTTGATTTTTGTTTGTAGTTTTCTATCAATTAAATCAGATTTTATTATTAAATATTTTACTTTATAGGTATACACATTTTTATTTCTAGCTTGCGTTTTAATAGTAATATTTTAGCCGGGTTCCCGGGAAATGTAAAAACCTTGTAGTTACATTACATATTACTTTTTTGGCAAAGTAATATCTATACATTACTCTTTACAGAGTAAAGTAATAACCTTAGATTACTAATATATTAATACACAACGCTATTGATACAGTTTTGATTTAAAAACATTTGATAAAGCGTCTGAGACGAACTTTGTTCGTGTTACGAGGGCATACTGTAGGCCTTGCCTTTTAGTCTTGTTCAATTTATCAGATCTGTATACTTGTAGTAATATCGGGATATTTATGAGTTTAAAACAGTACTATTATAAATTAATATTTGAACTGGTAACTCCTGAGCTATTGAGTTATTTATAAAACTTTCTGACCGATGATTTAACCTTCCAAATTCCTGATCTAGTCTAAATATGTCCTTTGTTTAAAAAAAAAAAAGTAATTAAAGTTGTATTTTATAAGATAAAGCATCATCACTTATCTCTAATAAAAAGCCTACGGATATCCATTGTATATGTAGCTAAATTGCCCCTTATATCGACATTATTAGTCGAACAGTATGGAAATACCGATTCCAATTTCAGTATTGAAACAACTACGTATATATTGATATCGTGATCAAGCTAATATCAATATATGTATAAAGTGGGTCTTCAAAACTTGCAGTGAATATATTATAAAAAACGTGATATTTATCTTTTAATATGTTGAAATACTATATTTTTTATTCAATAGATCCTCCTTCACGCACAATGACAGTCTCGATACGCCACTGAACTGAGCAAATCTTTAGACTTTATGTATAGAGTACCATGCTATCATGATGGGAGCTCGGAGCAAATCCAAATTGGGATGGGAGGTGTGGCAAACATTCTTATTTAACACGCTCTAAGCTGCAAAGTCCAGGGGGTTGAGATTAGGGTGGAAGTGGCCACATGGAGGCAGGCCAAAAGTTAGCCATATTGTTACTATATAATTTTTCGTTCTTCTTAGCTGTGTGTGTCTGTAATGAACTTTTTGATGTTGTAAACAATCCGAATGGATATGCCAAACGTCTTTGCAGCCATCTTGGTGCTGATACCAGTGCAGTGGAGATTGCACACACGTTCCCTTTTTGTGTTGTTGATCTTATATTTTCAACCTTAGAGATATGGAATAAAAGCAAAATTTGTTCATTTTGTTTCAGCTGTCGATTGGTTGCGTAATTAACAATAAGGGGGATAAAAATGGTATTAAATGCTACTGAAAGTGTTGTGTTCCACTCTGTACAATATGAAAAGTAATAGAATTAATTTAATTTCTACTTTTTGGGAGTTATTTTTATGAAAAAAAGGTATTTCACTAGTTGTTATATTTTTTACGATTATGATGTTTGAAGAAATATCAAATATAATTTTGTATTTTCTCTTAGGGCTCTAAGGTAAATAATAATATTATACGCAAATATTATGCGAACACATTCCTTGATATATGTACATTTAAAAAATAAAAAAATAGTAAGAGAAGGAGAAGTAGAAAGCACAGGGAACCTCGTAGCTCTTAAGTATATACCCTTGTATATTAATTTGACAAAGAGTTGTCCCATTTGTTGGCTAGTGGGGGTAGTATATTGTGTATGCTCTTTATAATAACTAACTCTCATGTATCGTTGTATATTTTTTTAATATAATTAATAACCCAGAGTATGATTATTACCCCTTCAGATATATGTAGGTATATTATAATCGAAAATACTTGTTATTATGATACTATGTGGCGAATATTATTTTCTTTTCCTTTCTTTTTTGACCCCTCTCCCCCTTTTTGTTCTGTGTAAGTCAGGAACTGTACAATATACCTACTCATTAGTGATGAGATTTGGTTGTAGACAAAAAAAAGTTTCGATTCGGTCTTAACTCTTTAGTTATTTTAGATCCACTGAATCAGTTTTTCCCCCTCGTCATAGTTAATTTTCTTCCTTGAAATTGGAGACAACGACAGCTAAAATTCAACTATTGCAACCTTTTAATGATAAGGAATTTCAAAATGGCTGTACAAGATGCACTTTGAAAGATCATGAATGAAGGTGGAATGTACCAGTGCGAATAATACATTAAGATTATGGAGGGAAGGTAGAAGTCGAGCAAAGCGGAGTCAATCTGTGGACTTAAGGATGAGGCTGGAGGAGATCACATCTCGTTATGTATACCTTGAATCATTACTAGTATAATTACTTTTGTGAGTACCTTGTACGAGAGACAAAGTGTGTAAATCCTACTCTTTCTGTCTATTTCGATATGTTTCTTCTTGGGCATCGATGAACTCGCCTAAAGAGTATTTATATAACACCTGGTTGATTTTATCTAGTGGTCTCTTTTCTTTCAATTTTTCAAGAGTAAAATTAAAAGGAAAGGTTTTTTGAGAACATTTATTTAGCAAAATCCTCTGAAAATAGTGCTTGGCATAACTTTTATTCTGTATATGCTCCCTCAGCTCTAATATTTTCCTTAATAAGAGGCCTAAATCCCTTGTAGACTTTGACTATGTCGTCAGACTCGAGTGGTCCACTCCTTATTAGTTGAAGCCTCTAGAGACTGGGCACTCATGTGAGGAGTAGCACACAACCTCTCTTCCAGAAGCGTCTAGATAGAGTTGACCAAAGAGTTCGCTTCTGGAGAGGAGGCGGCTACAGGTATGAGTAAAAAAACCTGAACGTTGTATCAAAGAAAGGCATGGGTCTTAGTGACGCCATGATACGGAGCTTAGCTTTGAGAGAAAACAAAGTTGTCTCAGAACATTTCTCTGGCACAAAGTAGCACTTTCTTATCCAAAAGTTCGATGTAAGCATCTGTATTAAGCTGCTCCTTCCTCTCCACAAAAATGGGAGGGCAAACTTTGTCTGTGTTGCCACATTTTTTCCATCGGAAAAGAGTAAAACTTTGCTCGAATTTTTATTGGCCTAGAGAATTATAGAATATTTTTTGCTCTTTCCAACTGCCCAGCTTTTTGGCACCAATGTCATCCCGGATTCAAAATAATAAAATATGTTCCACAAGATAAGATCAACACTTTATATAATTAAGTATAACACATGGCTTCCCTTCACTTATATAAGTTATTTCCTTGCTATTTTATAAGATTGTCATGGCGGAATTTCAAGATACCGCTGTCACTGTCTTCAATTTGGAGATAGAAAAAGAAACCATGACGTACAAGCAAAATTATATAGTGAATCCAAGATTTTTTCAAGACAAATTGGGACCAAAATTTATTCATTTTCAAATCGTTGACGTAATTTTTCATCCACGATCTATGAACTGATTATCTTCCTTATGCGCCTGATGTATGAGTTGTACAAATATGATTAATGCAACACATTTAACGTCATTATTTGTTTAAGTTAACTATTTTGACCACACGTTTGACATGACGTATTTAACAATTCATCTATAGAATCGGTCTAGACAGAATTTTAAATGAGACCAATCCAGACTGAATTGTTCTTATGTACCGATCTAAACCAAATTTGTACCAAATAGAGACCAGTTCAGAGCTAACTTTTTTAGTTGGGCCCCTCTAGTGAAACCTTAGTGATCTCAGATCGGTCCAGGAGTTTCAGATCAAAGCCCAACACTAATAATTATACTACTGCCACAACAACATATGAACACACATTCACACAAAATGGAAGGTAGAGAGTAAAAACAGCTTATCTTTATTTTTTATCATTAAATATAATAATAAAGCTAACGACCTCATTCACTGAAATATATATAGGTATATATTTATAACTATGTATATACATTGTACATAATATGTGTGTGTGCTTAAAGTCATATAATTTTTTGGACTCTGAGTTACAAACGAAACAAAAAAATAACAATGATTCGATTAGAATTTGATTATTATCAACTTTGGTGTAGAGTTAAAAATCATACAAAGGTCATTGGACATAGTTAGAGTTGTATCGTTGCTTAGCATGGAGCGAAACATAAGCTTTGTCCCTGCTATCAGTATGAAAAACGTCACAAGTTTTAGAACGCCCTCCGGGAAGCATCATTTTTTTACTGAAAGGATCGGCTTAATGAATTTGTGTTGAGTTTTACAAAGAAAAAAATCATATACTCATATATGGGACTTGACATTCGATAAAAGTATTAGTTATTAGATTGTCCCTGCCATATGTGGTTGATGAACCTTTAAAACACTCATGGATCGTCACAACTCTCTACTAGTCATCATTATCAAAAATATTATAGTAAAATATCTCTATTTACCGTTTTAATTAATTTGGTAAAACATTAAAAACCTTGAAAATATATTAATATATAGCCCTTATTCTTCATTTAGCCCTAATTAAAGTCTAAATTAAGCTAAGTATCTTAGTCAGTTTACTAATGAAATTTAGTTCTATAAAATTGTAAGTATCTTTCTTGCAGGAGTATAGTCTGTATTATGCTTAATTTAGACATTATTAATGTATATATTAATATTATATATACAATAACTGAAGATGTATTGGTGATAATGACATTGATTGATATCAATGATGACGTCAATTATCAAAAGTAATTCCATTTGATGTGTTTTTGTGTCTAATTGGAACGCTTTTTTAAGATTTATAACAACTTTGGAATCAATACTTACCTTGAAGTAACATTTATGACCAAGATATATACATGTTGAGGTTTCCCTGTTTCTGATTATAACAAGGAGACTTATACATATAAATATTGAACGACAGGTGCATACTCATCAATAATTATTAATCAGTCTGTATAATTAACTTGTTTATTTTGCACGTAACGTGCCAAAAATTATACGGACTTAACTACATGAGTGCATTTTAAAATAAAATATTATGGCATCAATGATCGTACTCAAAGTGTTTCTTGTTTAATGCTTCTCTTAGACGACAAGTATAGGGTGGGGATCCAAAACTTGCAGCAGTATCTAATTAAGTTTTTATATCCGTTATTGTTAATAACGAGGTTTTATTGGGCAATCAAAGTACAACTGAAGGACAAATAAAAGAGTTTGGCAATGCTTGTGCAAATTACCTCTGCACATATTTCAGGGTCAAGAAGGCTACAGAGACCATTGGCATCTCCGTTCAGACTACCTGCAGTATCAAGAAGTCCATTTCAGGCCCATTTAGCCAGAAAGAACGAAAACTTCAACAGCAAGAATATGGGTGACTTCTGGCATGCCTCCATATAGCCCTCCTCCAGCACTGACCTCCCCCCTTGGACTTTGAGACGTCTTGGAGAAGAATATCTACCATGTAATGTGCTCCAAACTCCCATCTTGAAAGTGTGGTAATCCATGGCCAAAGGCTTCATCCTCCAGAGCTGCCAATCTCTTCACTGGCATGCATAGGCTGTCATTGTTTGTGAAGGAGTACATATTGAATAAAAAAGATCTAAATATAACATATCACATATTAGTTTTCAGTTGTCTGTTATTGATTCCATAAAATTAAATTTGTGATAATTAAATCATGATTCTACAAATTTTGGTTCCCTGCTCTGCATTTCAAAGCAAGATGTCCAAAAATGACACGTATTAGAGACTATTACTAGGCTCAAAGGCATTCTACAATGTACATAATATGAAGTATTTCTTTTTTTGGAGTTTAGCCAAATGTCTAGACGTGCAAAAAAGAGTGAAAAAAAGCCTACCCAAGTAGGTAGGTGAACATTTACATAAACAGTTCCAATTATAGAAAATGTTTGTAGTAATGTACGTATATATGGGTATTTTATAGAGGTTCAACTGCGTCATCATGCGTACATATTTGACTCCATATTTAATATATTATTTTTTGTTTTGAAAACTAGAGCAGCAAAACTTATCATCTCATTATATGCAAATTGTTAGCTATTTAAATGTACAAAATTACTCCACAGCTCATCATAATATATGCAAATAGTAGTCTGCCAACGAAAAAAAGAGAGAGGGAGATGAACCATAATAAAAGTTCGTATATAATTAACTCTTATTCACCTACAAAAAAAGAACAAAATATTAATTATAATCAAAACTGGACATTACATGATATTACTTTTTTTTTTTTTTTGACTTTCTGATCAGTATTTATCCCAGTAGCTCTCTTTTGTAGTAATTGTATGAACTACTAGAAGAAGCAGGGGTAGAGAAGACCCCTAAGAGAGATCCTTCTTTCAAATCCCATTAGAGTCACGCTGTGCTCTTCCTTATATTTTAAATATTATGAAAGAAATTGTATCGAGATAACTATTTATTACATCAAATAATAATAACCAATAACCACTGTTATATACCATTTTGCGACTTTTTTTTAAACTTTTTTAAATGATTTTTTTCCCTTCTTTCATTAATCATTGTTTGTCTAATTACATAAATAATCTACTCACGTGGCTTTTTTTTCATGCTGTTTTTTTTTTTTGTTTTTAATCCGGAGGAATCTAAATTTCCAATATATACATACATTTTATATTACATAAAGTATAATTGTTTGGTATACTGAGATATTTCTGAACCATTTAACCCTTTAAAGGTACTATACTAAATTAATATTAAAACAATTTCAATATTTGCAGCTCTACAAAATGGCTGACCGATGACGTAAGCCTTCAAATTTCTGAACTCTTCCCCTCACTCCTAAATATAGGAGTGATTAACATATTTTCGGATAGTAACAGAACTTTCGACGAGATTATTCAAGTAAATTTTGGGTAACCAAACTTTTGGTTCTGGATCCAAAAACAAAAATAGACGATATTTGTTTAGAATTTTATTTGAATTTTACCGGACCTACATAAAATAGAATCAAAATGAAGGTTGCCTTTTACTGATTACCAGAGCTGGGTACCAGTCTCCCTCTCCTGTCAAACATAGCATAATGCAAAAATTAACCCCAGTTGAAGTGACAGTTGTTTAACAAAAAGAATGTACAATAATGTCTCTGATAAATCAGGAAAACTGCAATTCATTGACAACAATAATGCTGACAGTACAAAAGGCCTTTAAATGCCTAATTATCAAAATCCAATTGGAAAAATGGCTTGAAGATTAAAGAAAGGACAAATCCACATCTTCTTGAATCCTTGTGGGTTAGGATTTTTTGACCAAAATGAGTGAGTAAATTTAGTGTTCCTTAACTTTCAGATTCAGATCCAAAACCAAAATTAGACAGATACTTGTCTTGAATTGTATACAATAGAATGGGGATTATGGTTACCTTTTTAGTGATTACTAATTATTACTATTAGAACCTAATTATTAGACTTATTTTTATAATAACATTATAATAAACACGCGATGGAAGTGCATATAAAGATGTCACTTGAAGCACTCATCAGGATAATAGAGATGCTACATTTGATATAGGTAGATAATATTTTATACTCTTTTTTTTAAAGACAAAGTATTAATCAATACTATAAGGTTTTAATATCCGGAAAAGCACTCGGATCTTAATTGATATTCGTAAAAGCTCGATTAACCGAGGTCAGTTCGTGTCTCATATCTTTTCGGATAATACAAGTTTACTTATAGCGTACTCGGATACAAGACCCGTCGTACTTCTACTCACCACTCCAAACAAAAATGTGCCAACCCCTCCCCCCTCCATCGAAAAAAAAATGAGCTGATGTGCCTGTAAATGCATCTCAACTGCCCTTATCGAAAAATGTATCTTCTCCTACGAAGTATGACTGAGGTTATGTAATCACCTCTATTTGTATGTTTTGTAAGCCGAATTACATTAAGTATTATAAACCGATTTAGAAAGGAAGATCATAGTTGCTAATAGTAAGAAGTCATTAGTTTAGAAATCTCAAAGTTGAAGGTCAAGGTCACGAAAAAGGTCAAAGGTACATAATACATTTTAACTTTGGAACAACTTGAGATTCATAGATAAAGTGTGTGTCATTTTGTAGGTAAAATATTGGCACTAGACATGTTTAGCATTGCAAACTTTTGACTAATAGCATACAGCAGGAATGAATGTAAATTTTTAGGGAAAAGGATTATTTTAAGTGGAGATTTGTGCTATACCAAAGGGCTCATTCTAATAGATAAATATACTTAGATAAAAACATTTATATCTATAAAGTACTCGAAACCGGTACGAATATATTGATATCGTGACAACACACTTACATACATACACAATGACGTCATTATTTGTGACGGTTTTGTCGTAAAAAAATCCATTTATCTATCTATGTAGTATGACTATAAATGGACATGTTTCTTTTTCTAAATATTATGTATTCAATGCCTGCTCTTATTTTGACAGTTCTTTTGAGAGGTGGTTGTAAAGGGAGCTGCAACAGCAGCAAAAAAAAATCATAAATGACACCACAAAAGCCTCAAATTGACATCACCCCGTCTTATTCATAAAGATTCTTTTTTGAGGGGGTGCCTTGAACTGAGAGAGAGAGAGAGAGAGTTCATTCAGAGTGACATAATAAAAGGTTTTTGCTCGTAAAATAACACACAGAAAAAAAAAAGAGACAGAGGTCAAAGTTGGGCATTCAATGAGAAGAGTGTCATGTATAGAGATATATTCAATTATTATTTTGAATGAGTGGGAAATAAACAGAAACATAGATACATAATATGTAGGGAATCACAAAAGAATGGATGAGTCTGCCTCAATAATAATAATAACACTATTCGTAACAATCAATGATTGCATTCCATCATGAAAACACAACCGTCAATGCCAACACAACAACAGTAGCCTTTTGAAACAAAAAGTCAGACTAAGTACACCAATATGGGGAAACCTACTCAATACTTTGCGTCCCTTTACAATGAGCTGTATATATTAGTGTTAACATACGGTCCGGACCTATTTTTTAAAAGCCGGATTGACTTTGGCACACCACTAGTTTACAGCCATACTTTAATATCTTTTTCCAACTAATTAATATTAATATTTAGCCGAAGGACAATTTGCCTAACGGACATATCACGAAAGGACCATTTGGGACATTTGGCCAAAAAAGGATAGTTAATATATTGCTCTATATACGATTCTATATTTTAATATAATTCTACTCTCCTACGACCCGATCTTTGAGTGCCTACCCGAGTCTTGATTTCTATTATTCTAGTTTGTCAAGCCCTGAGTATTTTCCAAGATAAATAATCCATATATGTCTAACTATAAATGATAACGGAAAAGGGATTTGCAATTATTCCACACCAATTGCTGTTATGTTTGTTTATTATTTAATTTATTTAGGGTACTACAACGGTCAAGGATTAGAACTACATTCGAATCACATCCTACTTGTTTTTATATAATTATCATTACTAAATATAATTAATATGAAAATATTTTTCTGCAAAATAACTCTAATTAATTTAAATATATGATGTATATAGTATTTGAAGAATACTGATTTATCATAATATCCTTTTATTTTTTAATTAAGATGAAAATCGCATATATGAATATAAAAAAAAATATATTAGATATAATTTTTCAGCCAAATGTACCAAATGTTCCTTTAACAAAATGTTCATACAGAAAATTGCCCTTCGGTAAAATGTTCTTTACCAAAAAGGTTTTGGATTGAAACATCCTTAAAATAATACACAATATGATGAAAATATTTAAGTATTTTTAGTTATTTTGAGAACAATAAATGAAGCAAATCAGTGGGAAAAGGATTTCTCATTTTACTCTAAACACAAAACAATGTGACCCTTAATCCTAGAAACCATCTTTGAAAACATTTATAAATAAGTGCGTATATTAGAAAATGACTTCACGTTAGTTTGTAAATTAATTATAAGGATTTTATGAAGCTCACACATGTTCAAATATCCTTAATAAATCACCATTGCCTTCATAAAGAATAATACAACTTTCTAACCGAGACTTGGACTGATGACTTGTAACTCAACTTGATTTCACAATCAAAGACTCGTGACTGCAAAAAATTTAAGACTTTAAGAGTTATTCAGGTTAGAACATTTTTAGCTTTTTTCCTGTTGAGCACTTTATTGCATTTCAGGCCATTATTTAACAAAATTTATTTCCATCATTTCCATTTTAAATTATATAAAAAGTACTTTTTACTTATACTTAGAAATTGTAAATATTTAGAAGATATTTCCCAAAAGTAACTTTTTTCGCAATCACTTCTTTTTAATGAAGTTAATTCAATATAAAATACTAAAGCCCATGACTAAAGGGGGAGGGAGTATTAGTGTTGTACCCCCCTCTTTGACTAAAATCTTGTGGTCAAATTTCTCGAAAAGACAGCATTTTCATCAAAAAGATGAAAATTGTTACTTTTTTTTGTTACAATTTGAATTTAATAATATTCATTATTGTTCTTTTTTTAAATTCTTTTTTTGAAATTTGTCTTCCCTAAAAACAAGTTATTCAAAATAAGCATTCTGTCAAATTTGACAAAGTTTTTCCGAACTCCACCCCAAGAAAAGCCCTTCAAAAGACACTTTAAAGTATTCTATTTTCTGAGGGTTGAATTGGACTCGATGAAAATATTCAAAAACTTAGACTTTTATGCAAAGACTTGAGACAGGAATTGGAATAATAATTTATGAATGAGAGGGTTACTACCTCTGCTTCCTAAATCCTTTAAAAAAATCGAATTTATCTAAAAGAATCATCGTAAACTTTTTTTTTTTTTTCTTATTCTTTTAATGAGCAATTATAACAAATTAGGTAAAAGAGATCTTTTTAAGTGATCCGATCGATCTGGAGTATCCGACACTACACTATGTAAACCACACACACCTACAGTAATCCTTCAATAATAATTTAAAAATCATTAATTCTTATCTCACTCTACATACCTATGAAGATGTTTTTCCTTCTGAATTAAAATCAATTAGTTCTTATCAGCATAAATTATCCATATTTTTCCCCCTATTACACACACACACACTCTGGTTAATGATAAACAGATTGGAATCAAATAAAACATATCCAAAAATATGTATGTAGGTAGATAATTAGATAATTAATTAGTATTATCAACGAATAAATACCTATGTGCTGTAATGTCATATATCTTATTAATTGTAAAAGGAAATATTTGTATTTAACCCGTTGTTAAACACGGTCTCAAACAACCGTAGACGTATTTTTGTTTTTATAAATTATCCATCACTTAATTTTAATTACCTAAATTTGTAGTTAAATTATTTATGTCGATGGTGTAGTTTTCAAAATAGTTTAAACAGTAACTTTCTTCATGATTACTTTTTGTTTTATGAATGACGATGATGATGATCTAGATCAGGGTTTCTCAACTTGTCTCTTATTGCATCATATCCCTTTATTATTTAGATATATGTATAATAAAATTCGATTGAATCTCTAATTTTTGAGTTATAAAGATACATTCGTTTCTTACACCTCCAAATAAATTACCTATCTATTTATGAAAATAAAATAAAAAAATCATATAAAATTAACCCTGATAACAAACATTTTAATAGTTATAAGGATATACATAACTTTGGTTTTGATTTGAATGCTTATCTATTCGAGGATTTATATATTTATTACACTGCACATCAAACATAGTATCTCAATTTGAGATTTGAGCTGTGCTTCTTTTTGATCTCCAACAGTATTCAAAAAGTAGATTCACCAAACTACGTCAACAGAAACAGTACTCAAGCACCAGGTTCAACAATTATAGTTTTCATTTTAACCCAAAATAATAGTCTCCACCTCTAGATTTTTTTCGTCAAATTCAAAAAATTATGTCACTGTTTTGAACAAAGCTAGTGTGTCATTCTCTGTATATCTTTTCCAAAGACGAATTGGGGCCCAAAATACTTCAGACTTTGACCCGAAGTTACAAAATGTTCCATCTGCTCCTTGAATACTTTTCTTAACAAATTTATAACTTCAAAAGAAATTCACCATTTTCCAATGAAGAATGTAACAACTAAAGAGGGTTATGCAGGGTGAGGTATGAATCACGATGCAAGTCCGTACCAAATTAGATTATATGCAATACTTGTTCAATAAAATATTTCCCATTTTTTTAACAATATAATATTATTTCAACCCCCTCCTGTCTTCAGTAAGACTGCCAAGCGTTGACTGGTTCGCAGTTAGAAAAAGGCTAGGGACCACTGCATGGTATATTGAAATAAAATCAGATGTGTATTTGTATGGGCATCTATAGGGGGTGGGGTAGAGGGACTGTACCCCACCTCTCCCAAAATTAGGGAATTTTTACTTTCGACAAGAAAATTTAATTTGTCAATTTTTTTTCCAAAATATTGTAGTGTATGTGAATATTATGAATTTTGGAAATTTTTCTCTAAAAATTTAATATTTGAATTTTTTTTTTCAAAAAAACGTTTTGGAAAATTTATGTGAACAGTTGTGATTTTTTGAATTTCTTTCATTTAAATTAATATTGGATATTTTTTTTCAAAATATTTAATTTTTAATGAACAGGTTTGACTTTTTGAATTTTTCTCATAGAAATTAATATTTGAAATTTTTTTCAATTAAATTTTAATAATTGGTATATTTTCAAAAAAATTCCAAAAACTATATATCATTCTACAGACGCCGCCGCCCTGATTACACTTATGAGTATAAAAGGTAGATTGGATAAATACAATCAGGATTTAAATTTAACAGCGGTAGCTTTTTCGATGTAATAGAAAACTGCCTTGGTCTTTTATATCTATTGATTTAGACTTTTTCGAATATCTAAGAGGCATCAAATATTGTAATAGTGATGGTTGTTATGATGTTGTTTATAGCCATTTTCTCATGAAATAAATGATCATTATCAAGAAAAAAGTGTTCATTCCTCTTACTGTTGTTGTTGTCCTTTAACCAACATCTCAAAAGGATTGATATAAATCAGAGAGAGGAGGACATCACAGTTTGGGGTTATCTTTTCGAGATATTTTATCAGGCAAGAATTTATATATATTTCTATTTTTTTGCATCCTGTTATTATTTTGTTTATTTGAGAAATGGTCATTTATAAAAATAAATTCTCATATTATCAGAGATAAAATTTGCAGATATTCATCATCACCCTCCACCCACCCCTAGGAGGTGTCAGATGTATTGAGGATAAGAGTAGTATTTATTTTTAAATACTCTTGCTAAGTTCATTAAATAATATCCCTATTATTTATAGAATAATTCATACATAGAATGTTCAATTTCTAAATGGTTCATTCTTTCTTTCATTGTCATTCCTTTTCAATTAGTAGAGGTCTGTTTTGAGTCAAAGGATCCCAAATTAAATATGGATTGAAATCTTTAAAGCTTTATTTCAAATAAACAGCCTCCTTAGGATTATTCAGATCTACGAAGGTAGATATATTAATGATATTTAAAATTGCATGAACTAGTATATCAAAGATACTTCATTAACACAAAAATGCAATGTATTTTATAGTCAGCTGTCGATGTGTCCACGTGTTTTTTCTCGTCCATGTTATACACGTTAATTGGTTGAATTAAAACAAGGTATTTTCAAGCTGTGAACAATTTCCTTAAATAAATAACTTATAACACTATAGTGGGGATGAATTGGCTACCAACAAACTGATTTCGGGCCTTTTTTCTGTATCTTTTCAGAAGAAAGGTTGCGTGATAAAATAATGGTAAGGTCGTGGGTTAAGTATTCGCTTGATAAATGTTAGGCAGACCCTAGCAAATATAAACAAAATTAAGAGGTTTGGAGTGATGAAACCTCATTGATTAAATAACCTTGTCAACCTTGACTTGAGTGTAAAGGTGAAATCTTAAAGCTATAAGAATTCAAGGGGATAATTTTTTCTCCTCATTAATATGTTTGTCTCCTTTTTTCTAAGAATATGTTTAGGCTACCTATTTTCTAATTTACCCCGAAGAACAAAACTGATATACTGCATGCACGACTAATTAATATTCGAAAGAAAAGATGAGAAGACAATATAAATTTTCTCAATTTCATGGAAGGAAGTTAGGTTAGTTGTTTGAGTACCAATAGTCTTCGACAAATCTTCCTTCAGAGTCCATATTCATCAAGATTAATCTATCATTAACTTTCATCTCTGATCATCTTCTACCACCTCACCTCGCCTTCATTTTTCCGTCCAAATACATTTAAGTAGAATGAATTTGTATGGTTCTCTCCAACTATCACATTTGTAGATGTACTTGGATATATTTATTCACATTTAGGGAATTGAAAGAGCAGATCCTCCACCTATCTAATCAAATTCTAGTGACCAGAGGAATTCCAGTTGGGGATTTCAAATAAGGCTGGTTTTGACAATGACAAATGTGCAAGCTCATTTATTCTAACATCTTAGATTATTTAACAAATAATTTCATTTTTTGAAAATTAATGCAGGGCCTTCCTCTTTTTTTCCCCATTAACATTTTTTAATTGCCTTTTTTTCTTTAGTTTTGTGGATATTCATTCAATTAATTTTTTGAACCTTCCCTTTTTATTCAAGTGTGTTCCTTTTCTATTATGTACGGACTTTTTGTATAGATATATATTCAGTGATACACTTAGCCCTTAAATGTTTTTTGTTGCACATATGAAACATTCAAAAAACAACTTCTTATATATTATTCAACTAAAATGTACCAAATAGTAACTTTTTTCACTTCTTTAAACCGCCCTGTTTGAAATTGTAAATAGATCTTAGTATAATTTTACATAAGAAAATACGTTAAGTAAGTAATTATTGATTAGAAAAAAAAGTTACCAAATCATTTTTTTTTCGTTATATTTATTACATGAAACATTTTCATCCAATTAAAGAAGCATTTAAGGGTTACAACTCTACACAGAATAGGGTCTGAATCAAGAGTGTGGCCTGGAACACTTGCCTTGGAAAATCGAGTCTGATTCCGTCCCACATAATATTAGAATAGTTGATTTTTCACATGCACTCATGGCTAAACACCGATTCTTGATTTCACTCTGAATATGTTTTGAAACCCTTGCGAAGCTTTAAAACCTTCTCACTCCCTACTTCTCCAAAATGACTCCCTTCTGCAACAAAAATGTTATTTCGAGAATTGATGCAATCACTGGATCAATATGTTAATATAAAATATCTTTTGTCAAAAAATGAAAGAATTTGAGAAGAGGATAAACATGCTATAAGTATTTGGGGTTGTTTGGCTCAATATATAATCCTATAGTTCTTTATTCTCAGAGGTTTTTTCTTTAGTAAGCAGTTGCAGATGGTTCCTTTCTTTCTATTTCTATCTCTCTCTCTTACTCTGTCTTTGTGCCTTTATCAGAGGCTTTCTATCTTTATCCACTAGCCCCCTCACATACTCAATAGAATGCACCCATTTATTATAAGATGAGTATCTTTCTTTTCCTTTTTTTTTGTGAGTTTTTCTCTTACTTACTGTTGTTGTTGCAACTCCTTGACAGAGGCTCAAAACTACATTTCCCTCGTTGTTCGTTAGCCCAAATATTTGTTTGAATAACCACTCAAAAACATTCATATTATTCAAATTACAACTCATAAAAAAACTTATAGTACGAATACCCTTATAAAAAAACATATTATATTATGTATGTATATGATATATTCGAAATCCAACAATTTCCCATAAAAAATTACAATTTGTGTATTTGGTTGTTACGACCCATATTTTACGAGGGGGCAACAGTATTTTATATATAAATAACTACATTATACATATACATTTTGTACGAGACATGTAAACAGAAGGAAATATTTTTATTTTTTTGCAAAATGACTAGTAGTCGTAGTCAGTCGTATTCGTAGCAGGAACATGTTGCTCCTTCTGTAATTGGTTTCATTAAACTCCAGGAGCTCCCATGTTTTGGCTAGTGTTCTCTTGTTGTTCTTTTTTGCTGTCATGCTGTGGGGATTTTCAATATATTATGGTGGGCCATGTAGTAAGTATATTTCTACATATTGAGTAAGGAACAAAAATAATATTATGAAATGACATTTTTTGGATTTTTGTCTTCTCGCAGAAACTTATGTTATGTACATTCTACATATATGTGGAACATCTTATCTAGAAACAAAATCTACTTTTATATATATTTTTTTATTTTTTTTAGAAGGACGTCAAGGATCCCTTGGACTCTGCTTCAATGGGGCTTATAAATCCACACTGGAGTCCTGAAGGGTCGTGGATTTGAATGGTATTTAAACAAAAAAAGATAAATATGTCTTCTAATATAAATGACTTTGTTTAAGGTTACAAATACTTACATTTGTACAAATATTTCCGACTAGCATTATGTCAATGTGAGCTGTAACCAGGACTATGAACTCCCTGAAATTTCAGGGTGATTCCTGAGTCTAACGGGAATTTCAAGACCGAGTCCTGAATCTGAAAAAAAAACCAGTAGGATAGATATATGTATACTACATTACAATCTGTCTATCACTCTAGATGAACACTGTAACAAATGGATAAAACACTCTGCAATGTGATCAAATACAAAAATTTATGAGTAAATGAAACTTTATTAATATACTTGTGATTGACATACACAAGAGTAGGAAATAATAATGTTCAAAACGAAACATTTTCTATACGATTATAAACTAAAAATACTATCTAAGAAAAAAAACCATTTTGGAAATCAAAATTTGCTCTTAAGAAAAGGATTGCATTCAAAAACTACCTTTAGTTTCTAAAAAAACGCAGCTGCATAAATAAAATTGACCTCTATATCCACACCACCACTTTATCTAGTGACGGTTTTAGGGTACAGGCATTGAGGGTACTTGTTGAAAGGCACTGTAATTGATTGTACAAAATAAGGGCTTCTTTATGTAGATATAGTTACATTAATTTATAAATCAAAACATTGCAAAAATAACCTTATCAATTTTTCTAAAAAGAACAAACTCACCTCGACAACTAAAAAAAAGTCCTGTTTTATGTAAAACCGGCCCTTTTCAGACTTGTGACTACCAGCTTTGAGGGTTTAAATCCTTTCTTACTAAAATGTGTATCTATTTGTCTCAAAGAGAGAGAGCGTTTATGACAAAAAATGTCAGTTTTTTTGTCATAATTAGAAATAACTTTCGTTCAATAAAAAGGTCATTCAAAAAACAAAACTATAAAATAAACATTTTGTCAAAAATGATAGTCTAGTATACGTCCATGTTCCGTACTTTAACGTAAAAATATCAACAAAAAAAAAGGGTTTTAATTTTTTTACTTTTCAAAAAAAATTCTAAATTAATTTTCTAAAATAAGGAAACTTCAATTTAACAAAAGAAAGAAAAGAACATTGCACAATTAATCCTCGCTCAATGTAAAACCTGCCCTGGTGGTATGAGCACTCTCTCTACTCACTAACCCATCAAGTAATCAGCTGTTGAATGACACTCTCTTTCTTTCTTTCCTTTTAATGAAGAAGATGAAGGAATGATCAATGTGAGCTAGATGACGATGTTCATCACAAGAAGAAGAAGAGAAACGAAGATCTGTTCATATTTATTATTATTATTATATATTTTTTCTGTATCGTTAATGAACTGGAGTCATCCATCAAGGAATGGAACTTGGCAGTTGCTCTACCTGTTTCTTTCTTTTCTTGATTGTTATAAGGTTCTTCATTTGACTAACGAAGTTCTTACATACATACATTCATTTGGTGTTTATCTGTTTGTTTGTCAATAAGAGATTCTCATTTCTATGATTTTGAAGTTCCTGT
Source organism: Lepeophtheirus salmonis (assembly GCF_016086655.4). NCBI lineage: Eukaryota > Metazoa > Arthropoda > Copepoda > Siphonostomatoida > Caligidae > Lepeophtheirus > Lepeophtheirus salmonis. The sequence continues at coordinate 42,664,316 of NC_052143.2, read as the reverse complement.
GTGTAGATACTAGCACAGGTGTAGTAGAGGGTGGCAAAGGCCAGGCCAATTTAGTCAAAAGTAGTTAATACCATTGTTTTTATATGCAAGAAATGTAGTAGTACAAAAAAATATATACATTTCAAAATTGTATTTATTACAAATGATCCAAATAAACTAAAAAATCATCATTTCAAAAACGTCATTAAATTTAAAAAAAGTGATACTTAAAACATTCCTTATTTGAAAAATCTTTATTTAATCAAAAATCGCCATCCTAAAAAAAAAATTATATTTGTAATATCATTTTGGTACCAAATTTGTAAACAAAAGTTTCCTAGACGTATGGGTTAATAGATAGTAGTATTGTTCAGAATACCGGTACAATACTGCTACCAAGGGAACTGGTGCATTTAAAATGGTACTATACCTAATTGGTATTGAAACCAGTAGATACAACTCCACTATAATATAAAAAATAGGTACTCCGATGAGATCCATCCAAAACAAAATATTAATTTTATAAATAATGTCTTTAAATTTCTGAATATATCTCACACCCCAAATAAAAATTATGTGAACGCTCATATAAGTGTATTTATAATTGTTCTTCAATACACTTTTATTCAAATTTGTAAAAGCATCAGATTAAATCGCAGTCAATTTAGTCTCCGGTTTCCTCTATTTGGGTCTAGAAATACAGGCCCTGGAAACGAGAACACGACTTTAAGTCTTGCATTTCAGGACGATGGAGTCGATCAGGGACATTTGATTATGTGAGGACTTATGTTGACTTTTGACTCAAGGTAGCTTCAGACAAAATAATCCATAGGATTCACTCCGGGGAGGTAGAAAGCCAAATGTACACCTCCTTCATTGTGATATCTCCCTAGGGCCTTCTTCAACTCTGTAACCCTTCTCCTGCCGACCCCTGTCATCTTTGAGACCAATAACATTGATAATAGCTATATGATGAGTCTTTTTGGAGGTCTAACAGAGCAAGGTTCTTTTGCAAGACCCATGTACAATCTCCGACATCAGCATGGCATATATCCAAATCATTGTTCACCAAAATTTTACCTCGTAAAAACATTGAGCATTTTCATCATCATTTCTGAATCTCCAGTTTTCCTTAATACAGCCTGAATATTAGTAGTAAAATCAGTACAAAAATATTAGTGAAATGACAATATTACTACTCATAAAGGTAGGGAGAAACAGTGGCGTGATCCTGATACTTTCCTATTAAACAAACACTGATTATCTTCTATCTTTTTTTTTTTTTTTTTTGTATTCTTTCAGGATATGACTTCCCATTCATTCTAACTCCCTCATTTCCGTAAACTCATTTCCGACATTTTGTATATATATATGTGTGTACAATGTACGTCTTAAGACATCTTATTTCTTTCTTACTTACTTAACCTCTTAGCACCCAGCATTTACTCAGATCCATTATGTGTTTATTTAGAATTTCTACTTTTCCCGTTTTTATTTTTTGCTTTTTTTGAGGCCATTATCTTAAGTAAAATAAACGTTATTCTTGTTGTTTTCCTTATTTTCTCTCTCTCTCTCTCTCTCTATTTCTTTGAGTGTGTCTTCTACATGTTTCTATTCATTTATTTTATAACAAAAAATAAAATATTAGATTTATGTATTGGGATATGCAACTCTCCCAATTTGACAAAATACTTTTCTCCAGTACATCGGTAGACTCTACCTAAATAAGTAGTTAACTCTATGTATGTAATACTCAGACATAAACAAAGCAACTTTAATATTATTTCTTTATTTCAAGTCACATAATGACTTGACGTGAGAATACATTAATTACCCTGCAAAAAAAAAAAAAATAGAAAAATAAAGTAATGCTTCATTAGACACATCTCTCAAATTTTTTGCATATTTCCTACTAATTATAACCCCTCAAGTATAGTGCAAAGGCAGTAGTTCACTTCGTAAATAATGCATATAATCTTAAGGCCCTTCTAACAACCTTCAACCCCCCATAAGAAGTTAGGAAAATACTAATAGAAAAGCAAGAAATTTTATTGAAAAAAAGGTCATGAAAGAAAAAAGAGATTACATAGATAAAAAAGTGACCTTTTTTTATAAAAAAGATCCTTAAAAATTAGTAAAATAAATATTTTTCTCCAAAAATCATCCTTCTATAAATTTTGCAAAGCATTTGTTCAAAATACTCTTTGGAAGAAGGACTAAAATTTATATGAAAGGCAAAAAAAGTTATGAAGGTCAATAAGTTATTTAAAAAATAATAATAACTAAAGGTAAAAAAGAAAATTCAAAAAAATTTCTTGAGGTGCCCCAAAACAAAGGAAGATCCGAAATTCCCTTAACACAAGACTGTTTTTTTCTTTTTCTAATTTACTTTTATAAATCTGTACTGTATGGACACTAAAAATTTAGTTAATTTTACTCCGCCACAGCTGTTAAAACATGGTTTTATTGTTGCTCATGGTCTCATAATAACCTAATTAGTGATGTTGTACCAGTCCAAATTTATTCGTTCCAGTCTAGTCTTCAGAGTTGTCCAATCAGTCCTAGGAACATATCCTTAAGACTTTCAGTATTATAAATGATTAAAATAAAGAAGAAATTCATTATTGGAACAACATCAGTAAGGACCGAATTGTATAATACTTTGGGACTGAACTGAACCAAACTGAGACTGATCTGAACATGACTAAGACTGAAGTGGACAAGACTGCAGACACAACATTAAACCTAGTATAATGTTAGTAGTAGTCAGTGCCATCACAATGGATAGTTTATGTTGTCCGCAACATTGATTCTTTATGTAAATATATAAGAGACTTCCTTAGGAATGAATTATGAGGCTCATAACTTGTGGATTCTTATATTTGAGAATATACATACACAATGTGAATTTGTGTTGTTTGTTTTCTCTTGTTTTTAGATGGTGGTTAGGGCCATGTATGGGAATAGTCCTCGGACCAGAGCGAACTCAAAGTATATTTTAAGAGTCAAATATGAAAGTTGACATTTTCTTCTCAGGTAGATATATAATATGATTATATTTTTATGTGTCTATATGTGTATAAAAGCACCTGGAGTTGAAGTCACATTAAGTTATAAAAATATGACAACTCTTTTTAGTAAATGGGTGAATGGTGGATACCTTTCTGTATATTTTATGAACATGTTTGTATATATATAAAATATGTATAAATGGCTTTAATTCAAACATACAATCATGTTACTCAAATTTCCTTACTATTTTCCACAGACTCTGTGCTCATGTGACAAATAGTTAGCTTTATACATAATACAGGCTGTAACAACGAAATTCAGGGCTTTAGGATTTTTCCGTAATATATGATGACGAAATTGCGCAATGCTTTTTTTTGCGGTGAAATATACATATAAACGTTTCATTTAATCATTATTTTGGAGAGCGGGTTTTAGCTCCAAAAATTATGAACAATGCGATATAATTAGTTAATAAATATTTTTAATATTTAAAAATATATATATATTATTTATTTTTTTTTTTTTTGGGGGGGGGGAGCCTTTAGAACATTTTGGGCCTTGAAACCATCTAAAAAGGGACTATCAACGCCATTGTGATAACAACACCAACAAGAACGACAGGATGACAGTTCCAACTCTAAAAAAGATTGAAAAAACTATTTTCAAATTATGTCCAGCATAATATAAACAAGTGATATATTATAACTTATCCAAGTTTTTTGAAATTTGTCAACTTATAATCAATATAATTTACTATTTTAGTTCATTTTTCTTTTGTAAGTCTATTTAAATAATAATAAAAGTTGTAGATAAAAATGCGTACATAAAATTGACCAAATTTCCAGAGAAAAGTAACTTAACTTTGAGACCCCATACTGAGAGCTATAATAATATACACAAACTGATTTTCAGCAGAGTGATACTCCTACATGTGTAAAATATGTTGCCAAAGTTTCATATTCATAAGAGTTGGGCAATTTTATTTATTCTTGATCAAGTCCATGCCAGCGTATTTTACATTTAAAAAAAAAAAAATTGATGTCCTAAGAAATTTAAATATTCTGCTTTTGACTTCTGTTTAGAATCATCACACTTCAAAATAGTAAAGTACCAAATTTCAAGAGTTTAGCTTTTTTGGATCCAAAAATGTATAAGAAACAGTAGGGTCAGTAATAAGACAATACAGTGAAGCTGAAAATTTTGGACGATTATCTATGTCTCATGCACGACTAATTATTCTGTACTGAAATATATCCCACTTGATAGTCAGGTATTTCAGCTTGTGTGGTAAAAAACATTGAAATGTGAGGAGGTAGGGTTACATGCCCTGGTACATTTGACATACAATGTCCTTATCAAAATACTGGCATGGAGTCAAAAACAAAAGATTTTATGCCTATTACATTTTCAGAGGGAGAATTCGGGTGCACTGTATAGATGATTTTGGTGAACAACGATCTGGATATTAGGGGGTGCTATGTCAGAGACCGTCCATGCAGGGGCGTTTAGCCCCCCCAATAATAATAGTAATGAATATTTCCTTTTGGTTAGAAAATTTAATATTTAAAATGTAATTTAATTTTCGTTAGGTTTTTCCAAAAAATAATTAATTTTCTGTGATAGCTGTAGATTTTTGAAATTTTTCTCAAAATAATTCAATATTTGAAGTTTAATTTATGAAATTTTTTCATAAAAAAAAATAATTTCTTATCAACAGTTGTGGATTTTTGAAATTTCATGTGAAAACTGTGGAATTTTTTTAAGGAGAAAATGTAATATTTAAAATTTGGTTCCAATAAATTTTAAGCCCCCTCCCAAAATATATATATATATACATATAATCCTCACGTCGCCACTGCCATGGGTCTTGTAACAGGACTCTGCCCCTGCTAGCCCTCCAAAACAACTCATGATTGATTTCAGAAGCTCTGCTACCATTTAGTGGCCAAGGACATTTGGCCTCCTCGCTCCACCCTGAATCCGCTAGATTATTTTTCTGGCATTTAAGCCCAAGGTCAACAAAATTACTCACAACCCCAAGAAGGCCTGGAATGCAAAAATTTATATCGGGCTCAAGTTTTATGAACCTGTGCGGGGTTCAAACCCGAATCGAGGACCTTTTTGAGCCCAACAGAGACTCAATTGAGTGAGTGATTTTCTCAATGATTATATCTGCTGCTTATTGAATTGCAGTTATATACTTTATTAATTATATCTTATTCGGTATTTTATTTATTAAATCAAATTTACTAGCTAGTACCCCCTCCCCCCACTCCCTAAACATCTGTAGATAGATAATTGTAAAATTGCACTTTTTCTTATTCATATATTTTTAGTTAAAGTATCAAAATGCAGATAACAAATTTTTAGTAGCGGAACTTGTAAGAAAATATTGAAATCATTAAAACATTAGTCTCGACCATTGAACGAGAATATGGATCTTGTTAGTTGATTATATTTTGATTCCTAAAGAAGAAAACACTGTAAGGAGAGTTTTTTTATATATTTATTTTGTAATTAATCACTTTTGATTCATATAAAATATTTTGGATCTATTTTTTCATCAAAACAAGTCTCAATTCGAATCTAAATTCTACTTTCATTGTAAGTTGATTTTCAACATGAGTTTACTTCAAACCGGACATTTTATAAATAAAAAAACAAACAAATCTAAGACGGCCGGATAGAAAATAAAAAGAGAACATGTCTTGGTAAAAGAGTTAGCTTGTGCAACATAGAATAAAAGATTTCTATTTGATTATAAAATTGATATCCATCTTCAAAAAAAGTATTTTATTCATTTTTTTATTTATTTCAATAGTGTTACGCAATAGTCATGAGCAGTAAATGCTCTGATCGTAAATAGAACTTTATTTTCAAATCAAGTATGACAACAAGGTTAACCCTATAAATTTAATTTAAAACATAAAAATATATCACCTTCTGTTATGTCAAATATATTTCAATATATACATCTCAACATTTTTACCAGTTAGAGACACAACGTTTGTGAGCCAATATATTTATTACTTAAATAAATAGAAGCATTATTGACGTATTGTTGGACTATGAAAATGTGTAGTATGGGTATTTGAAGTGTGGGTCATACCACAGATCCGATTCTAGAGTAGAACTTGATGAGGAAAGATCCCACTAAAAATCAATTGGTGCACCCTTACAAAAATCAAACTTTAATTTGTACCAAATTGCTCGGGAAGAATTATTGAAAAAAAAAATTTGAAGATGATATCTTTGCTTTTTTGTATCAAGTTATTTAATTTTTATTAGGAACATTCTGGACCAATTTTGAGTGTAAATAGGAGCTCCACAATTAATAACCTGAAGCTTTTTTATTATGTTATGGTAAAATGTCTTTAATATGGAAAAAAACTTTAAGTTTTTTTAGGTTAGGCTAATTGATGCTTAGAACAGGAAAAAAAATGTACAAGACAACATTTGATTTAATTATTAATTAAATCAATAGAAATTTTTTGTCCGAAAACACTATTGAGGCATTATCGCTCGAGTTTTAGAATAATAGATGATACCTCCTTAAAACATAATATCTTTGATAAAATGGTAAATTTACTTTTTAAAAGGTTTTAAAATAATAAAAAACTAATGTACATTTTTAGAGCACATTAAAGAATGATCAAAAATAATTAAACTGTTTATAGCCATATAGGTAGTAACCGTTGATTTGCTTTAAAGTTGTTTGGTATACACGTACTATAGTGGTTCCGGAGTACTGATGCATTTAATACGGTATTGGAACCGGTACCTTCAGTGGTATTACACATTATCAAAAGCGTATCTCACCCCTAACAAAATATTGTTTATAAAGAAAAACAAAAATTAAAATTTGTTTATATAGATGATTAAAGTAATCAAACTTCTTATATTTATTTATGTGCTAAAAGATCAACCCAACAAAATTATGGACGCCACTTTAAATTGTTCAAATAGCTCTTAACAACGTTTTTTTTATAAATATTTTTACCTTTATAAATATTGAAGAATATCAACATGTCGATAGCAATTTGGGTACCAGAATCCATTCGAAAATATTCATATTGTTATATTTTATACATTACAAATTAAAAAAAAAAAAGTTTTAGACGAGACAAAAAATATTTATATTTTAGAATAATTTATTTGATAAGAATCTAAATTTGAAGGAATAACCATTTTTTATGTCTATAAAATTTTTGCAAAAGTTGGAGAGGAGAATATACAAATATGAATTACATATAATTAATTCAAACTTATATAATGACATAATTCAATGCGGGATTTGAGGGAATTAAATATTTCTATAGAATTTACTCTCTAAGTATAAAAACTCGAGAAATAGGACTCCAGGACCCTAAAAGAAAAACCCTTGAACCTACCTCCTACAACTATGATTATAAATTATAAAGGCCCGTATTTAAGTAAATCTTTTCTTCTAGTAACAATAATATAACTGACTTTTGCTAAGTATCAAGCCTTTCGGGACATTTTGATTTTGAAAAAAATTGTATTATTGGGTCAAAATGTGCCTTAGTAAGCCCCTTTACGTCTTAAATTGATGCTATGAGTCCAAAATTGTACTTTTTTCCTGATTTGTATATGGTTCATCATACAAAAATATCCATCCTGTGTTTAATAATTTAAGGGGTCTAAGATGTACTCAATGATTTGCAGTTTACATTTTTTAATGGAAATTAAAAACAATTTCTCCTTTTTGTTTAACAACTATTTCAACTAGGGTCAAATTTGTATCAAATCATGCTCGGTAAAAATAGGGAACGCACAACTGATTGAGCAGATCTTGAGCACTTTATATGATTAAAAACAAGATGCACAATATTTGTAACTGATAAACGGATTAGGAAGTGTTGTGTGCGATCCATTCCAGGCTTAGGACAAGTCATATCGGTCCTTAGGACTATCCGTCTTTAGGACTGGTCTATAAGACCTTAGATCCTTGATTTTTTCCCTTGAAATGTCCATGGTTTATTAAGATCAATAGGATATAAAAGATATGTATAAAGATTATTACACATATCTTGCAAAAAGAAATTTTTTTTCAGTATAATACAATATAATATAAACATATTACGTTGTTATTTATAATAAATGTGAACTAAAAAGGTCGGAGGGTTTCTTTACTTTATTTTGACAGTAACATTAACATAGTTAGGATTATCTAATTTAGAGGGTTCCAAACGGGTTTCTGGCTAATCTTCAGTTCTTAGGAACTTTTTCGACGTCCATATTACCAGAACAGAATTGTTGGAGAGTGCATGCTGTTGCATGTCCCATCTTGGTTGTAGTGATACTGAAGAATTTATCAAATTTTCTTATTTTAATTCAATTTTGGAACACGGTAACACACAACTGACTTCAACAAACACAAAACTGTAAATGAACTTTTTTGAAGTGTACGCTTAACCCTTAAGTTTACTTGAATCTCTTTTTATGTGATGCATTAATCGTAAGATATAGCTCACTAAAGACATTTAGTAAAAAACGCTGAGAACTTTTTACTTAATCTAATATAATTTATTATACTAGATTCAGTAAATGATTAAAAAAGAAATAACATTTCTCAATGATGTCTCAAAGGATCAAATTTACTTTTTCAAGGACCGACAAATGACCAATTTAGAGCCGAAAATTATATATAAATTTTTTTTTCAAACTAATATGCCTTGAGATATCTCAAACCTTACCAAAATCCGTTTTTGATTGTTCCCAGCAGAAAAGATCTTTGTGCCAGAGAGAAAAATATTAACCCGAAATCGGAGCAGTCTAATATAATTAAATATGTTTTTGTACGATGTAAAATATGTAAAGTTAAGGATATTAAACATTGAGTTCCATTAATTTGTATAACGAACATCATAAAATAATTTATGATCGACCCTTGCATTCCTTTGACAAATTAATGGTACCAACAAACTACGTCATACAACCTACCTCCAACTCTCTTTTCCATATTATATTGAAAATATTCACAAAAAAAACTACGTTTGTACGTTGGTAATAATAAGATATAGACGACCTCTCGTAAATATATTAATTAGTATTCAAATTTATAAAACTTGTAAAATATTATATGATAATATTTTAACAGAAAAAAAAATATATTTGAATAATGATTTTTTTTCTTGTTGGTTCTTCCATACATTTTTTGACAGGATGGAAAGTATTTGAGTGACAGACATCTATGATGATGATGAGTTTTTGCAAATCCTACCCAGTAATTAACCCTATAACGCCCTTTAGACTCATGCGTGGTCATCATTTTGTGAAATTGGAATTTTTGTCCATTCCTGCCAACAAAATATGGTGTTTTTAAGGGTAAAAGTCAAAAACTATTGTTATTTTTATTAAGTCGAGATTTTTGAATTTTGGTTGGAAGTTAATACTTTTTTTAAATCAAAGTAACTGGGCTTACTACTCTTGTTGATCTTTATATATATATATAAAACAAACAAAAAGTACCTGCGTTAGAGGCCTAAATAGAGAGGAATCGAAACAAAGAATGAAGGTAGAAGAACCGAGACAGAGAGAGGTGTGTAGAAACTGCAGGGGTATCTGCAGGATTACATTGGGGATTGTGTTTGGTTTGTGTTGAAAAAAAAGCAATTAAAAAATTAAGAAAAGAATATCATAATCCAAAAATTTAAAAAAAATACTAAAAATCCAAAGCTATTCACATAAAATTTCAAATATTATATTTGTTCGGAAATTTTTTTTAAAAATTCACAGCTTTTAACAAAAAATGTGATAAATTTAAAGATTTTTAGACAAAATTTAATATTTTGTAAAATTACTTCAAAAATTAAATTATAAATATTTAATTTTTTGTAAAAAAAATTCAAATATTACATCTTTTAGAAAAAAGAATTCAAAAATTTATGGCTACTCCCACCAAATTTAAAAATTAAAATTAAATGTTCCAATTTTTAAGAAATTTGGATTTTTTTTTTTTTTGGGGGGGGGTCTACAAGCCCTCTATCCCACCTCCTGCGGACGGCCCATAAAAGGTATAGAAAAAGAGAATGAAAAATATGTTATATTTTGTTAAAAAAACAGCCTCATAATGATGATCTCAGATGCCCAAATAAATATCTTTGGAACAGGCTTGGTTATTTTATAAGTTTACTTATAAATTTCTGACGCATCTGTTTGACTATAATTGATTTCATATGTGGGAAAACCAAAAAAAAAATAACTTTTAAGTATATAAATGATGTTCTTCATATATCACCTTTAAAGTTTAATTTTTAATGTATCAAACAGCACTGATTAGCTTAATTCGTGTAGGTAATTTTATTGATTTTTTTATTAAAAGAAACCTTGTTCATTTCTTGAAATAAAAATATGTTTTTCTGAAAGGGTTAAAATCAATTTTGTTCCATTATTGTTTATTTTTTTGTTAAAATTGATATTTTTGAAAAGAATCATCAAATGAATGATTTTCTCTTTATAAACCCTTTAAAATTGGATTTTTAATTTATCAAAAAACATTCATTAGTTTAATGAGCGGACTTATTTTTTGATATTGGTATCTTTATATATTTCTTAGAACAAAAATAAATAAAGATATCTTAAAGAGATCAAAATTGAAGATTTTTAATTATTTTTTTACATATAATCTGACAATTCTGATATTTTGGTTTGAAATTAATTATTTAAAAGAACAGAGTAACTAAACTAATTGTCTTGTCCTATAAAGTATTGTTATCAAAAAACACTTGTTAGGTTCATGCGTAGTCAGAATTTCTTTGATTTTTTGAAATTGAAATCTTTGATCGTTCATCTCAGAAGAAAAAATGTTTTGCTCTTTAAGAAGTATCCTGTCCAAATCGAAGATTTTGGTATTTTTAGTTTGAAAAAATTAAATGATTGTTTCTACTTTTAAATTAAATTTGTAATTTACCAAAAAAAAAAAAATAACTTCGTTGTTTTTCCACTTTTTGAAAATGATGGAGTGTCATCAGTTTCTGTCTGTTAATATTATATTAATTAAAGATTTACACTTGCATCTATGAAGATTTTAAGGCAAAACATTATCTAACTGCTCAAATCGAGCATTCAAAACTCAAATATGATAAACATGTAGTATACGTATGTTAATAGTGGGGAAAAGAGGTTGCGAAAATGTTTCAAATGTCAATATATTTTTTTAAATCCACATTCTTTGTTCACAACTTAATTTAACTTTTTACTTTTCCTATATTGTTATTAATGATATTAGCTGCAAGGAGGTAATATCATTGAGTAGTATATATATACATATGATTTGTACAAGTGGGAATTTGTGCAAGAAGCAACTTGTATAAACAAACTGTACAAGATACAACTAAAAATCAGATGAATAATTTTAAATGAAAGAATTACAATACTTGGGATAAGGATAATGCAATTATTGAATATTGTATGGATGATAGATATATTATTAAATTGTGCAGTTTTTGACAATTTTAATACAAATTACTGAAATATATGAATTATGTACAGGGGCGTCTGTAGAACATATATATATTTATTTTTTTTTGGGTGGGGGGGGGCTTGGTTTTTTGAATTTTTCCAAAAAAAATTCAAAAAATTAAATTTTTGGTAAAAAAATACTTCAAAATTCACAACTATTTATAAAAAGTAAATTTTTTGGAAAAAAGTTCAAAACCAAAAAGTATTTCCAACAAAAATTAATTTTTTTGGGACAATTTTGTAAAAAATCCACAGTTCTACACAATAAATTAAATCTTTCGGAAATAATTACATACTAACCATGTACTTTTGATAAATAGATCCAAATGAAGTGATACTTGGTAATTAGAATGACACAAAGAAATTGCTACTTGTACAATTTCCTTATACAAGTTGCAACTTGTACAGATATTGCAACTTGTACAGAGATCGCAACTTGTACACAACATATACATATTTAGACTAAATTAGCATACTTTTAAAGGAATTTTATCTGATTTTAGAAGAGAGAAAAAAACAAAAAGTCATGGAAAATGTCTTAACTAATTACTTAAAGCTGTCAACGATTCCCTAATTTCTATTCTTTTTTTTCTTACTTTTTTTAAATTTCTTTTCTTTTTCTGTCTATTTATTTATTTTTATTATTTTCCTCAACTTTTAACCCATTGAAAGAGAGTCAAGTGAAGATATATGTATGTATTGTATATAGGAATTAATTTCCTTCACGTCTTGCAAACGTATGTATCTTTCTTCTGACTTAATTATATTTATACTTGTAAATATTAGACTGGTTCTTAAATTTGTATTTGAGCCGACAGGGACATAGAGTTATAATTTACCTTTGATAATATATTATCCAGATTGAGATACATTGATCAAATAATGGAGTTATTAGTAGTGATGAGCCGAATAATCAGAAACGGAATCTGGTTTTTTTTCAGATATTGGAATATAATGTTTAATTTGCAATTACAATTTTGATGTATTTTTATTTATTAACTTTCTAAGTTATGAAAAAAGTTTCTAAATATATCCTTTCAGATATAAAAAACGACCTTGTGAATTTGTTATAATTATATAACTATTGTAATAAAATATTTTATGATAAAAAATGCTCCAAAACTGAGAAGAAACAAATTGAACAGAAACTAAACGTGAACAAAAGTGTTGCTAATACATCCGGTTGGTGCAGATATTTTTAATTTGCGGGAAATTAGCTTTCTAAAGGGATCTAAGAAAGCTTGCCTTTGCAAAATTTGCTTTTGGAAAGTTTGCAGTGGGATTATTCGCCATGGGAAAAGCCACTTTGAAACGTACATCAAAGTGGTATTTATTAAGTAGTAAAGAATCGGAATTGGGAATTTTTGCTAGAATTGCATTTTTTTTTTAAATTGTCCCATCACTATTTATTAGGGGTTGCACATACATTCTAAGTTATTAAAAAAAGTATACATCAGAGGCCAATAACAAAAACAAAGAGAAACAGAGCTTCTTATTCGTTGCTTCCATTTACTATTAGAAAATGATTACATTTCCATTTCTTAGATGAAAAATATGCATATGATATACATCAGGGATCACTAAATGCCCCGGTGACTTTTTTTCATACATACAAACTTCGTTTTATTCATTGATCAAATTTTAGAAATTGCACTTGACGCTTGAAGTTTCAATTTCATACGTTTCTTTACCTCAAAATAGTTGACAGCAGTCAAATAAAGCACTTTTTTTTAAATATAACTAATTAAGAGGAATAAATATTCTATCAAACCTTTTTCCTGGTTTCTCCTAAACTGAATATTTCAAAAATAAAAATTATTATTGTACCGTGTATTGTGCGCAAATGTTTTTGTCCTTAATGTGTTTTATAAGATATTGAAATCAAGTGTATTTACATACGTCACATATGAAAAGAAAGTGCCATCAGGCTGGAGGGATTAGGAACTAACCTCTACTGCTCTATTTTGAAATTTAAAACATTTAAGAGCCATGAACAATCTATAAAATTATATCTTTATAAAATTTCTCCTTTTTTTTCTTTACTATGAACAGCATTTAAGTATATTTATGTTTTTTAACACTCTCATAGAAAAACTATCTATCATGTCTTGGATATTATCTTATCTACCTAGATATATATATTTACAAAAATTTCTTACAACTAAACATAGATATATATAAAGATGTCACAATTTTCATAATCAAAATTATGCTATCAATTACCATTACAATAATACGTTACAATTTTTAGAGCACCGAAGGCGTTCAATTATGAATAATAATAACCGATAATTCAGAAATAAGTACGGGGTTAAGAAGTAAAACATGGCAATTAATTAATGTTAATTTTCTCATTAATATAGGAAGGTTTAGTGACTATTTTTCGACATAATGATTCAGTCATCCTTTGTGCATAAACAAACCCTTATAAACATTTGATTATCTTGTCATCATGAATGAACAAAAAGCCATAAGGTGACGCATCTCAGACATCTTAGAAGCTGACGTTGGGGTGTTAACATTCTTGGGTTCAAGAAGCCTGGTTTTTAAGGTGGCCACAATGATAAACAATAGAAAAGACTGTTCCATGAATGCAAGAAGGGGAGGACACAATTTAAAGAGGGATACAGAGTTTCTGTCCAGTTTGGAGAATCATTTCAGGGAAGACCCCACCAAATCGATAAATTGCCTCGCCAACGACTTTTCCATGGTTTTTAGGACCATCAGGAGGACCGTGAAGGGCAAATTGGTATGCTCTTACACAATGACATCGCGTAAATTTCTGAAGGAGGTCATGAGGGCCCGGAGGCTCGAGAGTCCACGATTTGTTAACTAAACTTGTACATTATCAGTGACGCCGGAAACATAGGACACGAGGCCATTGTCCCTACCTTACTTTTGAAAAAATTTAATTAAAAAATGTCATTTTGTATGAAAAATTTTAACGTCAAAAAATGTAACAAAAAAAAACAACTTGAAAAAGTAGATGTCTTGCCTCATCAAAAAAAATTGTCAAATTTGGCATTAGTATAAACAGAAATATCCTGTCGAAATTGTCTGAGAAATGGTTCGCGTATAGAGTAGGGAAAGGAACACTGGAGGTATACCTATAAGTTATCCCTAATTGTTATTTCTGCAATTAAGAAAGAGAGATAGCTTCAAACCTTCTTTGGGAGTACCAAGTTTTAAAACCTGATTACTCTGCTCTTAGAGAGCTGGTAAAGGAACACTTCGGAGACTCAGTAAGCCGAAAAATTCTTTTTCCCACTCGCCTCCAATGACAAAATATATCATCATGTAATGATCCTGAAAATTAAATTCTACATCTATGCCATGAAAGCATCCGGCTCCAAGCTTGATGAGGGCGTGATAAATATTTCAAGAAACTACAATGGTATTTTAAATACAATCAAGCTTAGGCCTTGAATATTTTTATAAATATTTGTGTGTGTTTATTTGTTTTTATTAACCTATCATAGCATTCTCTATTATTTTTCGAGTATTTTTATCTGAAGCTTCCCTGAGAAGGTCTTCATTATATAATTTCGCTTTCCCACTTGCAAATATATACCAAGCCCGGAATTTGAAGAGAGACCCCAAATTTAAGAACCACTCTAACACACATATATGTACAATAGCCTATATAATGAAAGGCAATTAGATGAAAAGAGGATCAAGTATAGGTAAGAATGAGTGGGTATGGAGTGAGATGATAATGGTGGTTCTGGTGGTACGGCCCCCCTGGAGGGATCCAATACATACTTAAAAAGGGAAAAATTCATTTCGATCTTATTATTATTATTATCGTTACATTACCTATGAAATGATGATGCGAACCAAGATCCCTGCGGGTTGAAATTCATTTATATATACATATATATATAGTTATGGACCTCTAATACAACTACCGGAGATTAGTTTTCTCTCTCTATCTCTTCTTTATTTATGTGGAAGAAAGTCAATTTTTTTTTTTTTTTTTTTTGTAAAAATACAATTACGTATGTATTAAAAACTGATTAGTGAATCCATTGATAATATTGATGGAGGCTTTTATTATTCTGACTACCTACTCTAGAGCATCATCATCAATATTAGAGGATCTGCAGAGAGCCATTTGCAATTGAAGTGCCTATCCTGGTACAAGTCAACATTATATCTTATAAATAAATAATTTATTATTATTTATAAGATAGCCTGTCTTTCACACGCCTTTTTAAGGAATTTTAATTCCCAACTATATTTACCTACATTAATGCTGTTATTTTGAAATGATATATTAAAATGACTTATTTGTTGTACATCATTAAACGATTTTTTTTTAATTTAGCAAATGCAATCTTGAACAAAAATCAAGATAAAGTGATCTTTACAATATATGTATATCTATACATACAGCTCAATAATATACGAATTGGTTCATTAAAATAAGAACACTTTGAACTTTAAACTGCAATAAGATATATAGTTTATTAATTAACAAAATTAATTTATGTGTGTCTGAGCTGTCTTAATCACTAATGTAGCTCGCCTAGCGGCGGTGGAAGCTTGGCACCCACTGGAGATGTAGTCCTCAATCATAGCGTCCCAGTGCTGACTGACAGTGGCTTCGAGAGACACGGTGTTTAGAAGAAAGACACAGCAGACCTTCCCCTTGGCATACACCCAAAAGGTATAGTCGAGGGGATTGGCACAGGACTGTAGAGGAGCCAAATGTGTCATAAAGAGTTCAAAATAACTCAAAAGAGTCTTCCAACAAAGGCGATGGGTTTCTTTCATTCCTGGTGTCGTCAAAAGTGGCCTCTCCTCCCTCAACAAGAGCTCTTTCAACCACTTTTGGATAGCTCTATAAACAGTCTGGTGTGAAACACCGAGATCTGTTGCATGGGTCCCGTGGACTTCAGGGGATTTGCCTGAGCTGTTTACTTCAACTCCTTCGGGTCCGATTTCACTTTTTTGACAGAGTCCTTCTTCCTCTCTGATGTTTCGGGCTTTCTGACGGTGTAGACGTTGGTCCTGGAGACACCCAACTGCTTTGAGTGCATTTGGGAAAAGTTCACGTTCAAATGTCATTTTCTCTACTTGTACGTAAAATAATGAAAAAAGTTTGTTTTGCTTTGTTGCTAATACTTTATGCTCCGATATATCGAGCATAGCATGAATTTCAATTACTCAAACTTCATTGATTATTGAATTAGTAAGTGTTCTGACGTCAATGAACCACCCGGTATAGACATACTTCAATCCATTGTAGACTTTGTATAATCGTTTATGATACCCTAGATTTGATAGATGATATCGTCAACATGCGTATCAAACTCATCAGAATGGCCAACGTCCTCAAAATACGTCTTTCAAACTTGTTTGTATTTATGGAGGGGCTACTTTTAATTTTTGCCACTTCAAGTACAGTTTGCAAGGCCTTCAAAAAGATTATCTGAATAATTTGTTGATGGAAATTACCAACAATTATTTGAGCACATACATATGTAATTTGATACTTAATTTTTATAAAAAAAATTACACCACCACCAATATATCAACCATACATTGAATAAATCAATATTTGCATAATTCTTTATTTAAAATGTTTCTTCTCATGGTTTGGTTGCAACTAGTACTTATTGCTGATACAAGTTACAACTTGTTCACAAAATATATACAGGATGTGATCACTATTGTTGCAGGAAAAAAAGGAGGCATGATTACAAGTTGCTATACATGCCTGACTTTGGCATCAGTTAATTTTACAGAAACAGGGTAAATCTTATCTAGTACTTAACTTTTTGGATTTTTAATTTTTCAAGAGTAAAATTTAAACAAGAGGTAAACATTTATTTAATAAAATCATCGAAAAATAGTATTCAACACAACTTTTATTAAATATGTGAGCCTTCAGCTCTAATAAATCCCTTAATACGAGGCCTAAATCCCTTGTAAACGTTGACTATGTAGTCAGAATCGAGCTTAGTACACTCATTCTTGATAAAAGGATCAAGATACCAAATTCTTATGTGAACAAGGCAGACTCTATAACGTCATAGACCATATTTTGGTCCTGAAGTCATGTCTCACTGAAGCTGAAAAATTGTCTGGATGTTCGGTTGTGATTTAGAAGCTGTTCGCCTTGTTCATAGTGGTATCAATGCTGAAAAAATTTTCATCAGAAAAGAGCAAAATTTTGCCCAATTATTGTTGCTCTTGAGAAAATTTAGAATCATCTTTACTTTTCCAACGGTGTGAGTTTGCTCTGCTCAGACATAAGATGTCGTGTTATCCTTCAGATTTTTGGACTATTGTCATTACGGATTGAAAATAATAAAATGTGTACCACTACATAAGATCAACACTGCTATGGACTTTTCCGGGACCTATTCGCATTAGAAACTAACGTTGGTTGGGTATTGGAGGCTCAAAGAGGATCCTTAGCAGCTGGGTTCCACGAGGGAAAGACCAATTGAGAGATCAGCGAGTTCAATTACATATCCAACAGCACAGCCAAGATCTACAAACGAGTGGACAAAGTACCTTGAGGATGGTGATAATGCTGATGAGTTTAGTGTGAAGTGGGATCAGGGGAAAGGCCGTAGTTACGCGAACAAATCCAGGATATCATACACGATAACCCTGGATATGAGGGCCAAAGCTAAGGAAATTAAGGCATTGGACTTCTTGGTGAAGAAGGGGGAAAAGGAGGATATCCGAGTTATAACATGGAGTTTTTTAAAATGTTAAAAATGGCGTATATAGCGATCACACCCTGAATAATATATGAAATTATCATTCTATTGCTATGTAGCACTTAATACTTTTATCCAATAGTCATTTTGACAATATAATATTTCGTTTTCTTTATTTTTAAGAGGAACAAATCATCAAATTTCACGGCGTTCATCTCTTTCCTTTCATAAAAAATCCGTTCCGATCCATAAAATATGAACCGATTATCATTTTTTATATACATATATATTATGTTTCTTGTTTTTTTTTTGTTCTTTGAAGGTCCCAACCCTTCTTTTTCTCTTTTTCTCCCCTCCTACCACTTACTCAATATACATACAATTAAAAGGTTAATAATATATTTTTCATTTTAGGGGCTTTATTTGGTGCCGCCGGATGATGTTCAAAATGATTAGTGGGAGGGGGGAGATTCTCTACTCTAATGAAAACATTTTTCATTTCCTAATGAAAAAAAGAAAAGAAAAAACTAACTTGTGATTTAAACACAAGGTTTAAAAACAAATAATTATTCGGGGAAACTTCTTCTTTTTTCTCTCTCTCTTGTTTTAATTGACTTTATTTCTTTTTCTAAGGAATCTTTTCAGACGTTTTAAACAACAAGAACACAAATCAAAGAGGGAAGAAAGAAAAAAAATATAAAGGAGGTGGAGGTCTCAGTAGACCTTCTGCATATTTTGAATGTGCCTGGAATGATAATTTTAGGTTACCGTCCCATTTTTGAAAAGTAGAGAACATAAAATATAAGACACACACACAAAAAATGAGATTATTTGTTCTCCTTTCTTTTGTTATTGTCTTCTCAGTGAGTCCTTTAAATATGCAATGGATGAACACATCAGGGTCATTTCAGATCCCCTTAAGGCTTGTGTTTGCTCAATGAACCACATTATCCAATACAGTTTTTTTTTTAAATAAGTATGTATTGTACATACTTAGTTATTTCTAACCCTCATCTGACCTTCTTAAGGTGAATTACCACTAGTGTTGTGTCGGGCCTTATTTATATGGTACATTCCAGTTCAGTCTTAGGACTGATTCTTAACATTCGGTCCTTGAAATTTTTGCTAAAACTATTGATGGTTCGAATAAGTATTAGGAGCACTCCACATATTTAACAAAAATATCCCTGTTTTCAATATATGAAATATAATACAGTCATATTAGATATTTACTTAATTATATATTTTGTCTGTCTGAATGTATCAATATACGAATATACGAAAACGAAACACCGGGTGCACTATGATGTATATAATAAAAAATATTTTGATCAAAGAAATAACAATATAGACGAATTAATGAAATATATGTAGCATCAAACTTGTATAGAGGGTACACTGTATATAGATATCCCTGATGCAAGGTTAATAGAAATACAAGGTTAGAGCATAATGCAATCGGCCTTGCAAGAATTTTCAATTTCATGTATCGTACCGACTGCTGGGCAAGACAGGCTGATTTTGACAAAACAAACAATTAATCAAAGTCTATGACGTCACTATTGCTAGAATTATCAATTTAATATATCGTACCGACTGTTGGCAAGAAAAACAGATATTGAGAAACACGCAACCACTCATCTACTATTACGTCAATATTAAAAAGCGTGGTGGAAGTGAAACATTAGTCGTACACGCGTACGTAATCGTATAACCTTGTATTTTTATTGAACTTATACAGATGTAAATCATATAAATATCTTTGATATAAGAAATAAAAATGTAGTCGTATTTATGAAATATTTGAGGGGTGTGCAAGAACAATGTTTCTGTTCGTTTTTGTTATTCGTCTTTTATGTATATCATAATTAATATGCAATTTCAGTATATGTATGTTAAGATATGAAATAAATATAAGCGTTTGTATGTTTAAATAAATTTTTGTTAGTGAGCGCTCGAGATATATCGACAATTTACTAGAAACTTCCATATTATAATCTTCAAACATCAATAACTCTACCTATCAAAGCAAATAGGTTCTCGGTAAATTAAAATTTGTGTTATTTGTAGTGTTGAAAATGACTAGATACATGAGATAAGGAAGCACCAATATGATTAACATGTCATTTTGCATCATCCAAACAACAAACGTTTTATATAACATAACCTATTTATTTTGAGAGGACGAACTGTTAAGGTTTGAAGATTATAATATGCAAAGCTCTTATAAATTTATTGGGTTTATGCACATGATAACTGTTGGTAACCCGCCTTAAGAAGGAAAATAAAATGAGACGAAACAGAAATAGGTACTTCAAATATAGCTTCTATTCAGTTCCATAAATATGGGTCCACCAAACAGGGCCGTCCCCAAGTTTGTATATTGTGTTTTTTGGGAGGGGTGGAATTTTTTTTAAACAAATTTCAAAAATCCACAGTTATTCCCAAAAAAATTTCAAAAATTTAATTTTTTGGGGAAAAAATTTCAAAAATTAAATTTTTTGCTCTGCTGCATAATTTGCCCGAATGACGATAAAATATTCTTTAAAAGAAGCAAAAATTGTGTAATTTGAGGGGGAGGCTTATGCCCCTACTAAGCGACTGTTTTCTTTCCAAACGATTCCCCCTCCCACATGAAATATAAATACAATTTGAATTGTATTTCCTAATAAAACTGAAAAATTATGTCCATATCCTAGAATATTGTAATTAACAATTTTTTTTTTAAATGGATCCCTCATACCTGTGACTATATTTATAACGACTTCATAAATTGCGTATTATTTAAAAAAAAATTATTTGCACATTTTGTACTTTTATATAAATAAGGTCGCCAAATAATTTCAAGAATAAATCTCTATATATTTTACCTCAAACTAGTCAACTCTCAAAGAATATGAAGCCTGGTCCCTCAAAAATATTTAGTTAATTATTTAATGATTTGATATGTTGAATTTGAGTCAAATTTTTGGTCGAGTTTGTGTTAGAATAATATACTAATTTACGAGTTCAGTATAGTTGGAGCTTTTGAGAACTACACATAGTATCTAAGGTACCAAGTTGTTGCTTTTTAATATAATATCAACTTATTTTTATTCTCCTAGCTAATGAAACTACGATTTCAACATAAAGCACCTCGTGTAAAGCCTTGTTCTCTTTCTTTTAGATCAAGTAGGACTTTAAAAGTTACATTTAGTTTAAACTTTGATTAATTGCATTGTATACGTATAAGGGGGAAAAAGACCCAAGGGTTCAATAATAGCGCAATTAGTAACATCTGATAGCCTTCCATCTTGATTTAAGTTACAACCAGATAGATTCTAATATATGTTTACGGCATGCAATTGAATTTTGTCTCCATTAATAATACTTTATTCTAATTTCAAGGACCAACTATAAGTCTTAACCCAAATAATGTGGCATCATTTAAAATATATATTTAAGTTCTTTCAAATAATTTGTGCATATTTGGTCTTGTAGATATTATGACTTTCAAGAAACGATCAAATTTTGTGGGTAGGTAATTTTTCAGCGTGGTTTTGAAACGCACTGTAAAAATTAGTCTACTCATTACTCTAAGTTTTCAACTTGCTTAGATGGTCAATCGAGTTCAAAAAAAGTCAAACTTTCCAGGAAAAATATTACAGGTGAGTTGTAGCAAAGTCAGATTTAATCCAACACTTCTTATTTGACCTTCATTTCATGAAAAAAGCTTCAAATTGCAATATTTCTTTGCTCAAACGCCTTAATACGTCGTCAAAATGCTATATTTGATGATGAAAAGATGAATTTCTAATTAAATACACGAAATTTTGAGTTTTTTTGGAAAATTTGGTCATTTTAAGCCATTTTTGACTTGAATTTCATAAAAAAAAGCTTCAAATTGCGATATTTCTTTGCTCAAACGCCTTTTTACGTCCTCAAAGTGCTATATTGGATCATTAAAAGAGGAATTTCTAATTAAATACAAAATTTGGTCATTTTAAGAACTTGAATTTATAGTTTTTATTTCTTTGCTCAAAAATACGTCGTCAAAATGGTCATTTTAAGTTTTTTCCATTTAAGTTTTGACTTGAATTTCATGAAAAAAGCTTCAAATTTGGATATATCTTTGCTTAAACGCCTATATACGTCCTCAAAGTGCTATATTTGATAATTAAAAGACGAATTTCTTATTAAATACACGAAATTTGGTAAAAAGGTCGCAATTTGAAGCCTTTTTCATGAAATTCAAGCCTATAAAAAGGTAAAGAGGATAAAAAGAGACACAGCAATTTTAAGTACTACAAATAAAGCCTCTATTTATGGTCCTATCTGCTCATTAACTTCCAGAATCTAATAATAATAATAATAATAATTACCATATTATAGTGTATCATATTTAATTTTATCTTTTTGCAACTCTTAAAAAAACACCTTATTGATAAGAATCGTCTTCCTCCTAGAGATGTTAACTCTACTACTAGTGTCTTTTAAAATATAATTTTTATTGCGCTTTTAAAATAAAAGAAATAAAGGACTCTGCGTTGCAAAATACTAGAATGACGCATATACCTACATATCCATGTACATACTTAGGTACTTCATCATAGGCAGTAATGCAAAAGAAAAACATATCATTTTATGCTTGCTAATAAAGATATTTTTGAACAGCGACAACTGCTGTTCAGAGCATTTATGGGGTACCTCTTTAAAATGTAAAGTAATAAAGGGCACAAAAAGGGTTGACGACTCAAATAGCTCTGTTGGTATGTATGTATGTTGACGAGGAGATCAAATGACTTTTAATATTATTATTAACATTGTATGTATGTATGCAAATAACATTGCAAAAGTATAAACAAAGTGTGACTAAATAAGATATTATGTGTAGAGTATGTCCATATCATGTCACAAGAGTTTCAATACTGAAGAAAATAAAGAGGTTTAGAGAGATGAAGCCTCAATGATTATATTGAGTTAGAAGGAGAGTACTCCTTTACCCAACCACCTCAGTGCTCGACATATTCGGTCTTTGAGGATGAAGGACGATACATATTTTCTCTATGACATCGAACAAAACTTTTGAATCAAACCTGACTCACGTGTTGTAAATAAAAGACAGTTTCTGCTTCGGCCGCATCCATCTAGTTGGAAACACTATTTGAAACTAGACTGTTAAATTTCGGGGTTCTACAGTATGGGTATTTTTGTACATAGTATAGTATTTTTATCAAATGAAAATCAAGAAAGGGCATTTTCTATTTAATTTACTTACTTGAAAGTCAGTTGGCTTTCAATGATATATTTTATTGCGAGATAGTTACAGGGTCTATAACTTTTTTAGGGCAAATTACATTGCTGAAGGGTTGGGTATGCATACATGTATATATATATATCATAAAAATTTGACCTTTGACCTTAAATGTTTGTAAATTAATATTGTTTGAAGGGCAAATGCCCTTCGGTTCTTTCCATTCTGAGAAATCTGCAAAAAAAAAAAACTTCTATGTGTGTTTTTAATGTATGATTATTAACTTTTCCAAACAATTGAATTATTATTCATTAATTATTTGTAATTTTTCACCAGAGTTAAATAGAATTAAACTAATCAACATTTAAAACACTAAGTAGAAGAAAGAAAGCAGAAAATCAACAGCTGACATCATTGAGGAAATGCCGTGATTGTGTATCATTTTTTATGCCATCATAGTTCGGACAAAGGTAGTAACAAAGTTTAGGTTTTCAAAGCTATTGCGAATACTTACCGTTTTATATCTGATAAATCGAGTATTTGTATGTTTTTAAGAGGCTGTGAGGCCTTAAACCCCCATTCCAAATTGGTACAAGCTTCTAATATACGTAAATTATTTTTGAAAAGGAAATAATCTGTTTTAGGCTATGCGTTTTTGAAGAAAATGGCGTCAAAAGTATATATATAAAATATGGTTTCACAAATTTGGGCTTAAGATAGAAAACACGTTTTTTTGTTCAAAATTGTTTTTTTAAATTATTTTCTTTTATTTGCTTTATGGAGCCGAGTTCCCATAGCACTTCTCAAGCCATTACTTAGCTTGACCTGTATTTTTTCCCCATCAAGAATCAGCGTAAAATTAAAAAAACGAAATATTTTTGATTCTTTATTATAGAAATTACAAAACTATCGTCACACTTAGCAGAATAACTCATAAACTAAGGAACAAATTGACATTTAATTTTGGACAGCTGTCTTTTAAAGGATAGTACTAACTCAAAATGGTTGATTATAAAAAATAGCGCCATCTATATGTGACACCCGTGAATTTTCAGCCCATAGCTTACAAACATATACATTAAATTTTAGAACAGAAAAATATAATCATTTTACCTTCATTAGTCAATTTCAGAATCTCAATAGAGCCGTTACTCTTCAGATTTTATTAGTTAAGAAATATAATTATCTTTCTTTATTAAAGACTATTTAAAATTAAAAAGTGATTTCTATGAGATATTTTAAATATAAGCTCACCAAATGATTTGTTGCTTGAGAGTCTTTTGTTTTATGATTTTTTTTTCCACAACATTGTCGTTTTTTTAACTAAGGAATAAAAAACCCCTGAAGCAAAATGTATGCCTTGTTTTGCATGGTACTTTAAAGATCAAAGATCATTTTTAAGTCCCTTGCCATCCCCATTCTGAAACTATAAAACAAATATTGCAAAAATTTGGATTAAATAGATTTTAGTCAACGTCAAATATTTGTATCAGACTAGTGAATTTTTAACGTGATCAAATAAAAATGTTTATATTGAACCAATCTAAGATATATTCTATTTTTGAAGTCCATGTGCAATATAGTTTTTGTTGTTGGTAAATTAAAACCTCCATTAGGTTTCTCTTTTCACTTTTGGTTGGGAAGACTAGATTTATATAGAAAGATTTACTTAAGAACCATACATAAATTAATCACCCATGAAATCTTAATAATATGGCTATATCTATTAAATAAAAATCAATTTTTGCTCAAGTTTTTGTGCTCTTCATAACTCAGAAACTTGGACGTGATGATTAAATATACAAGGGATTCCTAACAGTTTCTGAGTTTTAGGCAAAGGGAGATGATGATAACATTTTGTGGACAACACGAATTAAAAATTGGCTTTAATTTTAATTGGACAGAAAATAAAAAAATTAATTGACGCTCGAGTATTTTTATTTATACACATTTTAACTCTAGCAACTGTACCGAGTGGTCCATTAAAATGTAAACACATTGAATTTTAAACTTCAACAAGACATCATTTATTAATTAACAGTTGAATTTTTTATTTTAAATAGATATGTGACTGAGCTCTCTTAATCATTAATGTAACTGCCCTTAGCTGAAATCATAGCTTCCGGGTGGTGATGGCAGGTCCTGCATCTGCTGCAGATGTAGTCCTCTGTCATGGTGTCCAAGTGCTGGCTGTGGCTTTGGGGGCCTCTTTCATTGGGTTACAGACACTGAAGCCCTTACCATCAATATACACCCAAAATATGTAGTCGATGGGGGTGGCATTAGGGTTATACTGCGCCAAAAGTGTCAAAAAAGAGTCTAAAGACTCATTAAAAAGAGTTTGCAACGTAGGAAATGGGTTTCTTACATTGCTCGTGTCAAAAGTGGTATCTCCCTCCTGACAAGGCTCTTTTCACCCACTTTTTTTGACAGTCTGGTGTGAAACTCCGAGACTCCTGCATGGGCCCTCATGGGCTTGAGGGGATTGGCCTGGGCTGTTTTCTTTAACATCTCCGGATCCATTATAGTCTTTTTGATATAGCCTTTCTTCCTCAACAACGTTTTGGATATTCTGAAGTCGTAGACGGTGGTATTCGAGGTGCCCAAATGCTTAAAGTGCGCAAATGGAAATTCGTCGATCACATTCAAGTGATATTTTCTCGACTTGACCGTAAAATAGAGCGCTCAGGTTTGTTTCGTAATTAATTGTTTATACTATAATATATCAAAAAATGAATTAATTCCAAACACTCAAGCTTAATTAATTATTGAATTGGTATGTTTTTAGATTACAATGGACCACCCTGTATATTGTATATTGGTCGTGAATACTGAACTATTTTTTTAAAGTTCGCAATCAGATTGGCTCTGGCAATCCTCATTATCTGACCTAAGTGATCATGAATTAGTTTAGTACAATTTTTATTACTTCCCTCTCATAGAAAACAGACTCGTACAACTATGTTGATCCGTACATTTCACAAACACAAAGACCCAATTGTTTAATTGGCAATCCAATCCACAATCATTTTGTAGAAGATGATGACTTTATTCATAATGTGATTGCAGAGCAATCAACTGGATTTGCAGTCTAGCAACTTTTGCAATTTTTTTACAAAATTGAGTAACCTGCCCATTCCATATACAATTGAGCAGGTATGAAATGGGTACTGAATCAGTTGAAATTCACCATCACAATTTTCAAAGTCTTTTATCAAATTATCATTTTTTTAAGCTTTTATTTTATTATTCATATTAAATAGTTTAAGGTCGAACGAAATGAACTTGTGAGCCAGATATACATCCCTATTTCCCATTGAAATTCTCTCATAGCCTGTCACTTGGACTCACAGTAATAATTTCCTTTCATTTCTTAGTTCGTTTTTCTTTCTTTCCTGGAAGAATTTATTACACTACACACGAAGATGAAGGTATTTTTATAGATGTTATTCTTTTGCAGCATTGAATAAACATTAATGTGGTACATCTTGAGAGTATTCAAGAATCATAATATACATTATTATATATACATATTTACATACATAGGGCTATAAACTAAAGACGAAAGGAAAATAAAACAAAATAAATCATGAAACGTATGTTTCCATACTCACAAGTAAAAAACACAAGATTTATTTAAGAAATATCATCAGTGTACAATATATACATACGTAAATATATTGAAAACATCTGTCAAATTCTTTTTCTTTCCTCTTCCTCTCCATCTTAGTCCATTATTGTAGTCGTACATCTTTGATTCGATTATTTGAAGAAAAGTAATTAGGAGATTAAATTAGGCGTAGAGGGAGAGCTTTATTATAATGTCTTTCTTTATCCGATTCATAACAAAGTGTTTCGAGAAATTGCATTTCATTTTAAGCTCCTATTTATGTAACATAGAAGGAAGGGAATTTAGAAGAGGGGGTCAGTTTTTATTTGTATTTATATCTTTGTCCATTTATATTTATTTATATCCGAAGGATTTCGTTTTGATTTCATCTGATATGGCATTAGTAGAAAAGGAAAACAAAATATTAAAGATTTCTTTCATTGTTGGGGATTTAGGGGCTTCCTTAATGCTTGGTCAAACTCTGATTACTCATCCATTACTATAGTTTATACAGATCAGAAACGAACACATATTTATGCGCGTCAGCATAAAAACAATCTAGAGTAAAAATCAAGAACTGTTAAAAATCCCAATATTTCATAATCCAATAATCTATTGGCTATTAACTCGGGCAAACCATTTTCACAGCCCTCTATGGATGCCAAATTTGCACCAAAAGTGCATTGGTGATAGACAATAATAGGTCGCAGTCACTTGGTGCCAGGTCCGGACTGTAGGGTGTATGCATAAGAGCTTCCTCCCTGAGCTCCCGGAGTTTCTGGAGTATCATCAATGATGTGTGCTGTCTGGTGTTGTCTTGATGATGTCTCGTTGTCTCCTATTCACTGGCCGCTTCTGTTCTAGCTCCAGCTTCTAATGGTCTAGATGTTCACATTAGTGGGCAGAATTTTGTGGGCTCTAATCATTGTTGTGCAAAACTGCAAAAAATATCGGCCCCGTATACATCACTAATTTTCTTTGTTCCTTCGACTCGTTTATCCATTTCATGTAGTAAAAATGCAAAATAAGGTGTGAATTTCTTCCTTTGAGACCTCTATACTCGACATAGGATAATTAACAATTGAACTGACCAAGGGCAATACTGTCTAAAAGTGTTTGTAGTATATAATCACACTTTACAACGCCTTATCGTATGATCCAATGTGACCAATAATGAACAAGATATACATAATAAGTTTAAAAAAGGCGGGAAATACGAAATTACAATTTCCCCAACCTTTTATATGTTGTTCTAGTATATAGATTTATTGGGCAAGGTTAGGGAAGTTGTACTTTAGCCTTGCTACTCGACTTGGAATTGAGTCCATAGATATTTTAAAGACTCTCACGATCAAAGATTCACGACTTTACTTAGCCACACTCGAAAGCTAAATTATATATATAGAAATAAGTCTTAACGGTATGGACTCTATGTAAATTATAATTATGGACTTGATATGAACTCGAAAAAGTTTTGAGGACTTGAACTGGACTTTATAAAAATATTCAAGGACTCTGATGGCTAAAGACTTGACACTTATACTTGTGGACTTTTTCTCAACCTCTGTTATTCAGTATACAAATACTACAGTAGTACAGGGATACTCACGTATTTAAAACGGTACTATAATAAGTTTGATATTGAAGCAACAAGTACTTGGAGTGTACTTGGAGCATCAACAAAAATTGGTTGCCGATGACGTGACCTCGGAACCCCATTAATTATCCTCCTCATTCCATACAAATTTGTCTTTCATAGACTATCCCAACACGGAACCCTTGCAAACATCTATGTAGATGTAAGCGAAATCCCCTGAATGACAATTCTGAGCTACTCTTTTTGTCGCAAAAGTATCAAAATATCGATACCAATTTTCATAACCGAGCCGGTCTGAAAATATTGATATCTTGGTCACACTAGTCTCTACTAAAGACTTATAATCAGTGATGGGAAGATTCCAAAAAAATGGTGATGGTGATTCCAATACAATTCTAGTAAAAAAATCCCAATTCCAATTCTTTAACATTTCAAATAATAGTTAAAAGATGTCATTTTGCCATCAGGATTGTTCCGAGAATTATATTTTAGGTTTGGGAGGAGGGTTTTTTTTAATTTATTTGGAAAAAAACCAAAATAAATGTCTTTTTTTTAAATTTCAAATATACAATTTAATATATAAATTATTTTCAGAAATCCACATCTTTTATCAAAAAATTGCAAAAATCTCCATTAGCTCTCAAAAAAAAATTTTAAATCTTATTTTTAAAAAAAGTACTTAATTTGGGCTGG
The DNA here is from genome assembly GCF_016086655.4 of Lepeophtheirus salmonis. NCBI lineage: Eukaryota > Metazoa > Arthropoda > Copepoda > Siphonostomatoida > Caligidae > Lepeophtheirus > Lepeophtheirus salmonis. The sequence goes on along the minus strand of NC_052143.2, from coordinate 42,635,031 downwards.
GGTTTTTTTATCTATAACACAGAACAGTAATAAATGATTAAATACGAGTAATAAATGAGAATCAGAATTGCAAATAAAGAATGAGTTTCCTGATCCCTTTTCCCAATTCTAGTTCTATATAAAAAACCCCGATTCTGATTTTATATAAAAATACCCGATTCTCCAATTTCGATTAATCGTTCCATCACTTTTGTTCTATTTTTCCAACTCAACACATCCCAGAAATTTGTATACAGAGACTATAATTGACCCAAATACGCGCATGTTTTTATTAGACATTGTGCATTTAGGTATAAAGTATTAAAAGTATAAATTGTTAATCTCTCCTTTCTTGATAATTATTCAGACTGATTTTGTGATGACATACCTCATATATTATTCCAGGAGTTATTTTTAACAAAAATAATGTTTCCTTTTATTTCTTTGTAAAATAACTTACACATAACTCACGCAAAATCACTTTTTGGATAAGGATCAATAATAATAATAATAGTTTCTTCATGCATATGTTAATTATATATGTATATATGTCGTAGAGGCACAACTAGGCCAAGGGCAGACAGGAAGTGCAATTCTTTATTATTTTTATAGAAGCTTCCTAAATTATATGACTTACTATATTTATGCAGAGTGTGAATATATCAGGAGAGATGTGTATCAAATTTTAACTTTTTTTAATTATAAGGCATAATAGATGCGGCTAATTAATTTGTTTTGAGTTTTTGACAACTTTATACAAATATATATTCAGAGACGTCTGCAGGATTATATTTTGGGCTGTGATTTTTTCGAGAAAAAATTTCAAAAATCCACAGCTATTCACAAAAAATAATTATTATAATAAAATATAAAATTGATTCGAAAAAAAATCCATAGCTTCTAAGAAAAAATTATTATTATTTTTTTTTTTAATTTCAAATATTAAATTTTTTCGAAAAAAAAAAATCTTTAATCTATAGTTATTCACAGAAAATAACATGTTTTGGAAGATATTTTCAAAAAGTAAATTTCAAATATTAAAGCTTGTCGAAAAAAAATTAAAAAACCCACAGATATTCACAAGAAAATTAAATTTTTCGGAAAAAAAATTCAATTAGTATATCATTTTGGAAATAAAGTCACTTATTTTAGAAAAAAAATTTAATTATCAAATTTTTCCCGAAAAAAATCCATAGTCCTAAAAAAAAAAATATTTTTTCTTTTCTTAATTTCAAAAAATAAATTTTTTGAAAAAAAAATCAAAAATCTATAGTTATTCATAGAAAATTAAATCTTCTGGAAGAAAATTCAAAAAATGCAATTTCAAATATTAATTTTTTTCGAGAAAAAATTTTAAAAATCCAAAACTTTTCCTTTTAATTAATTTTTTGGAAAAAAATTTAAAAATGAAATTTTTAATATTAAATTTTTTGGAAAAAAATTTCAAATAATAGATTTTTTTGCTCTGCTGAATAATTTGCCCAAATCAGGAGAACAAGTTCTAGTAAACAAAAATTCGTTCAGTTTTTGGGGGATATAGCCCCTTCAGCTCTTTTTCTGACACCCCTGATATTTTTATATCCAATAGGGTTTTATCAGTTTTTAACATTATGATTATCTCTTATACACTTTATCCAATGCAATGTAGTACATCACAATTAGAGATAAGTTCAGTAGGGTTTTTTTCAGTCATAAGACATAAGTCCTTGGATTATGCATTATAGCCAAAGATCTCCAGCAAAGCCTGCACTGTCTAGCACCCAAACACTGACATCCTCAGAGCCCAGGTTGAACAGCATTGAGACAGCATGTCTGTCAACTAAATGGCCAATGTCTCCACTGTCTTTTACAGGTGTATTGAGGTCATAGTCAAGGCTGTAGGAAGGCACATAGAGATAAAGAAATCGACATTGCTATGTGCTCAACATAGGCAGAATTTCAGTTTTATATCTAGTCGGGCAAGAGTTTGAAATTTGTTCTAGAGGGAGCCAAACTGTATTTATTTACATTCTAAGAATATAAAATAAAAATGGTCATGTTATAAATCTTGAGGCTCAGGTGGCCTGCACCCGTTGCTACTGCAAACTGTCCCTATGGTGTGTAAGAATTTAATTTTTTATATCATTTTAAAAAAAATCAGAGATAGAAATTGTAAGTGAACCGATTTTCACATGACCTTTATAAAGGCCAGCAACACAAGAAATTAAACTGAGAATTTAGACTGGAAGTTTTATATCAATATAAGAATTCGGTCCCATTCTATTTATTGATCAGTTTTGTCAATGCTATCAGTCTTTGAAGAACGTTCAAAATTTCAAAGCGCCCTCTACAGAGCATTATTTTCACTTTGTTATACCCTTTGTTTAACTCACTTATATGCAAATTTGTCATTTTGTTGTCAACTGTGAATTTTCGCCTTATTTCCCCATATCATTAGTGTTCTGAACAACGATTGGCGTTGAATTAGCTTTTCTAAGTTTTAAACAATTACCAACTAATATTAAATAATGATTCCCTTGTTAGGAAGAAGCGGGAAAACAACTAATCGATTGTTCTCCCTTTTTTTGTTTCTTTTGGAAAGAAAGGTTGCGAGATACAATATAGCTAATGATTTCTATAATAGTAAAACACCTCTGTCAGTTTACCTTATTGTATGATTTCATGCATGAGTATAATTTGAAACTATTCTTAATTTGGGCTTAATAGTGGTATATATCATCCTTATAAACATAGGACCCTTGATGGTCGAGATTGATTCATGATGATGTTACCGACGAATATATATAGTGAGATCATTTCGGAAAGATTTTTATATGCTACGAATTGTATGTCCAATTCCGTCACATCCTTAAAATTTAGGACCGTACCGTCTTGAACGTCAAAATTTAGTGACCTTACGCCTCTAAAAGCAATCCTTTAATTCTTACAATCCTCTAAGGGATGGGGGTGCATTTATTATTTTTATAAAAATATCTTATAATACTTTTTCTTCCGATTTGGACGATTTCTTATAATTTAGAACGAAACAATACGGAACGTCAAAACTTCAGGGACCCCCAGTTCCCAAAATATCCCTCTATATATTATTTCTATGGTTATAATTAATCAGTCATTTTATTGAGTTTTTGACCATGAAAATGATTGAATGAGTAGATGGATTTTCTCTTTCTTTCTCCCTCTTTTTTGTCCGTAACGATAAAAAGGCCCACCTTTACGCGCTTATATCTATATATAAATATACCCATTTATAATGCATCTTGGAGATCTACAGATTTGATATCTTGTTACCCACTAATGGATTTATTTAAAATATTTTTTGGTCAAATATATTATTTTTTGTATTGCTATTGACTCCATCTTGCAAAACGAATATATATATAAGTATAGGTACACGTATAAAGAGAGAGAGAGAGAATAATACCTTATCAGATCAGTAGAAGTAGTATTCATTTTTCATCACTTTTAAAGCGACAATGATGACCATCCAAAAGTTTTCTCATTCCTCAGTGATTAGAATCTTGATATTTGTATTATTGTTATATTACCCACATATGTACGCGTATAAATATAAATAGGTACGTAGAAAATACATACCTACATATTCAAAAAAGGTAAAAAAAAAAAAAAGATTTTAGTGTTAGGTAAACCAAGACATATACATAAAACACGCAACCTCTTTTGGTCATTAATTAAATAGGGGGAACTTTGATAGTTGAAGGGAAGTGTCCATATCCTTTGTTGTTGTTGTTGTTGGAGATATACAACTGTTATCTTCAAGTTTGCTACATCTCTACAAAAAAAAAATACTTATTGAGACATTAAAATCTCATTTATTAAACATTTACTTATCTCGTGGTTAGCAAAAAAAAAAAAAAAAAAAAAATCAAAGAATGATCATCATCAAATCTGATCAAAGAAAGAAAACAAACAGAATAAAAGATTTTGTCTGATCGCAAATGATTCTTAACGTGTGCCTTACCCTTTCCATTTGATCATCAACAACAACAAAATGAGGCAGAAATGTACATACAAAGATTGTTCCTTTTGGTAAGATATCCATAATTATTATTATTACCTATTAATCCTAACAAAGTTTGCTAATGGAGTAATCTTATTGAATTACCAGAAAGACTCAAAAATATCTCTCTATCTATCTCCGACAATGAGTTTCAACCCTTTCATGGAAATTGATGAAGGGGGGGGGACTATCTAGGTACGTGTGCTGGTTATAGATGTGATGTTAGAAGAGAGCTACATTTTAATTTCTGTGCCGAAGGGCACTTTGATGATGATGATGATGATATGATAAAGATAGAAATAGGCAGAAGAATTTTTGACCATATGCTCCAGCTATAAATACCTTTTTGATTTTGTTATTGCTATAAATGATTTGACCCCTCAAAATCCGTTAGTCCACTCTTTCACTTTTTTCTGTTTCTCTCTCTTTATATCGTATATGTATCAAGTTTTATAGATATCAAATAGCAGAGGATAGAGAAAGGTACTTATGTATACTGCAAGTACAAGTCAAGTCTCAAGTCTTTAAATATTTTCATCGAGTCCAGTTCTAATCAAAGTCATTTTTTTAAAGACAAATTTTTTTAGTGACATTTCTTTCTTCCTTTTTAAAAAATTATAAATTACATTTTCTAGCAAATAAAATTTGAATATCCTTTTTATAAAGAAAAATACGGGGAAAAGTTAATAGGTAACAATGAATTATTCATGTTATTTTAAATGTGAGAAGGAAAAATGAACCATTTACGATCATTTCGACAAATTTAAGTAACAAAAATTTAGTTCTGGGATATCAGACCCTCTCACCCCCCCCCTCCTCCTGAAAGTGACGGCCTGGTTCTAGTCCCCGAAATAATTAATGGAATCCTTTCGTGTTTTCACACAATTTTTTGAGCTAACATTAATTCAATAATAGTTCAAACTTTAGATTACAAGTATTAGAAGGTATGGGAAATGTCGAAAATCCAACCTTATACCCACCATATCTAGAACTTGTGAAGGTCCAAAGTATTTATTGACCCATAAAGCCCTTAAGTGCGGCCAAAGAATAACAAATAGAAATTGCTTAATAGTTTAATATATAGAGCGGTTTGATTTTCAACTTTTTTTTAAATTTTGATTACGGATGGTGGTGAAACTTTTTCATCGAGTATGAAAATTAGGAATGCAAAATTTTATAGTCCTATTAAATAATTTTTAGGTCGCACATCTATTTCAAAGTTTGAAAAAATGCACTTTACTTAGTGAATATTGATACTAAAAAGATATTTTGTATTATTTTGCAAAAAAAAAAAAATTGATAGGCATTTTTTAACTAATAAAAAATGTTTCACATTCTCTCTTTTTGCTCTACGGGGTAGCTTTAGAAAAAACAATCTAATAATGTTTTTTTATAGGTTGGAAGGATGTATATCATAGTTAATAAATTAAAATAATAATTAATGCTGTATTTAAATTATAATTCGCCAAATAAATAATTGTGTCTCTCCTTTCAAACTTTGAACTATATGTAATGTCTAAGGATGACATCGTAGGAAAAATAAATTTTGTATAGATTATTTTCATACCATATCCCAATTTTTTCAAACTCCCCATGATCAAAATTCGAAAAAGCTGAAAAACAAACCACTCTATTGATCATCTCTTCCAGTGATAATCAATAGAGATGGAGAAAAGTCATTATACTGCAAGTCCAAGTCAAGTCTCAAGTCTTTCCTTACAAGTCCAAGTCCTTGAATATTTTTATCCAGTCTTCATATTTTTTTTAGTCCATTTCAATACTTATAATTTAGGGTTCTTAGTGTAAAGATTTGTCCTTGAGTTCAGCATAAAGTAGTATCGACTACTCTTTCTAATATTAGTAATACTATATATTAGTCAAATTTAGGAAGATATCGAGTTAAAATTCTTTTGATTGTGAGATCTAGTCAAAATATGGACTCAAGTCCAACTTCCAAGCAAATACATTTATAATATTCAGTGATTTTCAAAAAAGAAAGAAAAAATAGTTGACAATTTATTATTTTAATTTACATACATACATAAATATATATTGAATTTATGAATGCGTACCACCCTCTAACCCCCATCTGCCAGCCTTCACAAAAAGGATTAAAATATTTGAAGGAGCTTTAAACACTGTTTGGACTCTCTGTTTAGTCTTTTTTTTTTTTTTTATGTATGTAGGTACAACATACATTGTGGTGATTTATGGGAAGTTCCAATTGACTCCAAATACCAGACCCAGCTTGACTTGAAGCTCCTAATAAGAAAGAACTCCAGGAACAATGCGATTCAAACTTTGCAGTGAGGACATTTGGGGCTAGTTGAAGCTGTGAAGGACTCATCAACATCCTTTCATGGGAAATTGGTTGGATAATTTTATATACATATGTATGTAGAGGGGGCAAAAAGTGAATTGAAAACTTTATTTCTTTCTCATTTTAATACCCCCTGACCTTTAATTAGGGTTCAACTAGCATTAAATGATGATGTTGTTTTTCGTTTTTTTATTTTTATTCCTGAGGCGGGCACATGCTTCTTTTTCCTCTAATCATAAAAAGAAAGAAAAAAGTGTTTGACTCCGACCCTTGGAGGGAAACAAATGTTTCCCAGTCAAATTACTACACACATATTTTTCGTTCATATATAATTTTGTATCTGTAAACATGGTTGGTATTCATTGGCAAATATTGTAAGTTTTTATTTTATTTTCGTAGAATTCAAAACCAAATAATTATTTTTAACAAATTATATTTATTTTTTATTTTTTAGGAATATAACCTCTTATAACTAGTACATAATATCTCCACAAACATAATGTCTTGGCTATGAATGTGTATTTTTACGCAGTAAAGCCCCGGCATATGATTTCAATTTGTTTCTTAACGGAGCTTGTTATTCAAAGCAGATCATCCCGTAAGAAACCACTTTAATAAATTTTAAGTTGATGCAGCTTTTGAGTCGCATACCCAACTCTCAATAAAATGAATAGTATGTCAATCAAATCAAAATGTATTGGAAGGAAATTCTATTAACGGTCAAAATCCTATGTTACGAAAAACTCTCATATCTTTGTCATAAATAAAGATATATGAATAGTTATTATTTTTGGTAAGTTTATTTACTTATGTAGAACAAACTTACCGATGACCTCATAGATGCTGGTTTGGGCTCGACTACATGCCTTTTTGACGTCCTCAGCTGGCAACTTCGTATACATGTCCATAATGTAGTTGATAAGGAACTCGTTGGTGTTAATGGTTGGCGCTTTTGGCGTAGCAGCACCCATATATAGAAGTCTAGTAGACTTCAGGGGGAGATATGGACTCCAGAAATTTGGTGTCAATAGCCTTTGTATCCTATATTTGCGAGTGGGGCTCAATTATATAATGGCAAAGGCATCCACAGGATTATATTTTTGTAAGGGTGCTTGGATTCTGGAATTTTACTCACAAACACAAACAATTTAATTTTTTGTCAAAAAAAATTCAAAAATCCATACTTATTATTACACGTAGTCTAAAAATATGGGAAGTCTAATGGCCCAAATGGTTCGTGCCCTGCATTTTGCTCAAAATCCTGCTACCAAAAAAAACAAAAAAAAAAAAAAAACTCGTATGTTGGAACACTCGTATCTCAAAGTCTTACTGTACTTATATCGTTAAAGTATTAAAAATAATTTTTTTATAAGCCTTGAAGGAGAATATACCTTTGAGCTAGATTTTTTTTTTTTTTTTTTTTGGTTTTTTTGCTTCCCGCTTTTTAATGAGATTTTTTCTTTCTCTACTTTTGTTTCAGCCATTTATTGTTATTATAAGAGCAATGAGATGATGATTAGTGATATGTAATCAACTACAAATGTATAACAAATAAATAAACAAACAAACGCTGTTGTAAAGGAATGATGATGATTTCTTCTCACGGAGACGCATTTTAGAACGACCCTTGATTCCCCTTTTATGAGTGTGTAATTGTATATAGTATGTATTATGTTGTATGATTGGTTTATGATGGTGTGGGTATAGTGTAGAGAAGGAAGTGGTGGTGTGTACTGATGGTGAGTTGTACGCTATTGATTGCAGAACAATCTTTTTGTTTGCGCATCCCTACAATTTACATATTACTATTTACATTTCTTGACTCCAAATTATTTATTTATCTTCCTGCATATATTTGAATAGTTAAAGACGCTGGTGGTGGTGGGGAAGAAGAAGGAAACGAAGAAAAAGTGAAAAATCCTTCGCATCATCATAATACAATATGAATATTCAAATGAGAGACGTGTTTTCTATTTTTGGTTTTTAATATTTTATTTTTTTTCAACTCGTTTGAGCATCATGCCCCACTCATAAACATGACCACTTGTTAGTGATAAGGTAGGCTTATCGCTAGAGTAGGGGTAGAAAATATGACCTAGAATGCGTGTGAATTGTTTTGCTTGTAGTTGCAACCTGAATAGTCATTTATATTAGGTTAATTTTCTCATTCTTATTAGGAGTTATTAGGGTTCGACGAAAAGACACACTTTGCTAAAATAATATAGAAAATAACTCCCCTAGAAATCCTTTGTGTTACTCTCTGTTTTTGATGAGCACAGTAAAAATGCTCTCTATTTACAGCCTTAAATAAATGATCTACCCTTTTTTTTTTCTTTTTCAATATGAAGTGATGACGGAATAGGCAGGGGTAAGTATATTAGTCTCTAGAGCGCTCTTTGGTTGAGCTTTAGCTATACACGCTCGTAACAAAACCTCATCTAAAGTTTAATTTTTAATTTTTTTATTTTATACTAACGTTAGTACTAGTCATACCCCAGGGTTATTAGAGGGGACGAACAAACAAACTTTGTTTTAAATAATATAGAAAATAACTCCCCCCAAAAATCCTTGGTTTTACCCTTTGTGGTTTTGATAACCGCACTCATAAATAGTTAGGGTCATATAAAATAAATTTGACATGACTTGAAGAGTCTAAGAGTACTTTAGTCTCTAGAACGTTCCTGGCTGAGCTTTAGGTAAAAAACGTTCGTTTTTAAACTCCATCTAAGATCTTATTCATTATTTTATATAATGTACTTTACTTTTCTTTTTTAATAGGAGATTACTCTACACACGCTCGTTGTTCAAAATGAGTCCTCAACACATTTTTTATAGAATTAAATGGAATATGAGTTGCCCTAACCGCCTGCCAGATTTAATTCACTTTTACTTCGTAATGTCAATGTTACAAGCCTGCAAAACTTCATAATTATAACTCCATTTTTATTTCATAAATCAAAAGTAACTTTATGGACTATATATAGAAAGAATTATAGACAAAATTGGCTTCATTATTATAGAAGTGTCCCTATTTTGAAAATTAAAACGTATTAGTGTCCAATGATCACCCTATATCGTTTATCAAAGTTTGCAAATATAAACTTCTTCTTTTTTCATAGATACTGACGAGAATTTTGACCATTTTTACATTCTTAATAATAAGTATAGGTCCTTATTTGACTCAGAGTAGAATTATATATCCACATCAGAGGCATCCAAGTCTATGTCCTTGTAATAAGGGTCGTGACAGCTTAGCTTCTCTTCTTCAAAATATTCTTCAAAATTAAAGTATGATAATGTGATTTAGCAAGGTGATTTTTTTTTTTAAATATACTGCCAAGTCATATTTGACGCAACTCTACTTATAGCTGTACAATAAGGGGGCATGTCAGAAGCCCATAAACCCCCTCTTGTTTGAACTCTTTAGAGAAAAAGGTTCATAGTAATATAACTACTAAGAGAAAAACATTAATTTCTCTGTTAAATGTTATTTTGAGAAATAAATTAGATGAAAATCTCGGAGAGAAATAAGACTTCTCTTAATTATCAATAAATTAGGGTTGAACCTCATTGTGTAACTAGTTGTTCCAGTGGTTTTTTGCCTGATTTCTACGCCATCTATCCACCACCTATTTCTGTTATGTATTTTTTATATCTATGTGCTGTGTACATACATATAAAAAGATTATCAAAATCTTTTACTGATGGAAATCTTAGATAAGAAGGTGCTGGATGAAGGAAAATAAAGAAGGAGAATTAGAAGGAAAGAACGAAGTAGAAAAAATGAAAATTATATTTTCTGGTGGAAAAAATACACATTCAGAGTTTTATATATTTATTTTTTATTATTTTTTTTATTCTACATACATAATATTAAAGTAAGAAGGAAGAAGTCAAGATTCCTTATCAGTTCTTCTACTACTTTTTTATTATTATTTTATTGAAATTGTGTATGGTCATACATTTTTTTGCGGAATTTTCAATTATATAATAATAATAACAAAAGAAAATAATCAAAATTTGCTTTGTGTCATCTTTTTTGTGTAAAAAATAAAAATAAGGTATGAAATGCCCTTAATTTTTTCAATTATCCTACATGCTACGTGTAATTTTGGCAAATTACATAACATGAATATTTGTTCAACATTTATTACTCAAACAAAGATGGTTTGACCCCAATTACAAAAGAAATGGACATGTTTCTATTATACAAGGTGTAGTAACATAACTTCCTTTTTTGTCATGTATGTCAATCAAGCTGTAGAAGTAGTAGCGGACTGGGCGTGGTTTCATTCTATAGGTAAGATCCTAAAATGTTCTTGGAAATACATGAATGTTACTATTAGTGATTGAACGATTCAAAAGAAAAAAATGTGGATGCCGATTCCAAAGATATTACAATTCTTTAATATTTTAAATAATAGTTAAAAATCAAAATTATCTATCAGAACAATTTGAAAATTATTATTTTTGAAAAAAAAATCAAAAAATTATATTTTTTGGAAAGAATTTGAAAAATTTAGTTTGAAATATTATATTTTTTTATATAAAAATTTCAAGTATACCATTTGATATTCAATTTTTTTCAAAAATCCACAAATATTCACAAAAAATTACAAAAATCCAGAAAAGTTCACAAAAAATTAAATATTAAATTTTCTAATAAAACGGAAAAATTCCCAAACTTTTTTTTTTCTGGGGGGGGGGCTATTTCTGTAGAAAAATAATATTTTAAAATCGGAGTTTCAAATAATTCATTATTTTCCCGATGCTAATTCCATAAAAACATGCAAAAAAAAAATGGTGCAATTTTACTAAATCGATTAGTTAAACCGGATTTATTCCGGAAAATTACACATTTTAAATTTATTTCCGGAATTGTCAATAACTAATTATTTAACAAATTATCATTCACAATTTTAAAATAAAAAATGTAGCCAAATTAAGTTAGCATCTTTGTTTTTATATATATCATCTCCCTTAAATCTCTCAAGGAAAAGTTATTTAAAGAGAAACAAAAAAATAAATAAGCACCTGATATTAAAATCTCGAAATTCGGTTTAATCAATATTTGGGACGTCGCCTATCTTAGATGATTTTTAGGACTATGTAAAACATTAATAGGCCGATAATGGTATCTTGGTGATTACGGACCTGAATCAGACAATATTTGATCTGAAATTGGATGTCCCAAATATTCGGTCACAATTTATTGTTCCCTCTTCTCTCAATTTGTTATTGGGGTCATGACTGGAGTCACTGTGGATGACTCATCACTCATCCATTTCCAGTAATAAGCCCAATAAATAATTTCACTGAAATAGTTATTGGGCCTAGGTCCGTCTCCTCTGTAGTCACACCCCTAATATGATGTTTTGTTACCTTCGTACTGAGTTGTATGTGCTTAATGAATTGTAGAAATGAGCTTCTATTTTTTTGCATCTGGGCAAGAAATTTGGGTTATTGGGGTAATATTGGATACAAAAAAAGTCCCCAAGGTATTTTTTTTCTTTGATAAAAGAAAATTATGAAAGAAATAATTATTCTAGTTCCAAATATTCGGCAAAATGTGTTGCCCCTCAACCCCCAACTCCCCAAATATAAAATTATCTACTAAACTTAGTGATTTTGTTATTGGGAGTAGGGTTGATTTCGTATACCATCACTAGACGAACTGTATCTGTAAAAAAATGGTTTTTTTGCTAGACAAAGACGGACCAAAATAAATGCAATGCTTAAATGTGACGAAGACGTAACAAAACACGAATTAACACTTTAAGGAGGCCTGATTGGATACACGATAAATAACACACTAAAAGTGTTGCTTGTCCTTGGGGGGGGAGGAATGGGTGCTTAGATCCAAAAGTATGAACCAAAAAAGATCTAACAACGCTCTCTGACTCACCAACAATAGAATAAGGCCGATAAATACTAATACTAAAATAATTATTCCTCCATCCCTGACTCCATGGACTGACATTCACATAGTTTGTTTGCTTTAAAAGGAGTTGTTGTTGTCTTAATTGATTATATTTTAGAAAGGAGTTTGTATGTATTATTTTTCTCCATTGGATCTAATGAGGTAAAAAGAAGACGAAGAACTAAGAAGAGGGTCTGTAATGGTACATTTCCTATTAACACTAGGGAAATGAATGAGGAAAGTGAGAAAGGGAAAAAATAAAGTTAATGGTAGTATGTATGTATGTATGTAGATAATTGAACCTAGTAAATGATTCTAGGAACAACTTGTCGGAAATGAGGAGTTCCGGAACGCTCACATCTTTATACGTATTAATTCCGCCATTGGTCTTTAAATTGTTTTTGTATGCGTTTCACCTCTGTCCGAGTGATGCTAACCAAATGTGCAATCTGGTATCATATGTATCAATAATAGCCTGTATTGATATAGTAGAATAGGAAGTTAACTCCTCAGTAATTAAATGATAATGGCCAATCCTTAAAGAAAAGTTACTCCAACTCCAAAACAAAAGACAAGCTAAAAAATGCTCCGGATTTTCATCACTATAGGTACAAAAGAAAAGTCACCAATAGAGCCCTTGTACATGTCTATAATTTATAAAATATCATCTTCCAAGTACGAAAACATTTCTGTGCCACTTTTCTTCATTAAAGCTTAATAAAGCATGAACAAATAAAAATATATATTCTAGAAGCTGGACAATGGTCATGAAGTACAATCTAAATAAATTGGCAAAAGGCTTCTAATCGAGTATTTCTCTCGATCCAGATTATTTCCATATCAGATACTTTGACACAGTCCTTCATAATAACATACTTATACTTTATAGTCAAACGTATAATCATTTAGGGACTTGCCTTGGTTTGCCGTAAGATGGTGCCACTCTCAATCGTATTGTAAACCAACTACCATACATAAACAGCTCTTATACTTCAAAAATTAAGTAATGATCATGATTATATTCATGTACTCATTGAATATTAATCACAAGATTTTTATTAAAAAGGTCATTAAAAAATGTCAACCCAGGCCCAGGAGGTTTGAAGATTGATGACCATTGGCTAATACCCTTGGACAACGTTCTTACGTCCGTTCCAAAAGTGTCTTACATACTTAGGATGGGGCGTGAACATTTTGTTCCTCATGCATCTCCAAAATGTAATCAACCTATCGATGTTCCGCATAAAAGGTAATAGGCCTTTGTGACCCCCCTCAGTGTATTCTTTTTTTTTTTTTTTCTACTCCATGGAACACAACGTCTTTATTAAGCAAGTTAATTGTCTTTTTGTTGTTGTTGATTTCAAATACCTACTACTACACCTCTGCGCCACCTCATAGCCCTGCTCAACGAGGCGTTAAGGCATAATGTGTAGAAGCATATTAGTATGTGTATATGCTTAGGTACATAAATATAATATGTATAATATTACAACACGTTTCAAACTGCTCTAAAAAGCGTATTATAATTAATATTAAAAATTGTCAAGGAGTGACTTCATTTGATTGTACCTAGGAGGAGTAGTACTTATGAGACGTACTTTGAGCATTTGTGTCTACCAACAACTAGTACATTGAGCAATGTAGGATCATTACACGATGTAAGTAAGCGGACATCATCATAAATAACAATTAGACCGTATTTGGCTATCAGTCTAAATGATTGTCAAACATATTCTTTTTTTTATTTTTTGCTTAGGATTTTTTTGTATAGGATTTAATGGCATACATATTATGTACATAGCTGGCTGAAAGAGACATCTCTGATGGTTCTATGTACGCTGTACATATATAATAGTGTTGGACTTTGCTCTAAAAATAATAAACCAATTGGAGACTAGTATAAATTTTGTAAATCAAATTAATCTCCGATCTGGATCGGTCTCATAGTAAAATTCGGCATCCACAAAAAAGTCGTTCTACTTTTTATATTTTAGGTTACGGCTTCAGACAGCGGCTCAGTCCACGAAAATCCCTTAATGTTTGGTCTCAAAAATGACCCACATATATCGTTTTGTTCAAATATATTCAAAGGGAATAAATATAATTACTCTTTATTCATAGTATTTATCAAATGATCTGTATTTGATGAAATGTAATTTCCAATTTTAGGTTATCTCAAGTATATCTTTAAGAAATGTATAAATTTACTAAATTATAGCGTGCTTATTTTAAGTAATTAAAAAAAAAAAAGACCTGTTTGTATACTCTATGATTTATTAATATAGAAACGTTGGTCTATGGAGGACTCATTTTTTAACAATGAGGGTGTGTAACTAAAGCTGAGCGCGTCATATTTCAAAATATACAAAAAAATAATTAATGTGATTTTAGATGAGGTTTAGGAACGAGCGTGCGTAGCTAAAGGTCAGTGTGTCATTTCTACATAGTATTGTAGCAAATTTTGTCCATCTTTTTATCGGCTCGTCGACGCCTGATAACTCCGGATAATACCGGATACTTTCTCTCCTTAAAAATATGGTGTCTCTATCTTTTGTGATGTTAATATTATTGTTTGACTGATTTATAAAAAGTTCATGCTAGCTATATGACTTTACAAGACTATTTGCTTTGTATTTGAGCACATATGTGACCCGTCAAGACAAAAGCAAGATTTAATGATTATTCTAAGAATTGGGGGGGGGGGATTACATTTGAATTTATCATTCTATTATCGACAATTGATGTGTTCAAATTGTGATTAATGTAGCTGAAATTGATTTTCGCTATAAAAGAATGATGGGTTAATATATGAAATGCCATATCTCGGCCTATATAAGTCTCTTAAATCAAATAAATGTCCTAAAATATGGCTAAGTTCTAAGGTATACCAATTCATCCTACAAATTTGAATACAAAGCCTACAACAGTATATTTATATATGTCTATAAAACATTAGACATATATGTAAAAAATGAAATAAAAAAATTAATCGGGATTTTCTCCTTTAAAGATTATTTATATATTGACATACCACAACAACACAATATATATTCTTACCTATTGAGAAAAAAACATAATTATTTTGTCACGGATGAAGAAGAAACGTTGCTGATAATGCAGGGTGATGAAGAGGCAATTCTATGTAGATAATTTTATAATTATTTTCTTGAATTTGTATAGCACATAATACTTTATACGTCATAAACCTTTTGCCAAATGATTTCAAAATAAATCATTTTTTGACCCAGATATGAAAAAATGTAGGGTTTGTTACTATTTCATCTATCGGTTTCGGACCTATTCTCAACACTAATGCCTAAACAGTAGGGAAAAAGTAGATCAGAAGAGAGCTATAAAAAAATACATAATATTATAATATACAATTCTTTTCCGCGGAAATGCGTCTTTACGTTCATTTATTATTTAACTTCTTATAATGTATACACATATTATATTATACAAGTATATATGTATTGTATACTTGTATATAAAACAGAAAAGAAGGTTATTGAATAAAGATATTATCATTTTTTTATTTTTTTTTACCTTGAAATGCATATTACGTGAATACAGAGTGTTTCTCTCGTTTACTTCTTTGTATACATATGCCCTTCGTCAACATACAAACAATATCCCATCTTATTTATTTCAGGAACGTCCACAGAGGGTGGCTGGAGGGGCTGTAGAGCCCCACAAAAAATTAAGGAATTCCTATTTTTTAACTAGAAAATAAAATATTCAATTTTTTTTTTTCTAAATTTAATATTTCAACTTTTTTTTTTTTCCAAAACATTTAATATTTCAAATTTAATTTAATTTTTCCAAATTTTGTTTCAAAAAATTCTATTTTCTAAGAATAGCTATATAGATTTTTGCAATTTTTATACTAAAAATTCCATATTTTAAAATTTTAAAAAGAATTATATATTAAATTTTTTGGGAACAACTGTGCATTTAGAGATTTTTTTTCCCAAAAAAAAATATTGTTTTATGAATTACTGTGGTTTTCTAGTAAAAAATCAAAAAGTTTAATGTTTGAAATGGGTTTTTTTTCAAAAATTTTAATTTTTGGTTAATTTCAACTGATTTTTAATTTTTTTTTTCCAAAATTTTTTGATTGTATTTCCAAAAAATTCCGACCCCCAAGCCCTTCCCCCCCCATACAAAAAAAAAAGTTATATAATATAATCTTGCGGACGCCCCTATATTTGCTTCATTCATAAAAAGCTTTTCATATAAGTTGGAAATTTACTCTCGACAAATTATAATATTTATAGGATGGTCATTAATTGATCCAATCTAATGGTTGTTGCCAATGTGAAAAAGACACGGGCCAGATTCTAGCACAATTACCATATTGTTCAAGCCAATTGGTTCTTCCTCCACGCTAGCAAGAGGTCATTCAGGATCTTCAGGGACTCAGCTGCGTTGATCTTAAGTCTAGCTTCAATAAAATGTAGTGCCATGATAGAACCATAGCTGAACACATATCCAAAAACTATGACTCCCGCCCGATTGTTAGACTTTAGAACGGGTAAAACTTCCGTCAGTTCACTTGCAATTATTTTTGCAGATGTACTTCTGCGTCCACAAGAAAATTTTTCTCATCGACGTGCACAATTACTTTCAAAGTCCCCTTGCCCTTCAAGTAATTCAAAAGATTTAGAAACAGAGATCAGCTCTTATTGTCTTGGCCTTCTATGTCAACAAAGTCTTCCAGTCTTCCAATCATCTAGGGTAAGGAAATTTTTAGCGCAATATGTACGGTGTAATTTCAAAAATTCCCAATTTATCTGCAAAGCACTGTACATACAGCCCAATATTTCATATATATATATATTTGAGTCAATTATAGGGTTATTGATTCAAATTGGTGGGGTGAGTTACTATGCACAAGAATTTTAACTATATTTTAAAGCCTTCATTTGATATAAGATACCTATATTGTCCCGGATATGGTACCTTTCAAATCAAATAAATCAATGCTTTTATTGTGACAATTCACTTTATATACTTTAAGTGCAATTTGTAGTGAATCAAGAGTTTATAAAAATAATTTGCTCATAGAAATGGACAATAATTCGTCAAAACACTCAATTTAAGAAAAAAAACATTCTAGCTTGCTTTTGTATTGACAGAATAGATATGTATAAATATTACAAGTACATTCCAGTCAAGTCTTCATTTTTTGTCTACTTATAGTTGTTGTTTATTGATGATTTGAAAGATTTACCCACCCATAATAAATTCATACTTACTACGTATATATTATTCACGGATAATTGACATGTTTAGGTACGAAAGAATTGCAAAAATTGGAGAGGGTGCTCTGCCTTATAAAACATAGTCTCCGTCCGAATCTAGGCTAGGCCGTCGAGATTAGGATTTTACTTTGCGATTTGACTAACTTGAGATGACATTTGTATTTCTTGAAATTTTGCACTGATGCTATATATGTTGGGAATTAGTTGCAACTGGAATAATGCATTAGGTCATTTTAATTACTGACTCTACAGTGATATTATAATTTCATTTTGATCTATTACAGATAGAAGGTTTTTGTGTATTTAGGAGTAATATTTAAATGTGAGCATTTAAACATTATAATATCCCACAAAATACGAATATTATAGTAATTTGTATTAAAATAGCAAAACAATTACGCCAATCAAATATCGATCATCCATGGAGCACTTAATCATTGCATTATCACGATCCCAAGTATTATAAATCCTTTTTTTAGAGGTAGTGATCTCATTTTTCGGTTGTAACTTGTAAAATTTGCTTATATAAGTTTTAACTTCTTCACGACATATATATATAAACGCAAAATTACTTACTTTATAAATATTACACCCCTCAGATGTCGTCAAAGGTCTGAGGAAAGGCTCATTTAAAAATAAACGATTGCTAGGCATGTTAATAATTGAAGCATTGGTTATAATGTTGTAGTTTTACGGTTAATAGTATAAAGTTAAATAATTATAATTATGGAAATAATTATCGTACATACGAAAGAGGTCATTGCATCGTTCGATGCATTACCATGTTCCGGTCTATATAATATTATGTCAATGAACTAGGTTATAGGGCTTAAAATCAATCTTGTTCCTTCCAAATTTGTAGGCCCCCTCTAAAGGGCATTACTTTTACTAATACTGTATAGTAAAGTAAAGTACTTTTAACAATTGAATTATTTCAACTAAACTTTCAGTATCTTTTACCCATTAAAATTATTTACCATAACTTTAATTTAAGCCTAATTAAAGTATCTACTGCTCCATGGTTCGATAATGAAATATCAAGGGTAATATCTATGGTGACGTCATTTTGCAAAAAAAATATATTTGGGGGCGGTTTTTGCGTCTGATTTGGACTTTTTTGTTTATCAACGGAACAGCTACATCACTAATAGGTATACTAGAACATATTTAGGAACACAATGAATCATGCAACAACATCCCGTTCATAAAAACGAAAATTCCCTGCATGTCTTACTGATAACATCTCCTCCATACTTTTTCCACATTTTATTTTTTGAAATAAGTAAGTACCTACACAAGGCGTTGTGTTGTGTTTGTATATATATATTATATCATGTAGGAATATGGACAAAAATGCTAGGTTGCGCGATTTTACTTTCTTTATATTGGCAGAATAATTATATATTTATTTATTTCTATGCAAGTTCAATGATTCATCATCAAGAGGGCTGTATCTAGTGGTTTAAGGAGCGATTTGAATCTATTGCTGTTGTTTTACAAATTAATTTGTTGATTTTTTATATATTTTCTCGTTGTAAGAAGACACGTGCTGGTGGATGATGTTCCATGGTTTGTTTCACATATAAATGACATTTGTGTAAATTGGATTCATTTCACCATCTTGTTCTCCATTTCCTCTCCCCCTCCCGGCTTTCTAATTTTGGAAGGGGGAAATAAAAAGTGATTCAAAGGGGGAGAGAGATCATAAATTAAATTTTATATATTTTATTTTTGAAATGGTGAGAAATAATCAAGAACCATAGCGAAACATGTGTCAGGGAAATTTAATTTTTCATTTCTCAGAGTTACATCCTCATTAACAAAAAGTGAATATAAATTTTTCTATGGACTCAATCAATCAAAATGACGAGTTTCAAATGTCGGACCACTATTTATTTATAGGGCCACTCTACCCCTGTGCTAGATATATGCTAGTTGTCCAAGTATATAAAAATAATCTTAGAGACAAAGAAATTTAATTTACATACATACAATTACGTACTACAAATAAAGGGTGTTAAAATAGGTTCCATATTTAGCAGTGGGGAGTGTTATACAGGGGTTTCCTTACTTACAAGACTTTTCTCATAGATTACCAGCATAAAAATAACTACTGAATCCTTTTTGTTTGGTGCAGTTTCTTCGAAAATCCACGGAGGAAAACGACTTTCTTTCCTCTACTGTTGACTAGTTATGTTGATTGCCCCTAGGTGGAAGCACTTTACTGTTATTATTATTTTTCTTTTTCAAAACAGTTACGCACACACCAAGGGAGAGAGAAAGAAAGAGAGAATGACGATAACGACGACGACGCAGTAAGACCCCCGCTCTGAGCGCTGGTACCGTTCAGCGGCGGAAAAAATGATTTTGATTTTTTCCCTCTTCTTCAGTCTATGAGTTGTTGTTTTTTTTTTCTTTTTTTTTTTCCTTCTTGTTTCTTGTAAAACAGGATTTGGGGTTTGTCTACCCGGGTCCAGTTGAAATTCAAGTGTCTTTGCGAGCAGTTGTTCCTCCTCACTCCTTAAACCAAAGAATAGACATTACATAGATTGTTTGTTAGTAGACCGAGATCCCTTCAAGACAACCATAGTTTGAGACTTGAAACGTTCAGACTCTCATATCAAGAGCAGCAGCAGTATGGCCATCATGGAATCTCATTTAGAGGATCCACTCCGAAACACGTCTGTGAGTGGCAGTAATTCCTGGTACGACTACCACCAAAACGTTGGCTCACTTGGAAACCCAGGACATCACTCAAATATCCCTGCACATTACCCAGAGGACTCTGGGAGCACAACAGGAAATGCCTACTTTAAGCAGTCCAATCCACAATTGAATGGCTCTTATTTCAGCCAAATCTATTCTGACTATGGTCATCAAACACAAGGTAAGATCAAAATCCCTCACTTCTCTTTGAAATTCGTCTCTCATACTCGGGCCTACTGTTCTTAGGACACCAACATGGATTTTACCACCCATCAATGTGGAGCTTTGGGACCATGGGCCCACCCCAACCCAACCCCCATCACTCTTCTTCATCCTCCACCACAAGCTCTTCCTCTCCTTCTCCCTCAAGCTACCCTTACCCAGCCACACCCTCACCTAGGCTTGAGGACGTCAAGTCGGAGGATTTCAGCCATCATTTAACGGCTGGCTATGACATGCACAGCGTCTTTAAAACAACCAAAAAGGTCGCTCCCTCTTCAAGTAAGATTCAACCTTTGTTAATAGGCGTTTTATGTTATTCTAATATATATTTATAGTTGAAGGCCGGGAGTGCGTCAATTGTGGAGCAACCTCTACGCCGCTTTGGAGGCGGGATGGAAATGGGCATTATTTGTGCAATGCTTGTGGTCTCTATTACAAAATGAATGGCATGAACCGACCGCTTGTAAAGCCTAAGAGGAAAATTGTAAGGAAAGATACTTTCACATGATTATGTTTATTATTATTCGTTATTTGCAGACAACTACACCAAAACGGGAAGGAACTGTTTGTTCCAATTGTAAGACAACCAACACGACTCTTTGGAGACGGAATCATATCGGAGAACCTGTTTGCAATGCATGTGGACTCTATCACAAACTTCACAAGGTAAACCAGATCTTCTTGTCCTTTTATTTCTTCGTCTTGTGTCTTTCTATAAGTCAGTTTTTTTCACAAGAAAAACAAAAAAACAATAATAAAATCAAAATAAGAATCATCA
The DNA here is from genome assembly GCF_016086655.4 of Lepeophtheirus salmonis. Classification (NCBI taxonomy): domain Eukaryota; kingdom Metazoa; phylum Arthropoda; class Copepoda; order Siphonostomatoida; family Caligidae; genus Lepeophtheirus; species Lepeophtheirus salmonis. The sequence goes on along the minus strand of NC_052143.2, from coordinate 42,613,824 downwards.
ATAATTCAATAATCATAAAAGTACAAAAAAAAAAACCGGTTTCTTATCTCTCTATTTTCTAGTAAAGAAGATTTTCAAATCATTCTGTGTATATTTTTTGATATTATATAACAACAACTCTTCATTTCTTTCAGATTGCTCGACCCATTACACTTAAAAAGGATGGGATCCAAACCCGGAATCGAAAGCTGGCCAAGAGCCGATCCAAACGCCTCTCTGATCCATTCAAATCCTCTTGTTCGCCCTCTTACGAGTCATGTCATCCAGAGTACTACTATGGGGCCGCAGCGGCAGCAATGACTGCCATGAACAATCACGGAGGACCGGGAGTTGCTCCTGCGTCTGGTTTTAGTTCATCTCCAGGATTCCATCATCCCGTCATGCCTCCGCACCACGCATCCTTCTCTGTGTAGATCCTTTAGGCCTTGAATCAGGAATCAAAAAGAAATTAAAATGATCTGACTCTCATTCCTTTGTCACGAAGAAAAAAAAAAAACAACAACATTAATGTAAATGGCTGTGATTTGAATTATCTCTATCTATCTCTCTCTTTCCAAAATTATTTGCAATATTTTGATCCAAATGATGAATTATTTAATAACCTGATATTATTATAAATTATAATTTACGTTCCACTAGCGTCTAGTCTCTTATTATTATTATTTAAATAAATTATGATGATTATTTAATGTGACACCTCGTCGTTATTTCGTCTCCTTCCCTGAGCGTCTCGCATTTTTCATAATCTCCACTTAGGGATTAACTACACATAATAATATCAGTGTACATATAAATAGTAAATACAGATTTCCTTGACTCCTTTTTTTTTTTCTTTTTCTTCTAATGAATCTTTTTTTCTCTCGTGAGACTCCCAGAGTCAACAATAAAAGTCTTACAATCCCTGTAGTCTCTGCTCACTAACATTTTATATTATGTAGTATAGTTATTTGATTCTTATCTGATAGCTAGAAATGATTGTACATACGTAGAGAGAGGAAAAAAAAAAGATTTTTTATCAACACACATAAAAAAAGTTTTTTCTGTTTAGATTGAGGGGGGGTTACAACAGAAAAGGGGACTACGAAAAGTGTATTGTATGTGTAAGCTCACACATTTACTTTTGGCTATGGTTAAAGCATTGAAACAAAGTGACGAAACGCCCCTGTTAATTTGAATGGATTCTTGGTCGACTGATAACCTTTTTTTCGTATAAGATGTGTCTTTTTATGATACCACAGAGGACGTTATTGTATCGTTTACCCTCATTATGTATGCAAATTATTCATCAAATTCTGCAAAGGGACGAATAATGGAGGCTTCGTTGTTAGTTATTTAATAACATTCAAATATACTTATCGCCCTAGCGGACAAAAAAAAGTGTATCCGAGACCAGTACTTTGGACAAATATGGATCACGTAATATTCGTGTAAAGGGATTGTTTAATGTCCTTGTTAACAAGTGCACGTAGTATCGATAATTTAAGACTGAAAACATCATTAATTGGGACAAATCCAAGCATAAAGCAAAGTTTATATCCCAAGAAAATGATGCCACAGAGCAATTTGAATTTTTGAGAGAAATTTGATTCTTTCGTAGTGTTTAAAATTTGAGATCCTGTCAGGTTTTATCCAAATAAAGGGCGCCTTAGTGGCATTTCCTGTACATCAAACTATTCCAATAGGTTTGGATATGACCATAGGCCTAGAAAAGGGGGGATTTAGGCCCTCTTAGACTAACACCAAGCAATACTAAAGCAATTAAATCACTATATTATGCCATCTTTTTTCCTAATTTAAAATGCTAGAATTGAAATTTGTTTAGAAAACATAGAGTTAAAAGTATTTTTTCTAAAAATGTCATCAACTAAATTACATTTTTTTTTTCAAGAACATCATCAAACAATGTCCTGCTTTAAAAATGATCCTTGTTTAAATATTCGATCAAATTGAAGTCACCCCCTGTAAAAAAAATATGATCTCCCACGCCTATAACCACATCAATATATTTTGTAAGTACACAAATTATGACCAATGACCTTGGCAATGCAGTGAAGATGAACTGATGTAATTTGGAGGGAGAGGGAAAATTTTAAGGATGTTCTATGTTGCACATGACCTTCACATCAAATAACACTGTCGCAAGGGCTTTCCCTATCGAGGACTAGTATGTATTTTAAATGTAGGCACGTCTGTACCTTTATTGTATCTCACAACCTTTCCTCTAAAATGAGAAAGAGACCACCAGTCTGTTGATAGCTTGTTAGTTCGAGGTTTAATTTATTTTTGTGGTTACGATATTATTCCCAAAAAGTGAGGACCCCCCCCATTGCAGCTCACGAAGAGCAACCAATCTAATTCAACCAAAAAGTTCTGAACACTGACGATGGGAAAATAAGGAAATAAATAGACAGCCGTCAACAAATATGGTTAACAGTTTGAATGGGCCATTTTATAAAGCCTTGAGAATTGCATCTCCTAAATTTGTAAAAAATCCTTTTTATAAATATCCTCCCCCCTAATTTAAAAAATAAATTGCAACCCCCTGGGAAGAGATAGGGCAGGTTGTGGACCCGTAACCCAAGTACCCAGTTACGGTAAATCAAACCTATATTATCTGAAAATATCCTTGATCCAAACCAGCTTCAGGTACTTGAACAATGACGGATCTTAAAAAATATCTGAGGGATTTTTCGGATCTTCAAAAATTAATTGTATGGCTTAATCCTAATTTAAAAAAGAAAGATATTATCTTTATCGAATGTAGCATCTTGATTTACATAAATAGATGCACTACGCACGATATTATCTTTTTTGTATCACACAACCTTTCCAACTAAAATAATTAAAAATTAAAAGTAGCCAAACTAGTAGGTAGCAGTTATCCAATTAGTTGTTGAGACGAGTTTACAGCTTAACAAGAGTTCATTCTAACTATACCAATCAACGTTCTGTGGAACAATAACAAACAACTGATTTTGTGCTTTTTTTCTGTTGCTTTTCAGAAAAGAGGTTTCGAGATACAGTATAAGTAACGACGTGTCCAGCATAACTATATGTTATTAAGTTTCGAACTTTGGGTAAAGTGCACATGGACTTCGAGTATTCTTCTCATTTTGGTTTGGGCTCTGGATCTGAAAGTCCAGCAAACCGAAGATTTACTTGAATATTTACGTCGAAAGATCTGAACCGACCGGGGTCAAAGAAAATCTAGATCTTCACCCCCGGTTCAAAAGATCTGCCTACATTTATCATACTACTTATAATATATAATATTAATAGGTACAATTTATCTACATACTTCCTAAGTTTAAGGAACCAAAAACCGTTTCGTCTTCCGTTCTCCCCCCCCCCCTCTTCTTTATCTTTTTTTATTCTATCATGCTGAAAAATTACAATTTTCTCTATCTACAGCAACCATCCAACCAACTTACTTCTTCTTCTCTAAAATATATTGTTGTATTTCTCTGTTATCTTCCAGAGACATCTTTCGTTTTATATACGTTTATATATATTTCTCTTCACTTCACATATCCCTAAAATATTATTGTATATATATATATATGACATGAACCAACAGCTGCCAACTCTGATGGTTTCTGATGTGTGTATGGTTGGAGCATACATTGAGTTCTCTTCATGTTATGTATGTGTGTTTCCAGTTGCATCAGGGAATCCTGATGAGAAGGCAGTGTCTCAAATAGAAACCAGACCCTTCATTTTACAAATATATATTAGTAAAATACACAGTACATCTCCCTTTAATTCCCGTCACAGGACGTCATCATTCCCCAAATGGGTCATTTTGCAACAAGAAGCATACACAACCAACTACTGGCTTAACATGCAAACTGATAACGTCAGTGAAAATATATTGCTTCTTAAACTTGTTTATAGGTACCCTTTGCAAATTAATTAGGGTTACCAACTGTCCTCCTTTTTCTCCAAATATGACATCTTTTTACATCCTGTCTTGACCGTCATGGAACTTTTTTATACATTCATGAATAGGTTTTTATATAAAAATCATTTCAAAAACAAGGAAATGCCAAAGTCAAAATTCTATAATAAAACAAGAATCAAAACGTTTTAATATTTTCTTAAGTTAAATTAATGCCAAAATATAACTGCAACTCCTAAAGCAGTCACCGATTGACCACATGTCCTTTATTTTTGGAATTGAAAATATGGTCACCTTAGATTAATGAAATAACGAAAATTAATGTACATAATTTTTGGTCATGTTTACTTATATAGGCAATATGGGGTCCTGCCCCCTATATGTTAAAAATGCAGGGGCTTTTACATATTTCGCCACGTACAAAAAGAACATAGTCATTTGGTCTTCTAAAGCCCTTGTTATAGTTAACAAAGCATATATTTTTAGACGCATCTGACTATTATCTTGGGTGCACAGTTTTCTAGACAAATGTATTTTCAAGAAAAAAAGGTTGTAAAAACATTTTATAAAGAAAATTATATATTTTAAAGCTCCCACCAAAGAAAATTACTTCTTTTGGCTGCGTAGTGATTAAATAGTTGAGAATCATAGGCCTGTGATACTTTAATAATGAGGTTGCGTTAGATTTCTTCCATTAAGCCATCATCATTTTTTACTCTTCATTGCTAATCTATCAACCTTGGTATATTGAATCCTTTGATAGTGATATAGGTATCTTGCATCCCCCCCCCCTCCAATTTGAAAACGCTTCTAAACGGCCTTGTCATAGATATCAGAAGCCTTGATTTTTCAGCACACCTGAATATTATCTAGGTACACGGTTTGAGACACACTTACCTAGGGCAGTGATTCGCTTCTCATCATCTAATGCTTTGTTAGTTTATGAAAGTCATCCAAACATTATAGTCCTTAAAGCTGGGGCCTTTGATCACTTAAAAAATGATTATGTGAAACACCTCATTTTTGGACTCTTGATTACTATTCAATTTTTTTCATTCAACCTCACGATACTATAAAAACAGTTAGAGTTATCTATTAAAAAATGCTTCTAAACGGCCCTTTTACGATCACAGAAGCAGCCTTTTTAGGTGTGCCTGACTAATATCTAAGGCTTGCAGTTTGAGAAACACTGACTTAGAAAATTTCCCAACGTAGGCTTATCAAGGTCATCACAAAATTATTGCCCTTAGAGCTGACCTTTGATCACTCTAATAATGAGTTTTTGTGTGATCCATTTTTTGGACTCATTATTACAATTGAATCTATTTGAATTTTTTTCATTCAATATCGTAATACTTATGCCTTTAAAACAATAGTGCTTTGCTTCTGCCACATTTGAAAACACTTATAAACACCCCTGGACAAGGTAAGCATGCATTTTTGGTGCACCTGACCAATAACTAAGGGGTACAGTTTGAGAAACATTGAGAAGTGATTCTCAATCGGGGCTTCGCAGTCTACCGTATAATACTCTGTAGTTTAATCAAGGTCATCAAAAAATTATATCCCTTAAAGCTTGGGTTTTGTAAGAGCCCTTTTTTTGGACTCTTTATTAGAATTTAATCTACTTGACTTTTTTCATTCAACCTCAAGTCCTCAGTGTTGTTTTATTTTGTTTTATTTTTTTACATATTGACTTATCTCTATCGATAATCAGATAGAACTTACTCCCATCCATCTCATTCATTTTTAGTCTGTCTGTCCATCAATTTTTATTTTTATTGTTTTTCCTCTCTCTCACTCCCCCCTTATTATATTTTTTCGTTAATTAGGTGTCTCAGGTGTTTATTATAATGAGAGAGAGAGAGAGAAACAAAAAGAGGAAACCTGTTGTTCTTATTTTTTTAGTTATTGTTTTTACTCCATCACTAATCACTTACGACTCCTGGAAATATTTCATTTTTTTTTTTTAACTACCTCATTATTAGGGGCGTCCGCAGAGGGAGGGCTGGAGGGGCTGTAGCCCCCTCCCTCAAATTAAGGAATTTTTGTATTGTAAATAGTAAAAGTATTATTGGAAAAGAAAAAAAAAATCAAAAAATGTCATAGTAATTGAAATTAAATTTTAGAAATTTAATAACAAAAAAGGTAAGTTTTTTCTAAACAGCTCTGGATTTTACATATTTTTACCAAAAAATTTGATTTTTTGACAGTAATTTTTGAAATTTTTTTCGTAAAATTTTTCTTTTTTGTGAATAAAAATAAATTTTTGAAATTTTTCTCCGAAAATTTTAATATTTGGCATTATTTTTTCCAAAAATTTCTTATTTCAAATTCAATTTTAGAAATTTATTCCCAAAGAATTTCCTTTTATGTGAACGAATCTGAATTTATGAACTTATTTTTCAAAAAAAATAATTTTTTTGAGAATAACTATGGATTTTGAAATTTTTCTCCAAAAAATTTAATATTTGCAGTTTTCCCCCCAAAAAATTTATATTTGAAATTTAATTTTAAAAGAAATTTCATAAAATTTAATATTTGAAATTTAATTTTTAAAACAATTCTAAAAAATTTAATATTTGATTTTTTTTCTTCAAAAAATGAATCCTTCTGACCTCTCCCCACAATTGCAGACTTCCCACGAGGAAGTGTTACAGAAAAAAAAAAGTTAACAACCATACAACAAAATAGGGAGAAATTCTGAAGGTCCTCACTGAAAAAAAAAAAAATCAATTTATTTTTTGTTAAAACCCATTAATCAATATATATATATATACAGAGATATTAAAACGGGTTTAGTTATTTATGACGATATACATTATAAATATTATATATTGTTTATCTATGTTCATATTTGGGCAGGAAGGACCAACTCATTATTCCTTAGATTCTTTTTTTAGGCACTGCAAAACCAGTAGGTACAAAGTGAACATACATATACTTAATGCTTGTAGTCTTCTTTTGAACAAAGGCAATAGAATAATGATTTTGTGCCTTTCGAGGACAAAAGTTGACGAGACGTTCTTTTTGTATGTTTGTGTTAATTCAACACAAATTATCAGCAGTGTTTCATTATATTAAAATTTAGTATCCGTACCAAGAGTTTGCAATGTTCCGTATCCGTACATCAGTATCATTTTTTTCAGATAGGGATTCCGTGTAGTATATACCGGTTGCAGCAAAAAAAATCTTTACAGTTTCAATCTAGAAATTTATCAAGATGTATTTCAGGAACCAATTGTAATAGGGTGGTATCAATAAAATAAAAATAACTCTCTTGGCTACCCTATCCATCGATAAACATGGTATCCCAGTACTGCTTGACAGTGTCCTTGAGGTTGTTGATATTTGTGTGAGGGACAGTACAGACCTTGGACTCAACATCCACCTAAAAAGTAAAGCAAAATGGTTTGGCATCTGGTGAGTGGGGGGCCACATTTTCTTTGGCCAGAAAAGCAAGTTGTGCTCCAACCACTTTTGGGCCTTTTTTGACGTATGTGCAGGCGCACCATCCTGCTGGAATTCCACGTTCATGTCCGGGTTCATGTTGGAGAACCCCAACTGCTTTGCAATCTCCCTTGGTTTCTTGCCAGCCTCAAAAAGCGTAAAGACAGAAATTCGTTGTTCACGTTCAGACGGTGTTTTTTAACTTCTAAGGCACTTTGAAAGATCTAGTTTTTTGGTTTATATTTAGTCTTTGAATGGAACAGTTTTACAGTATTCACAAAAACCTGGATTTATGTAGCAAAAACGAAGTGTACAGATTTTTTCACTGCACCCGGTATACACACCCTCCTTTTTATTAGTGATGTATCGTGAGTCAACTCAGGAGTTGGACCTACTCGAGGAGTTGTACTAAAATAAAAACCATATACTGAAGCTCTAAAAAACTTATGGGCCATCAATACTTTTTATTATTGGAGGGTTAGAGAAATTAAACTAATAAATATATAAAAGGTAGAATTTGATAGCTGTAAATTCAATATGGACTTCATTTTTTTACTTTTATCGTATATGCGCACAATTTTTTAGATGGTTCCGTATATGTGTCATATTTTCGTTCCGTATCAATACGGAGGTACGGAGGAGCGCTTTTGATACGGAGCAGTCTTGTTCTGATATTTGCATAATAAGGACAGTTTGACGTACATGAATGGCCACTAGGACGCCCTCTATCGTCTCAAAATCTCACAGGATTTCAAATTGTAAACACTAAGAGGAAGTGAAATTTATGTCAAAAAATATAGAAGTCTCCGTGTTATCATTTTTTTGTTATACAATCTTTGCTTTGAGCTATTATTTTTCATATTTCCTAATGTTTTCAGTCATAATTATCCTTTAAAATCCTATGAGGTATTGTCTGGATAATAGCGTCTCATATCAGCTAACTATGGGTGACTTAACATTAATAACTAGAGACGATAAATACTACAACTGAAATAATATTGGGACCTCTGGTGATTAAGACCGACCCTCATAGGATAATCCAAAAGAAAACCCTCAAGTTTCTTTCATTCACTTATCTTAACTAAGGCATAATTTAAGTATATATCATTCTTACAAATATATGTACAAGCATTGTATATTAATAATACTATGATCAATGTAGCCGAGGTAGATGGATAATGCTCTCTCTGGTTCATATCTATGGTAACGTCATTTAGCAATTATTGTTTCATGATCCAGATACGTTCAAACGATTTTAGAACAAGAAGACCCCTACTAAAATCTTACATAATATACATAAATCTGTAGCCCTATACAGTATGTCCAAAAATTGATGGTGATTTTTTTTTTGGGCGAAAAACATTATTTACTGCCCAATATGACCACCTTTAAGCTTAATACATTTTTTATACGTTTTGGCATTCCTTCATACAGATTATTCAAAGTATCTGGAGAATTTTTTTCACAGGCTTTTATAATTTTTTTTAAATTCATCCTCTGAAGTTGCGGGAGCATTTTCATTGAGTTTTTTCTGGACTAAGGCTCACAAATTTTCAATGGAAGACAAATCAGGACTGTTGATAGGAATCCAAGTTGTATAAATATCACTTTTGCGCCTTTTTGGATTGGTGAGCAGGGGCACCATCCTGCTGGAAAATGGTTCTTGATGTGTCAGACAACATGAACCTCTTCAAAAGAGGTTCAGTTTCTTCAGTACGAGACAAAGCTGACATCAGAGACTTGCTGAGGATCTCCGTTACGTAGTACTCTGGCATCACAATTTGGTTTCGTGGAATCAGGTGAAGATTTGATACTGCCTGGTGGCTGATAACGGCCCAACCCTGAATTTTCAGAGGAAATTTCACAGTAGGAGTGGGTTCCAAATCTCCCTTATCTCTTTCCCAAACCCGATCTGTTTGGGGATTTGGGGCATGAAATAGCTCAAATGGACTTTGATCACTGAAGAGGATACATTTCCAGTCATCTGCAGTCCAGTGTTTTCGCTCACGATAGAATTGAAGACGGACCTTCCTATGGATGTCTGAAAGTATGGGGTGCAGACGAGGTTTGTATGGCAAAGCATTCAATGAGTGCCTCAGGCAGTTGTGGACAGATGACTTGGATAGCCCTTTGAAGTCAATCTTGCTGCAAGTTTCCTTGTGGATTGCCTCTTTTGGGCCAAAGATTTTGAAATCCCCAGTTGGGGAACTTTGAATTTTTTTTTGAAAAATATAGCTAAATATAGTATTTAAACATATCACAAATTGGTTTTGAGTTGTTTTTTCTTGATTCAATAAAAATCATATTTTAGTAATTTAGTCATGATCCTGGAAGTTTTGGGTATCCACTCTCTATATACCCTGAAAATTGTCGAACTGAACTTTATGATGTTTACATTATTGACTCATGATGACCTCATCCAGCAAAGGTTGTTCGATTGGACGACTTAAGTCTCAGATAGGAAGGTGTCCTTAAGAAAATAGGAGGGAACGATTCATTTCTACTTAAATCTTTCCTAGGGGGCCAAATTGGCTAAAACTGACCTATACATACTTGAACATCTATTATAGCACTTTGTCTCCCCATTGTTGAGTTTGATATAGGATTATATAAACTTATTAGCCGACCCAAAATATATTTTTGGATACTGATTTAATAATATCATCTTTCATGTTTTTTTAGAAGGGGATTCAAAGCACGATTTTCACGATTTAGTGTAGACATGATGTAGTCAGAGAGGTTGTATGTAGCCTACATAGTCATTAAGTCATAATTTCTTCATTTTCCCAAGTTTTACTAACAAAAAATAATAAAAATAATTTTCACCATACATAATATTCTTAACTTCACATTAAAGTGTTGACCTTTGAATTTTTAATTTTTTACTGCATCATGAGAAGTCAAAAGAGGAGGAGGAGTAGGTAGGTGGATAGATGGGCTAATCTTCACCATCATCACCATTTCCATGATCATCATCACCCCTCTTTCGTGAGAAAAAAATAAATATGGAGTCTAATATAAACAATACGTACGTACATACTTCAAAAAATTGATTGAAAAATTCTTTTTGAGAAATTGAAGTTGGAAATAATTATCTTATTAATTATGCGTGTCTTAGAGAAGGGGGGAGGAGGATTGAAGGATTATGTATATATATTATTTTTTTAGACACGATGACTGCCATAATAATAAACTCATTAAACCCCTTTCATCATTAGGATATTGACAGCTTCATTAAGATACTTTTCATCATTAAGGGTTGACCTTCATGACCCCACCTCTATTAGTGCTGTATAGGTGGTAGGGTTGTATCGGTCCTTAATATGGGGCTTGAAATGGTCCTGTCACACGTCTTGTCCCTATTATTGGTATTTGAGAAACGTCTCAAATTTGAGAGATCCCTCTTTAAAGCAATGATTTCAATTTATCAAAATATTTTATTTATATATGTATAGGCCTTTGTTATGTACAAGTTTCGATGTTATACAAGTCGTAATTTCTTTGTCCTAAAATATATTATTTGGTCGTTCTATTGACTAACTTTTCATTGATACTTTACATTGTTTCATTTTGAATTGATATTAAAATTACATAGTTTATGTATTTATGAGGAATTATAACTCTGGGCATTTGAACTTAATAATGTGCCACAGAAAAATAATATATGTCAGTCATTTGTATTAAAGTAGTCAAAAGTTACACCATTAATATGTTGAAATATTCTATTATTACACAAATTTAATTCGAAGTACTGTAAATTCTTTGTTTCAAATGATACACATGTATTATTTTTTAGAATGAACTTGTACATTTCGTTCATACAAAATCCCAACTTGTACACAACATAAATAATAAATTGACATTATTCTTAATTTAGGCCTAATTTAAGTATTTCGTATTATTATAACCATTGATAAAATATGGATTAATGATGACGTCACTTTTTTGTGTCAATTATGACGTCATTTAGCAAGGATTGTTCCATATAACGGCTCTAGTGTCGGAATACATCTCATCATTGAGATAAATGGTTGTAGCAGGTAGGCTACGCAGGACTGTATCTATGCCTGAGGTCATCAACGTCATAATTCCGAGTTTGTTTAACTCCATAAACATTCTTCATAATAGATTGACCGACCCCTAATAGATAAGAAAAGATTGATAAATGCTTACTATGAATGATATAATCTTTCTTTTGCGTACTCTTTATTTTCTGAATCACCCTTCTGAGTAAATAATATTGTAAAAAGTGTAAAAATGTCAAAGACACAACCTACGCAAAAAAAAACCCACTCCCAAAAAATAAATAGAAATTGCATCATGTCATTGTTGATTTTTAATTTTTACCACTCTTCTTTTGCAAGAAGAGTGTACTAAAACGATTTCTACCTATTTCTTAATCTTCTTTTGAATATGTTTTTTTTTGTTACTTTTTTGTTTTAAAATCTTAATGATCAGAAATTGATGCTTCATGTTGATGATTCAACACAAACCTGTTTCACCTCCCATTCTGTTGTTCTTTCATAATTCTTACAGTAACGCCTTCACTTACGAGTTCCATTCCTTCCTGAACGGAGCTCGTTAGTCAAAGCCATTTATCCCATTGATAATAAACTCCATTTATGCAGTTTTTGCATCCCGTTTCAAGTCTGGGCCAGCTTTTATCTCAATAAGAACTCGTACGTCAATGCACATTTCTGCTAGGAATACGAGTACCTCCAAAAACTACCTCGTATCTCAAGGTATGACTGTTACTTCATTATTATTGAAATCCTAACTTAGACGAGGACGTTAACAAGGCAGAACGGAGAAGCTTCTGCCTCAGGCTCCTTTCTAGGTGATCATCATTCCATATTAACGCGTCATTCAAAGAACCACGAAGGCACGCGTTTTCTGTTTCTCTCTCTTTAAAACAAGTTTTTTTTCTTCTTCTTCTTCTTTGGCATACCTTACTAAGCCCTATTACTTATTTATTAATTCAACGAGGAGGTATAATTTTATTCAACACTCTTGCCGTTAGATGACGCTTCTTACTAGACAAAGTCTAAATAAAGGTAACTTCCTCACTAACTCGACCTATTGAGCGTTTTATAAACTGAATCTACTTGAAACTGCCTTGTATAGAAGTAGGTACTTGCTTTACATTTAATAACATCTTTAAGTTAATATCTGGATATAAAGCAAGAATCCTTCTTTATCAATTCTTGCTCTCATTATTAATCTCAAACATACAAATCCTTTCTCATACCAACAAAGAAATATATAAAGGACATCATCATACAGAGATCTCTAGCCAGACGCAACTCTCTCAAGAACATACCTTTAACAAAGATGTCCTTTCTAACCTTTCTTTAATGCATTATACGTACAAAAAAAAGTTCACTCAGAATCACAAAATGACCTCCCCAGGAATCATTGTATAGATATTATGGTTATAATTAGTAATTAAGCCTTACTTTCTCTACGTAGAGTCTACGTGAGTGTCTACGCAGTCCCGTCATCTTAATATGTATTTATTTCTTCAACGCTGCATTTATTTAAAAGTGCGCAGGAGTGCCGAAGAGTGAGGAGTTAGGGTGGAGCTTAAAGCGCAGTTTTTTGTTATTTTAGGAGTCCCGGGTACGCTTACAACAACAATAGTCAAACAAAGAGCAATGTAGACGTAATCGTTTATTATTATTATTATTATGAATGATATTATATACCTTGATGGCTTCTTGCGGCGATCATCTCTCTCTTTCTCTCTCTTCATCATTGACAAAATTTAAAAATAATAAATAAGTTTCTATATATATTTATATTAATAAAATACATATGATTATAGAATGATAAATATATTTATTAAGTAGTGATTAAAATCCAGGAGAAACATCATTTAATTCAATATTACACAACAAAACGCCGTAATTTTTATCTATTTATTTTAAATGTAAATATTTTCTAATTTCGACGTTCTATCCCGTTGTAAATCTTACAAAGCATCCAAATGTGACGTAAAGGATCTACACAATTGCTATTAAATAACATCATTATGAATTGACCTTGTTAATCAAGGATACAATGTTCATAAGAGTGATAAATACTTTTAAAAGGTCTTAATTAAGAATGAAAAAAAATGAAAGATTATCATGTATGTTATATGAAAGTTACTTAAAGGTTTACAGAAATCAATCAATTGGTGATTGCTGATGTGGAATGTCGGTTTGAAATAATTAAAGTTTGAACTACTTCAGCCCAAATTTGCCTTGGACTGGTCTTGTTGTCAAATTATATCTACAAAATTCTACTTAGAAATTAGTCTGGAATGTGTCGCTAGAATCACAGGGACAAAAACCCATTGCTCCCTTCTATATTTGCAGAATTTTATAGTTCTCGAAAGGAACATTTTTTGTATCCTCTAAAAAACTTTAAACGTCATGATTTTGGGGAAAATATAATAGACTATGATACGTCAAATTTGCCATGTGTACATTTCAAAAAGAACAACATCCCCTTCTCCAAAGAAATATTCTTGAAATAGCCATACCCCCCTCCCTCTAAAAAAAATTAAAAAAAAATAATGCAGGTACCTCTAATGACGTCACTATTATTTAATTCACTTATTCAATTGCAATCAGATTCCGTTGCTGTTGGTTTGGACTAAAATATCGGTCGTGATCGTTCGAGAAATAATTGTTTGGGATCAAAGGAGTCTGAGACTGAGTATCCAAACTAGTAAGTACTTTACTAGAATTAGTGAAAACTAGAATTGACACTTGGTAGAGCGGTAAATCTTTTCCTAAAATCAAATTGAGTTATTTATTTCAATTTGTTCAAACTTATGGTCGATTATGCATATTTTACGTGTTTTTTTTTTTGTTAACTTGATCTTTGACCTTGACCCACATAAGGAAAGCAATTTGAGCTCTGTACCACAATATGTTCCAAAGTTATGGTAGGTTAAGCATTTTTTTACGTTTGAAACTACCCTTGCCTTCTTAAAATCTAAAGGCCTCTTACTGTTGATAATATATATAATCTTCATTTTATGCTTGATCAAAAGCTATTTGTAACTTTTTTACACAAAAATAAAAAGCTTTGTTGTGGAGGTAATGTTGCCTGTTAAAGGTCCCTTTAAAATATGAGCCCTTGTAAGGACCATCAATGTTGAACAGACGTGGGGCAGGACCTATTTGATGCCCAATATTAAGGAGTAATAAAATCCTAGCATTTATTTCAAGTCAATTCCATCACCAAACGATTACAGATGGTTTATTTGTTTTGAAACCATATGGGTCACCCATTAGTTCCTCACCATGAGATCCCCACCATCAACTCATAATACTAAAAAAGAAGAAGAGAGTTGAAATGATAATAACACTCAAGGGAGAACTGCGTAAATCGAGGAAAGATACGAAAAGGCCACAAATGAGAGCCATAAACATAAATAAGTATAAATAAATCCGGGAGAGAAGTAGAAGAGGGGGGTAATTAATATGAGCTGTCATCAGGGGTGAGGGGTTATAATAGTTTTTATTGCGTGCGTTGTTGTTGTTATTGATCCCTCTTAGTTAGCCAATTTATTTTATTGGAATTGCATAATTAACACACCATCTGACGTCATAAATCTATTTTCTAAATTAGGAACATAAACTGCAACCGTACATACAAACAAACGCAATAGTCCCATATGTCTAACCAAAATACAAACAGGGTGGTGGTTTCCTACGCATTAGAGTATATACATACAAAATTAAATTACTCAAAGAATATGTGGCCCAGGAAGATTTTTCTCCCAAGGCTCAGGTTGGATTACATTTGTATTCTTCGAAGGAAAATCATTGTCAATCTCTACCAATAAATTATTCGGGTTAACTCTTTGGGTGCGCCGCAAATTGCACTTACAGTAGCTAAAGAGAATGATTGATTTTTATATAAAAAGTGCAAAGTGTTTTAAAATATAGTTAAAAGTCTTGGGTATATTAACACATACCAGAAATTCAAATACAAATCTCATAATTGACTCAAATATATATCTATAAAATATTGAACTGTATATATATATATATAAGTAAAATTAAAAATATTTTTATATTATTCCTGATTTTTGTTCCAGGTTGTTTCTATATTGATGCACCATATATGAATGAATACTTTTTTATATGTTATATACTGTCCCACAATTTGTTTTGCTCTGATTCTGTACAGCTTGGCTGAAACGCCTACCTACTGACTTGTACGTACAACGTCTTTCCAAATATTTTGTTTATTCGGCCTCTAAAACTACCATGAGGGAGTATTTACTGAGCCTGGAAACTGCATTGGCGTTCTCCTTAACTACATTACCAAGTCAGGGGATTCAGATGGTTCAAAGAGGGCACAAAGTTTTTAAAATTGTCTTTGCACCTATATGTGTGATGCTTTTATTTATTTGTAAAATGTTTTGTGTGTAGATAGATTGAGATATGTTTCTATACAAACAATCTTTTTTATATTAATATTCTACAAATTATTTCCAGGGATGAGAATTCCCGGAATGCATAATTCCTACCTTTTTTTTTTTTTGACAAAATGTACATTTTGGGATTAAAGGAGTATTTGAATATTAATTTATTTAACCCTGGAACAGGTGCTGCTGCGTATGTGGTTGTGGGTCAATCCTTAATCCTTGGCTAAAAAGTTTGTTTACTTGGTTACATAGTTTGAAGGATTTAGTAATTGGATGAGGTTTTTGTATATTTCCTACTTGGTGGTGGGTCAAATATATAATTATAATCACATAAGTCCTCTTCAATGCATTTCTCAACCCTTCCTCCTCAAGGGGAGAAGGAAAAAGATACCCCAAAATAAACTTGTTGTATGATAATTCTTACTGATGACTGTGAAATCAACGTTTATAGGACTAATATGCAGGGGCGTCTGCAGGGGGGGCTAGAAGGGCTGCAGCCCCCCCCCAAAAAAAAAATAAAGGAATTTTTGCTTTTTATTACAATTTTTTTCGATAAAATTTAATATTTGAAAAATTTTTTTAAATTTTTTGGAAAAAAATTTACTTTCAATTTTTTTCCCCAAAGAAAAATAATTTTTCTGTGAATAACTATAATTTTCAAATATTAGGAAATTTAATTAATGAATTTTTCTTCGAAATTTTTTTTTTTTTTCTATGAATATTAAAAATTACTCACAGAATATGTGGCCCAGAAGGATTTTTCTCAAAGAGTGGTGTAGATTATTACATTTGTATTCTTGGAAGAAGAATCTACCAAATCTTGAATTTTTTGAAGAAAAGTCATGTAAAAAAGTCAAAAATTATGTATATATATATATATATAATATACGGACGCCCATGATAAGGGGCATAAATAGTAGGAAAAATCGACTGCTCAGAAAAAAACAAAGGTTGATTTATAAGGACTGTTAAATGTTCAAGTTGGTAGGAATTTTCCATATTTCTCAAATGGCTGTCTGATGAGACATGAGGTTGCTTACATATATTAGGTATGTTACAAAAATTTACAAAAAAAAATCAATTTTTTCCCTTTTAAATCTGTTTTATCTAATAGATAATGGTAAAAAAAAGACATTTTGATAAACAAATTACGTCTCTAGCTTCAATATTTCAGAAGTTATGACCGATTTATCATCAAAATTTCAGAACATTTTATAAACTGTTGTTGTGATAACATAGAATAAAATCTGTAATCTAATCAAATATAATATTTCAATAAAACAACACAGCTTTCTTAAAAATCAAGATAATGGAATGATATTTTTATTAATTACAGCATTTAACGATACTTTTAAATACCTGCAAATGAATTGTATAATATGAAATTCGAGTATATGAATATCTTCCCACACTCTACAGACTATATATGATAATTATTGACAAAAATTTACAAATTCAGACAAAGTACTGTTATATTGTGAAGTAATATAGATTGAAGGTACTAATATCGGATTAGAATTCATATAATTTGCACAAGCAAATTAATTAAAAACTGTACAAAATACATAAAGTGCCTTTTATGATATCCATTACTCAATATTTTTAATTTTAAAAGCTATCCTGAAGTTACTTATATTCTAGCCAATTGTGGGATTAAATAAAGTAACAGATTGAAAATATTAAATTGGGTGAAAAATTAAGGCGTTATCTAGAGTAAATATAGTTGACGTGAAACAAATTTCCCCCATTTAAGTAATGAAAATCCAGCATTTCTATAGGGATCTGCAAAACACTTCTAGACAGATTTTGTATGGCTTTGAGAGGACTTTATCTGGAGAATTCCATCACTTATGCAAGTTAATAATGTTGAGAACATGACACATGAAAGTATTTTACTCTCATTTTCAGATAAGCTGATTGAGAAGAGGCATCTATTAGGCCCATATATGTACAATTATCAATTTATAGCATAGGATTATTTTGGCTATTCAATAAGTAAATAATAAAGTCAATTAAAAATTCATCAATCTGATATTAGTAAAAGTGATTTTAAAATATAATTACTTTTGCGTCACAAATCTATTTAAGGTAAGTGAGATAAATAAATAATATTTCGGGAATACATGGAAAGAGAGAGAGAGAGAAAAAAAAACTCTTTTAGAGGCTATGTTGTTAATAGCACATGCCACCACCACCACCAACAACATCCTTTGTCCTTTCTTCAATTCCCTATTTTTCCCTCTCTTTTTTTTTTCTCTCTCTCTCTCGATTCATCATATTATCTCTTTTTTGACGTATTTTTAAAAGAATTTTCCAACTTTGCTTGATGGTATTTGCATAACATAAACAGTACATAATCAATAATTAATACTGCCCTTTTCCTGAGTTAATTCCTTGATTCTGAGTACGCACACTGACTCACTGATAACATCAAATTAATTTAAATATATGTATGTATAATATATGTATTTATAGAACGTATATACAATATACATATGTATACAGTATAGAGAGGAAAAGATACGAAAAGACTTTTTGTAATAGAAGAAGATCCTTATCAAATGAGGAGAAGGAAGGGAACTTTGGAGGATCTGGAGAGAGTAAAAGAGAGAGAGAGAGAGAGAGATTTGATAGACTACATAAGTTTGTTTCTTCTACTCAAATAGTTTTACTTTGAAAATATATAAAACGTCAACACAAAAGCAAATTAGAATGATTTTTATAAAATGTAGTGTGGACTAACTTTGAACTCTTTGACGAATAATCAATGAGTAATTATCATTAACCAGTGGACTGTGCTGCAAATTACATTTAAAGCACCCAATATTGATCTTCACAAAAATAGGAATGAATAATTGATGGATATTAGGATTAAAAGCAGGGTTGCCGAGTTGTTAAATAAAATCAGTCACCAGGGGCTTCTGCGAGAATATATTTTTGGAGGCTAAAATTTTTTTGGAAAAAAATTTCAAATATTAAATTTTTTTGGAAAAAAATTTCAAATATTAAATATTTTTGGAAAAAATTTCAAAAATACGAAGAAGCAATTTGAAAAAAAAAAAATTCAAAAATTAATTTTTGGGACATTTTTAAACAAAAATCCACAACTGTTCACACAAAAATTTTAGTTTTTTCTGAAGAATATTTCGAAAAATTAATTATAAATATTCATAAAATTGTTCCGTTCACAGAAAATTTGAATTTTTTGGTGCAAAAATGAAGCACTACATCTATTTGAGATATGGATATATATTTACCCCTCCAGCTAACCCCATGCAAACGTCCCTGATCACTGTCTGTGACTCTACCACACAATTTTGGTGTCATAATAGCCTATTGAGTCATTTTAGTCTAGAGACTATAAATATAGATCTAAATAAAAGCTATAGATAGTCATTAGTTATATGTAGTTAATAGTTGGGCCCAGTATAAATAAAATATTTGGAATACAAATTATTTAACAAGATGAACAACAAATGAAATCTATCCATGAGTAATTGACCATATCGGAGCCAATTTAAGTCTCTTAAATCAGTTAAAGGGTATATACTATAGCTAAAATTCTAGAATATCTTTAATCATCCCACAAATTTGAAAACAAAGCCTATAATTGACACATATATGTCTATTAAACATTGGGCTGTAAGTTTATATTTGAAGTAAACAAATAAAGTGATATTTTCTCCATTTCTGGATTTTTGTTCAAGAGTGTTTTTATGTTGAGGCACCACATATGTAATCAGATTGTAAATACATGTTACAATATTGTACAGGTCGCTATTTTTTTTTTTTTTTTGTCTATAACATGTTTTTCGATAGGGGCTAGATTATTATTTGGAGGTTTGAGACTCACGGGAAATCCCATATTTTATAATTTCACACTATAACTTTAATTTATTTATACATAATCCTGTCACAGGGAATTTCATTCCCTGTCTATTAATTTAATATTTAATGATGTCATGCGGTACACCCAGTTAGTAGTTTTGATGTATTTCAAAAAAATAATTTTTTGAAATTTTTTTTCTAAAATCCGAAGCTGTTTACCAAAATAATTTTTTTTTGAAGAAAAATTTATCTAATCTATAGTTGTACACAAAAAATAATTTTGAAAATTTTTCAAAAATCCCCATCTAGATAAATTTTTGGAAAAAAAAATTCAAAATTAAATTTTTATTATAATTTTGTTACTATAAAAATTTTAAAAAATAAATTTTTTGGAGAAAAAGTTTAAAAATACATAGTTATTTACAGTAAATTATTTTTTTTTTGGAAAAAAGTTTGAAAAATTTTAGTAAAAAGCAAAAATTATTATTTTTTTTTTTTTTTTTTTTGGGGGGGGCTATTTTTGTTATAACTTAGAAAATAGTTATTAGACAGTTAAATACCAGTAATGAATAGTCCATAGAAGTAAAATACCAATACTATATACAATATCAATATACTGACAGGTATAAAGTGTTTACTAATATTTACTTGTCCAACTCGCTCGAGAAACCTCACTTCTTGATCTGATTAGTTACCTACCGGTTTTTATATTTTCTTTTCCTCCTTCATTATTTTAATTAAACTTATAATATTTCAAATTCTTAAATTTACTTATTTTTATTATGATTATTTGGAGATTTTTTCTGTTTTGGATTAAAAACTTTTATGATTTTTGACTGATATAATACGTGTAAATAATATATAACAATAGGAATCGCAAATTAAACATTATTTTCCCGAGCCCTATTCCGATAAATCGTCCCATCACTAATGATACTAATTAAAATGAAGAACATGAGATTTGAGAGCTTTAAATGAATTATTTCTACTTAAAATGTAAAAATAAATACTTAAATTCCACAGATTAATTATATTATTTACTAACGGGATCCCGTAAATTAAAGATTTGTTTCTTGGGAATTGAAAAGCCATAATAAAACACTATCTTATAGATCAAATCCTCTTTCTTGAACAAATTTACAAAATTTATGAAAACATCTTATTTTCATTCTTCTATGTAGCTGGACTCTGAAAATTGCAATGTAAAAATAATCATTGAAACAATGTGACTTTTTCCATAAAGAACATAGTTTTCTCATACGTCATCATTTTCCTCAACAGCTAAAAGTTTTTTATTTAATAATAGCTTGATATTATGTTCAAAGTTTAGCAAATGAAGAGGAGGGTCAAAAATTATAAGCCTTAGTATGGTGGTAAGGAAAATTGAGTAGGTATTTTACTTTTTGAAATACCTAAATATTTAAAAAGGTAGTAGATACGTTTGTTATGAAAGAGGACCTATGTTTTTCTTATAGTCATAACATCACCAAACCTCTTTGGTTATATATTATTTTATATATATTGTGTACAGAAATTGCCATTTCTGTACAAATTATAACATGTACAGGGGCAGGACTCAGGATTCAAAAATTAGAAAATTTTAAAAGCCGTTTTCACTTCTATATATGTATATTTTGTGCAATTTTTATAGTAAAATTTTGCAGCAAAAGCTAGTAATTCAACAATTTTCCACACTTTTTATTCAATATGTCCCCCTCCATTCCGAACGATCGCTTCAATACGCGGATGAATAATAGCACAACTACCCTTGATGAAGTCTGAGGACAAGTTGTTCCACTTCTCCTTGATCAGGGCCTTCAGGGTATCGACATTCGGGACAGAAGTCTTGTTTGCCTTGCCCTCTTTAACACACAAAAGAGCAAAGTCCAGGGGGTTCACGTTGAGTGAGGACTAAGGACAGCTGTCAATCGGCCAGAAGACAGCCATGTTCTCCCTCCAGAAATGCTGCACCTTCTTGGACGTGTGTGCTGGGGTGCAGTCCTGGGCTAACACATAGTTGTCCCCGGGGAACGTGCTCTTCAACCATTGCATGGCACGTTACCTGAATACCTTGTATTAGACGTCTCTGTTGACTTTTTCGTTGACCTTTAAGAAGTAGGGATGCATCTCGCTGCAATCAGGACGCCACGACACTGAAGACCATGACCTGAGCTGGATGTATGGCCCTGAAGGTTCTCTTGACCTTAGATCTTGATTCAGCAAAGAAGCGATCATTTCTCCTGTTCAAAGGAGCGTCCATTGTGAAGATCTTCTAGTCGGAGATAGACATGAGAAGAGATCTGAGACCCTCTACTGTTTTACTTAATGCTCGAACATTTTTAATCGCCCAAAAACAGAAAACATGCATCAAATTGTAGCTTTTTGTTCCAACTTGTACAGACATTACAAATAGTACAGGTTGCAATTTCTTCACCTTAAAATGCCTTATTTAACGTCAAACTTGGTCATTCTAATTAACAACTATACGTTGATTTTATCAAATCATTTCGATTATTTAAAATTACATGGTTATTATGTATTTATGAGTAATGTAACTCTGGGTATTTGAACATTATAATGTGGCAAATAATAGGGATATTTTAGTATTTTGTATTAAAAAAGTCAAATGTAATGTATGTATGTAATGTTCAATGTTTCTATTATCCTTATTTCAAGTACTTTCATTTCATTTTGGGTGAAACTTTTACAACTTGATTATACAATTTTCATCTCGCACAGATATTGCAACTTGTACACAACAAGTATACAATATATAGAACAGAAAAATAACAAAATGAAGGTGTTAATGCGTCAAAAACCACGGGATACTTCCCCAAAGAAGAAGACGGAGTGATATTGCTACTTTTTCTTCTCCAGGAGCCTCTCTCATGCTGAGAAAACAACCCCAAATTGTCTTCTGCCAGAAAAAAAAATTATTTATATTTAAAAAATGATATTTTGCTGAATAATAATGTGATCATGACGATGACTGAGCCGTCTGGCTCCAGATTAAGGAATAGAGAGCAAAAACTATTTTTTTAAATTTAAATAACAATAATAGTGATGTGTGTGTTAATGGAGATTACGTATTGTGAAACAATGAAGGTCATCACAATGACACACATATCATCCATCTATTATAAAGAGTTAGTATTGTTAAAGAGAGAAAAAAGACAGATGAATACTATTAAATCTAAATAGAATTTAATTCTATTCATATTTTGTTAACAAAAAGTGTTTTTTTTTCTTTTCTTCTTCTAGTTTTTTCCCCCGCTCGCTCTCTTGTCTTATTCAGTGACTTACGAATAATATCCTACTACAATACAATTAATATTTGAAAATAAGGGAGATATGCCTTTTAGTAGGTTCGGTTTTAGGCAGTAATTGTGCACTTTTTCGAAAGTGGAGGGGTCAAAAAGATTTTTTGCTTACTCCTTATTTTTGGGCAATCAACTGTTCACATTTGTTTGAACATGTCCTCATTTACAATCCTGTCCAGGGATTTTTTTATTCTTTTATAATATGTGTGGTTTTTTTATGGGTTAAACCGACTTTCAGGATGTAAAAAACTCTGGATATATTCGTGTAAATGAGGTTGGTTTTGGACTGATATAATAACAAGTAAAATCTCTAAAAGATTGATCCTCGATTCTTCCAAGAGATTTATTAGAAATCATAACAAAGCATCTGATCTGTTCACATTATTATGGACATGTTCACATTTTAAATACTGTAGGGTATTAGTCGATTTTCAGAATTAAAAATAGACATGTTTATGCAAAAGATAACGGATTTGGTCTCCTCGGAATTAATAAACGATAGGGATTTTCTGTAATAATAACGGCTGATACTCTAAAGTATTGCATCTTCAATTCTTCCAAGACATTTGAAATAAATCATAAAAAACAGCTGATGGCGTACAAGAGAAGATAAAGGGCATTTTGAAGAATGAAACTCAATTTTTGAAAACTTTTACATCCGAAACTGTTAATTTTTATAGAGTTTCTCATATAGTGGAGGAGGAATCTCAAGGGGAAATTGCAGGAGAAAATGATCCTATTCGAAGAATTAGGAAACTGATGTTAAATGATTTTTTTTTTTTTAAATAAAAGTGGATTTCAAAATAAATGAAAATTTTTAATGAGGTTTAAAATTTATTTAGAAAAAATAATTAATATAATGGACATAACCAAAATATAATCTTGAATTTTAATATTTCCAAAATATTTACACTCTCTTACAACACTAATTTGGCCACATGGCTTTTATTTGATAATTAAAATATGGAGTTTATAATCATTGTACATTCTCGGGAGTGGGGTAACCATTGACCCCTCAAGTGCAGCTCCTGTGATTCAAGTCCAAGTTTAGTCTCAAGTCTTTGCTCAAAAGTCGAAGTCCTTGAATATTTTCATCAAGGCCAGTTCAAATCCTCAGAAAATAAAAGAACCTTAAAAGACTACCTTCTATTCAGTGAAAAATTTAAAATGATAAAATTTTCTTCTGTAATTACAATTCCAAGATATTGGGTATACCTTGTATTCCTATATCTGGTAAAAAAAACAGTAAGTTTTTTTTTTAAATGGTCTGAATTCCAATAAAGTTATTTCCCAAAAAATATTATTTTGTCTTATTTTTTAAACTTCTAACTCAAACTTTTTATGAAAAGAAAGTTTAGGAGTTCCAATGATAAAAAAGATAAGTTTTACCTTTCTTCATTCAAAACGTTTTAGCTTTCAAACCCAAGTCGAATTGTGTGTCTTTGTTTCTAGAATCAAGTCAAGTCTCAAATCATAAATTTCTCTTTGGCTAGATATCTATGAATATTCTTACTTCTCAACTATATATATTTTGCGGATCCTTAATCAAATATGAAATATAATGCAATTCATATTTTAATGCATAAAATTTATAAATTAAATAATTCTAATTTTAAAGATTTAAGAGTTTTTTTTCATTTTTAACATTTGCCTACTTTCCCCCTAAGACCAACAATAATTGTACCTCATGTTCTTTACTTGAAATTTAAATGATGAACAGCCTAACTTTATGATAACTCACAAAAAGTGGGATTGCCTGGACCCTCACCCTCCTGCTGTGTAGGCCTCTATTATGAAACATAGGGGAATATGAGCCAAACCCTACTCTGGATATATTTTTTTTATACGGGTAAGAAAAGTTTTATAGTCTTAAAAAAAAGGCCAGAAATATAATATACCTTTTCTAAAAATACATGTAATTGATAAAATATTCGAACCATTAAGAAAATATTATCTATTTATCAATGCCTCAAGACCCACTCACGCTCAAAACCAACACTGATTCCATGATTACTGGGGCAACTAGGTATGTCCTCAGTTGATGAACGGTGAACAGGTTAGTGACTATAGAGGGTAATTTAGTATTCTCTCTGTCCTTATTTATTAGTCACAATTCAATACAGTCCAGGTTTAGGACCTTCAGACTATCAGTCATTGGTATCGGTCCTTAACTGTGGGTCCTTTGAATTTTATTAAAATTATAGATGATTTATGAACCTACATAATAAATATGAGATAGAGATATATAATAAGAACATTACACATATCTTGCAAAAAAAAAAAACGATAAACATTTTTCAATTCAATGCAAAATAAAACAAAAAATATTATCTTTTTACTTAGCTATATAATTTATACTATTAGATAACAGACTAATAAAAAAAGGAAATATACCCTCAATGACGTCACGAGGGATCTAATTGGCCTTTTTTAAGGACCAACCCGTGAAACTGGACATACTCGCAGTCCTCGGTCCTAAATACGTACCGACATTACAATAGGTACAACTGTGAAATTGTGCTCTCAAATTTCTAATATTTTGTGGTAAAGCCTTTGGATGTTGACAAAACGTTTAATATTTAACAAAAGATAGTATTTAACAAAAGATAGTATTTATTTTTGTTAAAATTAGAAACACATTTCCTAAAAAATATTAAATGTGAAATTTTTTTATACAAAAATGCATAATATTATGTCAAATTATAAAAGTATTGCCAAACATTTTCAATTTTGTAAGTCATTCAATGCTTAAAATCTACTTTGCATCCCATCTGTCTATGACCCTGATTTCTAATATAACCATTAAAGGACCTAAAATTGGTGTTGCCCCAATTTTTGGTCCTTGATAAATTTCTTAAATTTTAAAATACTCTCTATAATGTATGGATTTAATAAAGGTAATGTTCTATTGAAATATAATTATCTTTTATAAATGTCATGGAATAGACAATTTCACAAATATAGATATAGATTATTCTTAATTAATGCTAGATCAAAGTATATATTATTATTATTTACGTTTTCCCTACAAGATACCTGAGGTATTACGTTGATGATGACGTCAATGACGATATCTATGATTAATTTGTCATTTAAAAAGTTTGACTAATGATACGAATGTGTTATTTGGACGTGTTCTTAAGAAAAAGGAGAGGATGTCAAAATTTTGGGATAAATATATGCCCGTGACAATCTGCTTGGACTGCTTTCGAGTGCAGTCTCTCGTGAGATCCTTCTGTTGGGAGATAGAAAGGAGGGCAAGAAGCAAGCACAAACACTTAATGACTTTTGTCATTATTTTTCAATCTTTATTAATAAAGGACAATTAATGTAAGATACATACGTAAACATCATAGCACTCAACAAGCCCTCAAAGCACTGGCCTTGGCCATGACGAGGAACTCCTTATCCATATTAGCCACATCCTCAAGAATGGAAGCCAGCAAGGAGTCAACAATTTTATATGCACAATCTTTCCTCTACACCTCACACATAGTAGTCAAAAGGCTCAAATCTAGAAGCCCACATGCCCATTATTTCATTATCCGTTATTAGACCAAAAGGATCATGAGTCTTCCTTTTAGGTGTGGCCGCCGACCCATCAGACTCCTTGAAAACCTTGACAACAGAGTAAACAGTTGATTTGGACAGCTTTATAAAGTAAATAATAACCTTGGGCGTACGCCCCTCACGGAGGTACACAATAATGGCCACATAGCGTTCGTATTCGGTTGACATCTGAAGGATTTTGTATTTTATCTTATACAGTTTTATCAGCTAAATCTGAAGAAACACACTTTCATAAACATAGATTTCAGGGGTACCAAGATATTGAGGCCCCAATATAAAATCTCCAGCCTGTATATATTGTATTCATATATTTGTGTTAAGCCACCAAAGTAAATAACCGTGGATTATAGAGCGCTTTCATGTCATGCCATTGATATGGGGTATTTTGTGGGCCTCAACAATCAAGTTTAATAGGAATAAAGACCTTTTTTTCATATATATTAAAGAAAATATAGAACTGTTGGATATCAGAATGGGATCAACAAATAAAAGGACTTAAACTGTACTGTCTATCAAACATCCATACCTCTTATGGCTTGTAGTTTTGATATATATATGGCACTAATATGTAATAAAAACTGTTATTATCTTATTATAGATTCGTATTTTTCATAGTGTAGACAATAAATTAGCTATTACAATGGAAGGTTTGTTCTCTAACTTTTCTCGTCCCTAATTGAGCAAAAAAAAACCAATTGTACAAAAATTTAACCATATTAATAAGGATTTTCAGTATATGATAATGATACATTAATAATATTCAAACATCACTGTTTTTTATTATAAAATGAATATAACCATCTGATTACACAGTACAAAAGAAAACAAACTTACATAAAACTATTTAAAATGATTAACGGTATTTAGAATTATTGAAAAAAACTAGACGGTATCCATTTAATAAAACAGACAAATATTGCTATAAAAGATACAAAATTAGATAAATTTTTATTTTTATTTTCTTATTTTGTTTCAACGACACAAGTAAATTGTTTTATAACTATAGTTCTTTAGTCTTAAAAGTTTCTGAAACGAATAATCATCTCCTTCAGTGAAACTAGAACAGTAATTTTAATTAGTTTTACAGGTGTTATTAAGACGGGGGGATACGCACGATTACATGTATATTTTTTTTCCGGGGGGTTGAGGCGGGCCAAATTTGTTTTAAAAAAATCGAAGAATTAAAATTTCTTAAAAAAAATTAAATAATCTAGTTTTATTCAAAAAAATTAAAAATTTTGGCAAGAAAAAAAGAAATTTTAAATTAATTAGAAAAAAAATCAATCAAATTTTTTGGAAAAAATTTCAAATATTAAATTTTTGGGAAAAATTTTTTCAAATATTAAATTTTTGGGGAAAAAAATTTCAAATATTAAATTTTCGAGAAAAAAAATTTCAAAAATTAAATTTTTGGGGAAAAAATTCAAAAATACATAGCTATTCATAAAAAATTCATTTTTTGAGGAAAAATTAAACTTTTTGGGAAAAAAATTTAAAAACGAATTTTCAATTATTAAATGTTTTGAAAAAAAAAATTCAAAAATCCACTGTAATTTCAAAATAAATTCAATTTTTGAAACAAAATTCAAAAATTGAATTTAAATATTAAAATTTTAGGGAAAAATTTATAGTAAAAAGCAAAAATTCCTTAATCTGGGAGGTGGGGCTACAGTCCACCCAGCCCCCCCCTCCCCTGCATACGCCGCTGTTTAGGCAAAGAACTTTATCAAGTGGTGCCTTTGTATTCATCTTTTCATCTTTGTTTTCGTCTTTTCCTTCGATAGAGGGAGCGACGATCCAGTTGGTGGGCGAGAGTTTCTTTGCATACTTTTCTGAGATGAAGTTATCAACCATTTTTATGATTGGATTCACTTTCTAACAATATTAGATATGATAAAATGAGGTTTCTACTGAGGTCTGACAAAATAAGCAGATATATATATATATTTGATTTGTTCGTATATAAACAGGAGATTACAAGCCTATATCGAAACCATTTGTGCCGCCAAATTGTTTAGGGGTTAGCATGAATGATTTTAAGACATATTTCTGATGAAATATCACCAAGCTTCTCCATTTGTTTTTACTAATCTTGCAGGAGACGTCTTTATTTTTCTTCAAATTAAGAAAATATTTAATTTTCATAGATTCGACCATTTGAGAATGACATGAAAAATGAACCATGTAAAAAAAAAAAAAAAAAAAAAAGAATGGCCCATATCTTTTTTCATCATGTCTCTAGGGGAAACTTTTACTTCTGGCTGGAAGATTCAGCTATTGATTCCTTAGTAACCCCTCCAACAAAAATGATATTCCCTTCGTTATAAAACTGACACTGAGTTACGGGTTATGTTTAATTGTTCAGTTTACAGGGGAATCTGTAGAGGGTGGACTGAAGAGGCTGTAGCCCCCCTAAATATCAAAATTTAATCATGTGGATACACCTTGGCATGAAGCAGTATTCAATGCCAGTGTTAAATCTTGTTTATTCTTCAAGCCTTTTGATGAAGTTTAATAATAATTTATTGAAAATGTGTACATTTTATTTAGTAAAATATCCCAATTGAGCCTTTTGAAGATGGCGTCACATTCAACTATAATGCAATTAGGATGTTAGGGTAAGCATTTTCTATATGAAAGCATATTTATGCAGGGGTTCCTGCAGGGGACGGGCTGGAAGGGCTGTTGGAGCGGGGGGGGGCAACAAAGGAATTTTTGCTTTTTCCAAGAAAAATCTATTATTTGAAATATAATTTACTTTTTCAAATTATTTTCCAAAAATTAAACTTTATGATTTTTGTTTTTGAATAATGTGGATTTTTGATTTTTTATTACAAAAATTTAATGTATGAAAAGTTATATATATTTAATAAATTTTTTGAAATTTATTCCAAGAAATTAATTTTTTCCTCAACAGCTCTGGATTTTGATTTTTTTTTCCAAATAAATTTTATTTTCTGTGAACATTTATAGATTTTTGAATTTTTTTTTCCAAAAGACTATGTTTTTGAATTTTTTTTTCGATAAATTAAATTTTCTGTGATTAACTATAGATTTTTGAAATTTATGTCAAAAAAATTTGTTGGTTTAAACATATTTGACAATTTTTTTGGGAACAGCTTTGGATTTTTGAAATTTTTTTTCAAAAAATTTAATGTTTGAATTTTTTTTTCAAAAAATTTAAGGTTTGAAATTATTTCCAAAAAATTTAATATTTGAAATTCATTGTCAAAAATTAAAATTTTCAATATTTTTTCCCAAAAATTAAATATTTCGAATTTTTATCCCAAAAAATTAAATTTTTCAGAATTTTTACACCAACCATTTTAATTATTGGATTTAATTAAAAAAAAGTCCAATAACAGAAAATATAAATAATCCTTCGGACGCCACGGATATGTATTGTATAAACATGTAACTATGTAATACTCGTATCTACATACATAAAGGGTGGATTGGATTTTGTAAGGTAAATGGAATTTTAAATGCCTTTTTTTATTATTTTTATTATTATGTGACTGCTACTACAACAGCAACTGCTACTATTATCGAATGTCTCAATCAATTACAAATCATTTTTTATGAATGATACACTTAAAAGCCACCTCTCCCTGCATTCCAATCTTCCCTCTATTAGGTTTTTATTTTTAAATACCTACTCAATCATCATAATATGATCAGGTGGTTTGATTTAAAAAGTATATCCAACTACATGGAATGTGATTGTCAATTTTTTTGGTTGTGAAGCAGCCTACCCTTGACTTTTTCTCTTTCATTCGTGGTTGCTTCTTTGTGTCATGTGTATTTATAGGTATATGTAGAGATTCCGTTTCTCTTTAAGAAAAACATGACGTATTTAAAAAATATATCATAATGTAGATCGATAGGGTGCGATAAATAGAGTTAAATGTCTGTTTTTTCTTCTTCTTTTTATTTTTCAATAGATGAATAATTAAGATTAACTCTAACCACATACTCTTATAGTTTCTGAGGCTGAGCAAGATGCAATATCATGCCTCTTTACCTCTTTAAAATCCAAAATATTTGAAGGTCATCAAAGTACTGGTTGGCTGGATATAAACTTAAATAGATTTCATCCTAAAAGACGACATTTGGCAACCCTTTTTTCAGTTTGGCTAAAGAAAACAAATAGAGTACTGTTATTTACCTTTCCTTTGTGACAAGTTTGTGTTCAAGATAACTTGAACAATGAAGTCACAAGAACAAAATCGAACAATATTAGCTCTCCTACAAGCTTAAAAGGATCCAAAGGAGATTGAATCCATAGTTGGGTTCTCCTTGGTCACTATCTATGCTGAAATAAAGAGGATGAAGGATAATCAGCCCTTCAGCAGAGCCCCAGGAGTTGGTAGGAAGCGCAAGAGGGACGAAGTTTTCATGGGGAAGCTCAAAGACTGGATCAACACTGACCCAAACGTTTCTGGGAAAAGACATTCAATTGGCCAAGTCCACAATGCCGGAGACAATTAAAGTGTTTGGGATAAAGTCACATGTTGAGATGTATGCAACAATCAATGAGACGCAGATTGCTCCACGTCTGTAGCGTTGCAAAAATATTTTGAACTGGATAAAAAGGCCAGCCAACTCGTCCACTGTCAAACTTTTCTATGAAAATAATACCTTCACATTAGACATGCTTCCCAATCCTAAGATTGAACACTACCGTGTCAAGAGAGGAGAAAAGTTAAAAGACATTGCCCACACAAAACCATCTACCTCCATCAAGGTCTTTGATGCCGTCTGCAGTTGCTAAAAGTAGACAAACAAGGACTGTATATCGACGTGGAGGCCTACTACAGGGTGTCCACGATAAATTGGAACTACTTTAAACTTAATCTAGATCCATAATGTGGATATTCAGGGTTAAATCATACTAATATAGGTTGAATTTTAAGATAGTTCCAATTTATCGTGGACACCCTGTACATAGTGCTTTGCTACCTTATCGAACGCCCATTACCTCAAGGGTGATCATTTGTTGTAGTAGGATGTAGGTCCCTGCTACACGGCATAGAAAAACAGGCCTTGTTCAAGTCTAAATTTTCAAATTTCAGGGCCTCGAACTCCGGGCTCCCATCATCTCCCCGCCTCGATCCTCTGGACTATTATTGGTGGAACACTGTGGAAAGCAAGTCCAACAACAGCCACTGCAACATCAATCACAAATCAGCCATCATAGAGGTGTGGGAGAGCACATCCACGGAGGAGATTGTCTCAAATTGCTCCTCATTTCGGACAACGCGTTGAGGCAGTTAATACAACTAAGGGAAAATACTTTGGATGCCTCAAATAGTAGTTATTGAGCTCTCAATTGACCAATTTTCATACAACAGTCTAATAAATGATAAAGTTAAAGCTGTGAACTTTTTCAAGTTTATTTCCAGCCACTTGTACATACTAGTGTTTTCAAAACGCCAATATTTTCGTACCGCCTTCGGTACTAAAATGCATGTCGGTGTTTCGAACTAAAATGTACAACAAAAAAAAATTATTTCACATGCACGTCCTAGGGCCTTTGCAGGGTTTTTGTTTCAGATAGGAGATTTTGGTATAATTGTAATAAAATACAATTTTTTTCCTCCTGTTTTTTAATTTATAAAAGGGTAAATTTGGCGAATATTTTTTTGGTTTCAATATCAATTTAGTATAGGGTCATTTTAAATGTGTTAATACCATCCGGTTACAATTTAAGTACTGGAATATGGAATTCTTAATACTAATGTTTATCATTTACTGGGGTATTGTCCTTCAGCTAAATCCCGGGAAACTAATTTTTAAATTCTAAGGTGAGATAGTATATAATAAATAATGTCACATTTCAGTAATTTATTACATATTTTGAGAAAAAAACTTAATGTTATAATAGTCTTTAAAGAACCACAAGAAACTAGTATTTTTCTACGTCAGAAGGTGAAGGAAACTATAATTAAATATTCATTTGTTCGTTAATGGTTTGTTAAATAATCTTCGTTGGGCATCATTTTTTGTCAATTCACATAATTAAGATATTATCATAAATCGTTAAAAACTTGATCTCCAGTGAATCTTCAATCCTATCTAGTCAACTTTTCGTAGAATGAACTTCATAAAATTATAATTATTTTTTTCCCCATAAATCTCAAATAAGTGTAAAACTTAAAGAAATACCCGAAAAATTGTGTTCCAGGATCCTGGGAGAGAAACTCGTTTACATACAGTAGCATTTAATTGGATTTTTATCCCCGTTATTTTAATTACAAAGTTTCATTGCGGAACCAAACGACAGCTGAAATAAAAATTAACAAATTTTGTTTTTATCCCATCTGTCTAAATCTAATAATTTGGGTGTGACATCAAAAAAGACACCACCACGTCTGCGATCTCCTCCACACTTGTTAAAGTCTGCATAGACCTTTGGCTTCTCCATTCCAACTACTTACAAGATCAAGCATTTGATTACCGACCCAATGAACCATAAATATCTCCAGCAGCAATACGGATCACATCTGGAATTCTTCCAGCCCTAACCTCTAGCACATGGATATTGTAGAATGTCTACCGCACCTCTTATTCAAATTTGGATTGGCTTCCAATTTCATTCATGATAGTGGGGTACGCCATGGGCTTTCTGATAGAGAGCGGGCCAATCAGTTCGTCGGCGTGTCGAGGCTTTTATTGCTTCTAAAAGTCAACATGCTCGTATATAAAAAAAATATATTGAAATATTATAGTTAAACATATCACAAATTGGTTTTGAGTTGCCTTATCTTGATTCCATAAAAATCCCGTTTTTGTAATTTAGTCATGCTCCTACAAGTTTTGGGTCCTCTTTGTTGAATTTCTCATTTGAAAATCTACAAAAAAGGGGAAATAATGTACTTATAAATATTTGGTTTATTTTAAGTGAGAAAGATAATAGGTTTTTTTGGGTAAGAAATTCTCCTATGACTAATGGAACTTGTCAACAAACCTTGTTTTTCTCCCCTTAAATTTCAAATCAATATAATCATATTGTATGTATAATATATTTTCCATTTGATGTATTTATTTGCCACATTCTGCTATATGGACAAAAGATATGGATCTCGTCCTTTTGAGAACGACTGAGTAGTTCAAACTCATAGAAAAAAAGACACTATTATTAAAGGATCCTCTGTAAAACAGATTGTTCATCAGAAATAGTGTAATAATAATGGCGAAGACAAATAAATTGATTGTCTCAGCAGTTTTCAGTGGGTTTGAGGAGTCTTTTTTTTCTCTTCCTTTTTTGAGGGGTATCTCTTTTACAATGGGTTGTATCTGGTTGTGAAAATCCACGAAAATCTGAGACTGATATGATTTTTTATTGAACAAAAACTAATTTGATCCATTAAAAAAGTTTGATCCAGGATCAATCTCATTTAAATTTCTGTTTTCTATAAATGATTTGTTCATGACGTCACAAGTGAAAGTTTGCCTGATTAACAGGGAAATTTATTTTGCTACGCAGTAGCAATGGATTTTGATTTGAAAATCCTAGACCCGTCTGAGACTGGTAATGATTTTTAGTGGATTAAACTATGTAATTCGGTCCTTTGAAGAAGTTCGGTCCAGACCGATTTGGAACAAAAATAATGTCTAGATCTTTTGAATTAGTTTTTTGTATAGATTTGACTTTACATAAGGTACAGTCTGAACCGGTCTCATTTAAGGTATGGTCTTCACCAATTCTATAAATGAGTTGTTAATGACGTCAATTGTGAAAGGTTGCCCGATTAAAAGTGAAATGTATGTTAGTACATAGTAGTGATGGACTTTGGTTTGAAAACCCTAGATCAGTCTGAGACTGATCTAGAATTCGTTCCCTTAAATAAGTTCTATCCGGACTCGTATTAAAGAAAAGTATGATCTAGATAGGTCCCATTAAAAATTCGGTCTAGACCGATTCTATAGATGAATATTGTTGATGATGGATGATGGCAACTGTGTTTTAAGATTGTCAACATTGACCTACATACAATGACGTGATATGAAGCTAAATGTGTTGTAGAATCTTATTTGTACAACTCAATAATCGGGGCTGTGTAGAAAATCAGTCCATAGATTGTGACCAAATAAAATTAATTTTTATGGGGATACAGACGGGAAGAGTTCATCCACAATTTAAAAACAATTAAATATCTAAGATCACGGTCTGGACCAAATTATCAGTCCAAGTCGGTCTTCAAAAAATAACTTAAGGCAGTGCCGATGAAAAAAAGGAGTGTTAACCCAGTCTCAAAATTAGAGAGTCCTTACTAAGGATTTTAATTGAATTGTCTTTTTGCCGGAGTCCTGGAAATATTTTTAAAATTGCCTTATCCCAGGAAATATTATGATCTCGTTAGTAAATAACAAATACCTTGAAATTTAAGTACTTATTCTTTAAGAAGAAATAATTTATTTTTGTATATTCTTACCCATTATCTTTTTTTTCATTTTATCATTATGATTAAAAGTGATGGTTGGCATTTTCAGAGACTGAAGGTCACGCTCTTTTTTAATTCCATAACCCGATCCAACACGGAATAAAAAAATTATATAGTAAATAATGAAAGAGCTAATACTTGAAAGAACTGGGGGTCGTATAATTGTGAAATATACAGCCCCACCCTCGGACAAAAAGTCAATTCGGTATGCAAATATAATTAAATAAAACTTGTAACATAAAATAATTAAATGCAGGATTCCTGTAGGTTTAAAACCCCGAAAGATCGGGAGAGAGAAATACTAGTACTTACATACAATAAATAAAAAGTAAGAAAGGAATATAAATAAATGGTGAAGATTTTCGGTAGGAGTAAAGAACGAATTAAAGACACAGAAAAAAAAGGGACTATTGACAAAAATAAATTATTTCCTTTTAGCGAAAAAATAATTGGATATAAGTAATATACTATATTAAATGTATTTGATCCGATAACCATTGAGTCCGTTGTTTATTATGTATACTTTTTTGGCATAAAACATTATGATTTATGTTGTAAACATATTTAACTCCTTGAATTGATATATTCCACGTTAGATGAGGTTTATTTTATCTCTTTTTCCATCTCTTTCTCTCTCTCTTGAAACCCATGGTTCTTAACTTTTCCCCCCCTTCTCTATTTCTACCCACGACTCCCTCTCTCTCTCTGTTTATTTATAAATCATAGTGCCCGTCCATGCATATATATATAAATGAAGATACTATCTTAGAAAAATAAATAACACACAATATAATATATCAAAAACACTTATAATTGTTTTTAGATAAGACATCAGATCATGACTGGACAAGTTTTTATTTTTTATTATTTCGGCTTTATTTACTGCCTCATCTTCTTAAGCAGCATCTCCAGCAAAGACTGCTTCATGTGTAAAAAAGAAAGAGCTCTAATTCATAAATATTAGTGTTGTGTCGAGTTGTAAAAGATTGGCTCGAGTCGATGAATTAGAATAGGAAAAAAGAAAGATACACAATTAAGTCACTCTGCATGTCCACAATCCATTTTTGTATTTCTATTTGATGAAATAGTTTTAGTGTGTACATTGATTAAGGATTGTGAGATCGTTGACAAAATCTATATATATATATGTCTATGTCTATTCTATATCAAATTCTTACCTTCGCCAATGACTTTGAAGGTAGATTTTGTTTTTGCTCCTCTTTGTTGGTCACCAAGATTACGAACAAAGTTACAGATATTTATTACCTCCGTCAACAAAGTTGAACGGAGGCTATTTTGTTACATCTGTTTTTTTTTTGTTTTTTAAGTTTGGTTGTCTGTAGGTCAAAATAATTACGATAAAAGTTACCGTTCAATTTTGATTCAACTTGGAACGAAAATTATAAATGTTCAGAGACAGAGCTCAAGGAGGTATAAAACCATAAAAATGTATAATTGACTGTTAATTTGAAATATATTGAGGAACAAAGATCTAATGAATGTTCTTTTAGGTTGAATAAAGATTCTTCATTTAGCAAAAAAATCCAATTTTGCGGTAATGACAATAGGTGAAGATTATAAATGCTAATGGATTAGAAAAAGTTCACGGATACAAATCAAGCCGACTTAATAAAATATGTGGCCCGTTTATATACAAACAATCTTCAACAAAAATCAAGAAAAAAACGAAAACTGATTTTTTTTTTACTTCATTTATAGAAACAACCAAATATTTCATAGACATATTTGATTCACATAAAGGCAGTCTATTCAACTTTGTGGGATAAATGTAGATTTCTAAGAATTTTAGCTATATAGATTAAATCTGTCAATTTCTCATTCTTTTAATGTTACAAAACAAATTTGGCTACTTTGCAATACACTCAATAGTTTGTTGTTCGAAAAACAAGATAAATGTGCGGAAAAATACAATTCCAATCCAAACTCAATTTTGATAAAAATCATTCTATCTTGCTTTAGTGTTGACGACTCACATACAAAGTGTTTTTTTGTTTTTTTTTCAATTTTGAAACTTGACTCAACATTTAAGTCAAGTTAAAACGAAGACTATGGGCTCAAGTCGAGTTGAGCACCAATAAAGATATGTTTCCTTAGATTAAAGATCATAAAGAGTGAAATTTAAATTACTTTCTTGCAAAATTCAATTATTTTAAACGTCATTTCGTGTGTGAAATTCGTGTTTGTATACATATATATACATAAATATATTTTGGGTCGTGTGATGGGGCGGTTGTCAAATAGGCGTAACTAAGTGAGTCTGTATCTAAATCTCATTGTCAAAACATTTCTCATGACTAATTTTGACTTACTCCGTTACGAAGAAGAACCCATTTTCTGTTGTTGTTGTTATTTTATTAATCCTATGGTATAGGGGCGGGGGGAAGTGATATTTGTTTTTATAATACATTTTCCCTTTAATTGTATGTACAATACATGGATTCAATAATAAATATGTCAAAATAGAAATTTATTGGTTCTTGGAACGAATGCATTTGTAGAAAAGGAGTGATTTGCTACGCCAAAGATATCTTTCCATTGTTATTTCATAGCGAGGTGTGACTGTTTCTCCACCTCAAACACACAACAAACGAAGAACATCTATGTAGACACAAGAAACAATGGGAATCAAACCAAATAAAAATAAAAAAGGTATTAATTAGAGAGACAAGAGGGAGTGACCGACGGACGGACCGGGATTCAAGTTTGGTTTGAGAGGTTCATTTATTGATGGGAATCTTGTCTTTATATAGGTATACGAGTCCATAGAGAAAAAGAACGATAGCTATACATATTTATCTGATTTTGGAACCATTTAAGAAAAAGAGTTCAATAGTCGTAGCTGGACAGGAATGCCTCGCTTTACGAGTGATCTGAAATAGAAGTACTCGTTGGTTCCATGTTTTGCTAATACATTCTTTCTTTTTTCCAAATAGGAAAAAACATTTTTTTTTAAATTAGAAAAGTTTTATGTATGTTTCATAATGATAGTATACGTTGAAAGTTTTATTCTAAACAGTTTTAAAAATCATGTCCACCAATCCGTATACTCGGAATAAACTAAGTTTCAATATTTTAATACCAGAGTTTGTTTTTTTTCAATTTGAAGTCTGACCCTCTTCAAATCAGTTTTGAATCCCATTCAAGTGATGCAATTTATTTCACTAGGTTCTCTTAAGCCATTAAAGTCATATTTCCATATTAGTAACCATGTATTTCTTACTAAATAAAATTAAAACAACAAATTTTCGAGGAAGTGCAAGTTAACATTAATAACATTAAACACACAATTACTGAAAAAAACAATAATGAATGTTTAACGTTGATTGCCATATTAATATAACTATATACTATAATCTTCCCATTTCAAAATGCGGAATGTGGCACTGGTAAACTTTATTCGAATTTCAAAATGTGTCATACAGTGGGTTTTTATCATAGGTAGAACATTTTTATCATTTATACAGATTTGTGAATCATACAGGTTATAGTATCTGGATTCATTGATGCATGTAGGGCTCTCATTAACCCTCCAATCATGCTATCAAATATATCATCTTTATTGGGCATAAATTAACATTTTATATTAAATATGTTACATATTCATGCATACAATTTGTAGCTATTACACACTGATTGTACAATCTGTAATTTATTTTTCTATAAAAACTAATTTAATTATATCACCAACCATTCTTATCAACTTCTATAAATATATATATGCTATTATTTTATTTTGATCTATTAAAATTACTTATTTAATATATATTTGGTATAAAATAATTACTGTGGGTGTTTGAACTTGATCATGTACCACTGATGGTAAATTAATTATCAATCAGTAATTGTGAGCAAAAAGTCAAAAATTGTACGATTAGTATCCGGTCTTATATAAAAAAATGGACTGAATTGGTTTTATTTAAAATTTGGTCTAGACGGATAATAAATATGAGTTGTTGATGATGCCATACGTGTTTTAAAATTGTCAACATTGACTTAGAATGACGTAATATGAAGTTAAATGAATTGCATAAATCATATTTATACAACTCATGAATGGGTCCACAAATTAGGACAGTGAAAAAATCGGTCTAAAAATTGAAAAACGATTAAATTTTGCTCTACGGTTTGGATCAAAATATTGGTTAAAATCTCCCTAGAATTAATATCTCAAGACCTTACCGAAACAAAACAAAAATCGTTCTTGGACAGAGTCTCAACAATAGTACCTCTCTTTCAATTATGAATGATAGATGTTCAAGTATCTTATATAGGTATACACAAAGTAACTGCAAGATAAAATATACAGGTAATCTAATGTTTACGAAATAAACTTTATTTTTCTTCAGTTTTATTTTATTTGATCTGAATCTTTTTTTTTTCTCTTTCCCCGTCTTCTTTTTAAAAGTATGTTTTTGATTTGATGATGGAATATATGTATAATATACTTACATAGGTACCTATATATCAGTAGATAGTATACACATTAACTTGTAAGCCAGAATCAAAAATAAAGAAGAAGAAAAAAAGTTTAAATTGATATTTAGTAAATATGAGAATAAGAATATATATCAAATGATAAGAAGAAAAGAAAAAAAATTTAACACACAAAAAATATATATCATTTTTACTTTTTTTGACAAAAAAGTAAAAAAAATATTTTCTTATATTTCTGCTTTTTCTTTTTGATAATATTGAGTATGTACCAAGGATAGACTGTCTCGAATTTTAGGTAAATCCCCTATAGTACAACCTTTTCTCCAGAGGAGTATAAAAAACTCAGTTTCACAAAGTTTCAGGCCTCTTTTATTCTTTTTACCATGGTATAGGTCAATTCAATTTGAAAAAAAATAATGGATTAATGATGATGTTATGAGTCAAAAATTGTACTTTTTATAATTTGATTTATGAGTAAAAATTATTGTATAGAGTGGGGACTCAAAACTTGGGGTATAATTTAATTAAAATTTTATGCCCTTTATTTTTAATGAATGCTGAAACATAAAATAAACAATTTTTTGTTTTCTTCCCATGTCTCTATTTGTAAAGATGTCGGAGCAAAAACAAATATGCAACATGTTTGTAATCTCCTCTGCACCGGTGTCAGTGCCGAAAAAGCTCCAGAGACAAATCTATTTGGACAGCCTACAACATCAAGAAGTCCATTACAACCACATACAGTCAAGAAGAAACAAAACTTGGCTAACTTCTGGCATGCCTCAATATAGCTTGAACTCAATTCCATGGGCTTTGCTGTTTGGAATGTCTTGGAGAAGAATGTAGGCCACAACTCTCATCCAAATTTGGCTTTGATTCGACCTGCTATCATGAAAGCGTCGTACTCCAAGGCCACAGCCTTCATCGTCAAGAGCTGTCAATTTATTCGCCGGTGTGTCGAGGCTGTTGTTGCAAATGAAAGATATATTAGTTGTCTTTTCTTAATTCCATTACTTTATTCGTAATTTAATCTTACAACTACAAATTTCGGGTCTCAACTCTGTAAAGCTTACTTTTAATAGTTTTATAGGATCTATGATCCATGATTTATGGTTTTCATATTTTATCAATGGATACTTTTTTTCGAACACTTCAACTATATTTAAAAGAGAAACATAACCGTTGATACAACAGGGAAACCACAAATGGCCAATTCCTACCCAAAAATACAATTTATAACAATTAAAATAGTTAATTAAGCCTCAAACTTAATGTAAGTCCATTCTTTGATTGTTTTCTGAAAAAGAGGGTGTTTTTTGTAGAGAGGAAAACAATATTAGTCCAAATTTCGGAGCAGTCTAATCTACATAGTATATTAATATAAATGGGTGTATTTGATGTCGATGGAAACTAGGGCAACCATCTGGATTCATACGTATATTAGGTCCATATCATTACCCTTGGTCACACGTCACACGGGCAGTGGCTGATATTCATTAGGAATATTCTGTAGAATATGTAGTTTTTGGGGGGGTTTGAAATGATAAATGACGAATCTCACACAAATGATTTCTGGGTGTGGAAAAAACGATTTAGCAAGAGAAGGAAGAATGAATTAAAACATACATATATATATATATATAGACATCATAATCACATTGTTATGAAGTGATTCTTCTTTGTGTAAATACATTGTACATATATAATATGTGAATCCTTTGAATGAGAGTTGGGGGGGGCGCGTCAGGTTGTTTACTTTTTTTGTTTGTTTGTACCATCATGATCCTATTGTGGATATTGTAGGGATTGTCCCTAAATAGTACTTGTTAGGGGGGAGTCTTTGTGAATCAAAAGAATGAAAAAATGTTTCAATTTTACGGGAAATAGTGTCTTTAATATTTTAGTGTTGTTGACACGATACCAATATTTTTCATCCGGTTCAGGTATCAAAACTCCTATTGGTATTTCGATGATTTTCCGTACTTTTTCGAGTAATAAAGATAAAAGCCAATAGAGCGACGTAGCTCAGTGGACAACACTCTCTACAAAAGTTATTCTCTAGAACTCAATTTACGTAGATTCGATTCACAGTCTATTAAAGAATATATATTTATGTTTATGGACTTGAAAGAAGATTCCTAGGTCATATGGAGTAAAGTTTTTAGTATAATTTTTACTTATACTTAATCCGTGCAACTCCATCTGACCAATTAAAAGAACATTAAAAAGAAACACCATAAATTCAGTTGAAATCAATTTGCATGCATTTACAGAGGCGCCTGCAAGTTTTGTTTTGTTTGAGATCTAGTTCGAAAAATTTGATATTTTTTAATAGATGAAAGGTGTTTTTTTTGGGGGGTATAATTGACGAGCTAATATTTTTATGACGAAGTGGAACAGTAAGTACTGTGTCCAATACATATGTCGTTAGTATGGTACCGTTTTAAACCCGTTAGTACCTACCTGGACCCACTATATAGAGTATCGGTATAACGAAAAACACTTGTATATATTCAGGGGTCTCATATATATTTTTTTTTAATTGAAAATTCCACAGCTGTTGTAACTTTTTATTGTTATTGTTTTTAAAAAGTGGGAACTGACCGCATGTTCCCTTCTCTTCCCAGAGCTTATGATTTGATTGTAAGCCTCATTGTGTCTATATAGTCTTTAGAAGCTGAATGGTTCTAGCATCTGGGTGAGGAAATGGATTGTCCATATTCGAGTTGAGTTGTAGATACTACATAAAATATAGCTAAAACCTCAGATCTTAACTAGGAGCAAGGGCTATGTAACAGTTTGATAGTTGAGTCTATGCGTAGACAAAACCAGGGTTTCCATTTTTTCAAACTTCTCCAAAAGATGAAGGTCTTATCTTACCAACCTATGGATGCCTGTTGGATTAACTGAAGATTAATTTTAGTGTAAGACAATCAACAATTCTCTTAGTTGGACTTAGGGGAAGAAAAAAGAAACACAATTTTTTTCAGCATACAAAAATCTTTTTCCCTCCTTCTTGGGGGAGCATTTCCAATCGAAATTTGAGGATTCATGGTCTTATTTGAACGTGTGGAGAAGATAATGAATATGACTTTTGAAATGACATCACAACCAATAAGTGTTGGAGATCGATTTTTGAAACGAAGCCACCAACTTCCCATTAGTCATACTTTTGGACATTCGTAAAATAAACTCATAGAGGTTTCCTCCTCAAAGCCACCGAAGGATATATTTTTCATCCCAGAAGCTAAATTGAAATTAGTTTAATTTATAAAATATACTGTCAAACTATTTATTGTCAATATAAAATTGGATGGTTATCGCGCCTTTTTCACTACTTTAACGCAGGATAGCGTTTGAGTGTATATCCAAGAAAACATTAGAATCTCGTTATTAGAATAAAACCTCGCCCACAACGCTACTACATATACAGTGTTGTAATCTGAGTGTTTTGCATATCTGGCCATATAATCATCACCTTTTGGCAACCCTGATTATATTCCCCTGTTTCTTCCCTTCAAAAGTAAGACGGTTTTTTCTATTCTTATATTTACATTATTGATTTGAAATATAGAACTCAAATCGTATATACATGCGTCATCATTATTTAGTGTTTATTATAGACTAAGTTTTACAGTCCGCTTATATGAACAATCATTGATTATTGAGAGGAGAGGCCTAAATCCTCACATACAGCTGGATGGCCACACATTATAATTATAAAATACTTATGTTTATGTCAAAATTAAATATAATTTCAATTAGTCAACCTGCAAATTAAAATCCTAATCACTGTTGTAACCCCTCCAATAATTAGTTCTTTCCATTTTTGTATATAAATCTGGTCAAGAGACTGATCAATCTTAGACTAAACTGAATCAGTTACATTGGAACATACGCAAACCTACTTCATCATAAGAGATCCTTTCAGGAATAATCTTAGAGCAATTTGGAGGTCCTTATAATCCTAGGAATGGAAACTGTTAAAATGGTTAGACTTATTATCGTTATCAAGACAAGTAGCTACCTACTTTGTTATGTAATGTTCAGAATACGAGTGATTTTTCATTCCACCTAAAGCTTCTTTTTCTTTATTTCTTAGAGGAAAACGTCATTTTTATGTAATGTATATATCTACGAACGTACACATAGTATTACATATATATATATATCAAAGAAATTTTTATTTAGCTCACATAGTATCAGATCTTCGTGAGAGATATCTATAGGGACTGGGTTACATTTATAATATATAAATGTTTGATGTACGTTAGGGTGGCAATTCATATGTAGTAACTTTTTTAAGGTATATTTATTGTATAAACTTTACATCCTAAATTACTTAAATTAGTTAGTATTTAATAGTAAAAAGGTACATTTATATTGTTTAACTCTTAGTTTCCCTAGGCTTCAAATGACCTCACAGGTCATTTTTATATAAAAATGACATAAAATAATTTTTTTATTTTACAAAAATCTCTTACTTATTTCCAAAATTTCGTTATACAGTTATTTTCCCCCAAATAAAGCCCATAAAATGGTCACCTAAGTCAACATCAAGCAAATATGCACTTTTTGTTTAAAAAATAGGCGTAGTTGTCAATTTTGGTATGCATCACGAGACGATAGCGAACAGACAGATGGTTGTAGAGCTACAATTAATGTAACTAAACTGATTGTTTTTATGGCAAGGTAGAAACGGAAATTTCATACAAATTTATAATATATATTTCATACAAATTTTATGTACTTAACTACATTTGATATTTTGCAGAAAAACCGGTCAAGTTTTCTATAACTATGATATCAAAAACAAAACACGTTATTTTCTAAAAAAAAGTGTATCATTTTACACCATTAGCTAAAAACATTTAAAAACGGCTTAAATACCCTAATATTCAAACATTTAAAAACAAGTTCCACCCTACTTTACACCTTCAAAGGTAAGCATATTAAAGAATCATTGCACATGTGAGTGTTGAAGTGAATTCAAATTAATTATTATAATTTAACATTTAATGAAGGGAGGAATTAAATATTCCCCGTAACATTTAAATATTACAGTCCAATAATAGGGGAAGTTAAGATAAGCTTTAGATTATAAAATTAACAAAAATGAAAGATTAAAATATGAGTAAGGATTTTATAGTGTTCTGTTAAATTATTGTTGGGAGATATAAAGAGAAAAGTCAAAGTTAAATTTTAAGGGAATTTAATATTAATACTTTCTTAGTCTATTTGCTAAACGAAAAATAGTTATCAAATACAAAATATACATATATCTCCATGTACTTGGATAATAATGAAGAAGAAAATTTTCTAAATAAAAAGGTTAATTTTTGGAATTTGAACGGTATGGAGTGGGGTTCTCAATGTTTATTTTATTATAACATTGATTGTCATAACAAAATGAACAAATTTGGTTCTTAATGTCCCCAAAAAATTAAAAGTTTAGTACTTTTTGCATATGGATCGACACCCTAATATCCAAGATAT
Source organism: Lepeophtheirus salmonis (assembly GCF_016086655.4). Classification (NCBI taxonomy): domain Eukaryota; kingdom Metazoa; phylum Arthropoda; class Copepoda; order Siphonostomatoida; family Caligidae; genus Lepeophtheirus; species Lepeophtheirus salmonis. The sequence continues at coordinate 42,568,932 of NC_052143.2, read as the reverse complement.
TTATTTTATCTATATGATTTCAAGAAAGAGAGATTTTCCATGTAGAATGCTGCTTCTATAAGGATGATAATTATACTATACTATGCATAATTAAATATCCACTAATCAAATATACATAAATCCCGAATGACTCCACTAATTTGACACTTATTATACAATGGACTAATTAAAAAAAGTCATTATGGAAAAAGGAGTGTCTTTATTATCGTAATAATTATAACGACAATGGTTTAATTGCCTATATTCCCATGTTTTACGATCAATGATTTCATATCTGTACAGTTTATATACTATATACACATGTGGGGTTGCCCTAGATAATATATTCAGAGCTTTTGAATCAACTAGTGCTGTATGGATTCGACTCAAATGCTGAGTCAATATTCAAACTACATACAACCCGTGCTGACTTCATACATCACTGAGTCAACTCAGTGGTTTTATAACTAAATATCATCTAATTTTTTGAGTTTCGTGACAACTTACAACTTAGACTACCGAATTATATTTTATAGATTTTTCTTCGGACATTTGCTTGAGCAGAGGGTGAACTGGAGAGGCTGTTGCCCCCCCCTAAAATAAATTTTTCATTCCCATCACTATATAGCCATTCATTCGATATAATCACCGTTGGCATCAATAACGGCCTCAATACGGCCTCTGAACCGCCCACAGGCTCTTCTGACCATCTCATTGTCCATGTTGCCGAATACCTCCTTGATGGAGTACATCAGGCTGGCCTTGGTGCTATGGGGATGTCTCTTGGTATGTCTCTCGACATAACCCCAGACAAAATTGTCCAAAGGATTAAGGTCCGGAGAGTTAGGAGGCCACAAATCCTTGGTTACGACGTCATAACAGATCTCAGTTAACCACTGCATGGAGATTTTGGACACATGGCAGGGTGCTGAGTCCTGTTGCCACACCCAGGGCATCCCAGATCCCTCGCCATGGCCTTCATGGACCTGGTAGGGTCATCTTCAACCATCTTTTTCACCTTGTCGACAAAGTCGGTGTCCTGACCTTCCTGTCGGCGCCCTCCTCCTTGGGTGCCCTCTTTATGGTGGCATCAACATCCCAGGTGTCCTTTAGCTTCTTACGGATACGCTGAACAGTCCGCAAATTCACTCCTAAGGTTGAAGCAATCGTTGAATTCGAGATTTCACCTCGATTATTAACCAATGCCATGACTACGGCGTACCTCCAAAGCTCCTCGTTCCGCTTATAACTCTTTATCTCCTCATATGATGACGGCATGATGCTAACTGAACTACGTATCGTCAGCTGACGAGAATATCTTTCCTATTTGGTAACTGATTTTTATTTGATAATGTCGTCTTCAAGTTATCAAGGTTTAAAGTAGGCGACAATCTGATCCCCGCTCCCTGTATCCTGTGAACACCCATGGAAGGAGTTATAATATTTTAGAAAAAGCTCTACCTCATTAGGGTTCACTTTCTTGTCATAAGAAGCTTTTTCTATGATGTATGAAGAAAGGGATTTTCTAATCAGTTACATCTTAATCTACCATTTATAGATCCAAATTCGATGTGATCATTTTTTCTCAAGGCAGGGGCGCCTGCAGGGTGTGGATTTAAGAGGTTGTAGCCCCTCAAATAATTTTTCTTTAGCGTCAACGTAATATAAAATGTAAAAACCAGAGAATTTTTTTTTTCAAGTTATCTTTTCTAAAAAAAAAAAATTTTTTTTTTTGCTTCTTAAAAAAACCAAAAAAAACTCACACCAAAATGATATCTTTCTGACGCGCCTGTAAGGAGTTATATGACATTTTCTAACAATTTTAAGGATTCCATCCATTTTTGTTTTTTTATTTAACAATCGATTATTTAGGTACAAATTTAATTCGATACAAAACAAGTATAATAAATTATAAAATAAGAATAGAACAATTCTAAATCAATTGAAAGTGGACACATGATAATAATTTAATACATTTTAAGCTTCAAAAACTCCTAGCTAAAATATTAAAAAAAATCAATAAGAAAAGAATTAATAGGTAAATCACCACTGAGATAGCGCGCATGAGTTAAACAAATAATTTAAAAATAATCAGTTCATAAAACAAGTGAAGTGCATCAAAGAAGGGTCATCATGTTTATATCATTTTCTTATGTGTTTACTAAGAGTTGCGTGGGACAGCTACTTTTCTGTTATTGAGTACTCCAACTTCTTGTTTTCATCAACTGTCGGGTTCATCATTATGAGCAAGTCGCTCTCCGAAAGGGCTGAACACTAAACATTCTACTGCCTTACGGAGGGGAACCACCCTAGGGAAACAATAGAATAGATGACGAAAGGACTCTACTTCGATTTTACAAAAGTTACAATATTTCTCTTGCGGATTCGAGGTCTTATTATTTTTTTAAATAAAGAGCATATAGCTAATTTACACTTTTGTTTCGAGTTTGTGAAGCGATTTTGCCGAAAAAATATCCTGGATTATGTAGAAAAGGGTGGTCGGAGGTGATTCCTAACTGATCCAAAAGTCCTTTTGTTGAATATATCGGTTTATTTTCCATGATTCTTGCAGAAAAGGCACTCCCAACTCTGCTGATGCTCAAGGATTCTACCTATTTTACCTGGGTAGGTATTTTAAGATCTTTGTGTCATATTGAGAAAATTTATCCCAGCTTGCTTTTATGTTATCGCGACACATGTATTCTATATAGGAACAAAAGTACAAGAACCTATAAGCAATATATTGCAGTCTCAGTTCGACTTTCAAGCGGTTCAAAAATCGGAACCGCTGGAACAGGTAGAAATACAAGACCACTAAGGGAACGACCTTGCAAGGATGAACGCTTATTCAGCATGATTAGACGAACTGCCGGACCCCTTTCCGTGTACACAAAAGTAGAAACTATTGGGGAAAAAAATAGTAGTTTTCGGAAGCACCATTCAAAAACATGGATTTCGTTTACACTTCCTAGATAGTGATAGAATTCAATAGTTTAATAAATAATTTTGCCCTTAATTTCGTTCAATTTTTCATATTTTTTAACTTTTTCTCCTTATTGTTTGGTAGCATAAAAAAACTATAGTTAACTATGATGCATAAAGCTGATGACTAATTGAAGCAGTATGCCGTAACGAAGTCTGGCACATTAAAATACCGAATTGAGCCAGAAAACAGTCTGTAAATCTCATGCCGGCCTAGATGCTGTGTTAAAATTAAATATGGTTGCTGAAATTCCTTGCTAATAAGAAATTAAAGGCTCAAACCGCATTGAAGGAGTATTATGAAGAAAAAAACCCTGGGGAAAATCAATTTTGAACCGAGTCTACAAATTAGTGATTTTTTTTTTTTGTCATTTTATAATTTTTCGACTGCGGTTGACAAACTCATGTTGAAACAATACTAGGATCACCATTCACTGCCTCCCTGGCTAATACTTCAAACGATTCTCACATGCTAATGGCCCTAAATACCCACAAATTATGTACCTACAAATTACATACTTCTCTATACAAATATGCTTAAACATTCCAAATTACATGCAACATAAAGAGATAGGGATCGAGGAATAAGAACAAGACTTGAAAAAAAGGGTATTGGATTTCATTTTCTACCTTATATACATACCCATATTTAAACTTGAAAATTAATGTGACGTCAGGTATTTTGTTCTAATTCTTATTATTGTTGTTATTTGTTTGTTTTAACTTTTGAAGCATAGTTCTGTTGTAGGAACCTATGACGTGAGTAATCCTAGATCCTTCGTTTAATTTTTTTCTTCTTTTTTTTCCTCTCTCAAATATCTTGATGTTATTTTAGTGTCTTGTTTTCTGATGTTTTCCCCTTCTTCTCTAACTTTGATTGTCCTCATCTTATCATTATCGTCATCATTGTACTAGTCTCTCAACTCAAAGAGAGGGAAAAAGAAGTCAAATGAGTTCATTTGTCCATAAGAAAAACAGGGGTCTTTAAATGAACGGATTCTTTGAACTCTTTCGTCTTATGTTAGAGACGAGCAAACAGACGGAAGTATCTTTTTAAATAAAAAATAATATCAAACTAAAAAAGATGTGAATATCTTTGCAGAGGGTAAAAATAGAAAAACAAACAAGAAAGCGCGTCTCTGTTCCCAATGATCCATGATGACCCCTCATATTTGTCATTATTACTAATATTATTTTTGACAAGTTTCTTGGTATTTTTTTTTTGTGTCTATTTCATGAGACACTTTCATGGTGGTCTTGAAGTTGGAGTTAAATGTCCATTAATTATAAGTATTCAAAACAAAACATTATAGCCCTTTTCTAAGGTTGTATTGTTTCATAATATGGTACTTAAAATCGGTCCCATCCCCTTTGATCAGTCCATGGAAAGGTCCACAACTTTATGACATTATTTACAAGATATCAGAGTACATCATTTTAACAATTGAATCATTATCTTAATTTTTTTAAATTATATTTCACATCAGTGGTTCTCAAACGGGTCACTTCAAGATCCCTTAAGTGGTACGTGGATCCTGTAGGAACGCCATACATAGGTTAAGCCTCCGTTATTGTATATTCGTTTGATTATTATAACAGAATTCTCTTATATTTTAGTTATATCTATTAAAATAGTCAAAAATTACAGCATATATATATCGATATATCAAAATCGTATTACACTTTTCCCGAACACTGTGAATCCTTTATTTGAAATGTTTCATCTCGTTTTTGAGTTGCAACTTGTACACAGCATATTATTCTTCATTGTAGTCTAACCGTTAAAGTATTTAGCATACTTATAAACATTGGAGCCTTCATGGAGGATATTTATTGATGATGACGTCTCAGTTGGATATTTAAGACTCTTTGGAACCTGGAAGCGTAGTGGAGACGTATACTTCCGTATCCCTTTGTCACGATGCAAATTTCTTTTGTTTGCAAATAATAGTTATTATTATAATAACGGTCGTGTTTTTATAAGCAAAATATAAAAAAAAAAGGATTTAATAAATTTGATTACATCTTTTTAACAAAATTAATTTTATCTTTTTTTAAATTCCTACGTACAACATCACATAACGTTATGTATGTGTATCTAGATTTAAAACAAAACAAAAAATCATGTCTGTTCATCTTTCTTGTAGAAAAAAAAAAGTACCAAGTCACATGACTTGTTTGCATGTTTTGTAAAAAAGAAGAACATTATGATAATGATTTTTTCTTGTTCTTTACAAAGGTTAAGTATGTCAAGAATTTCATTACGAGTTGGTTAATAACTAAGAAAGAGAGAGAGAGAGAGAGATTGTGTTACCTTCCTTCCCTTACTCGTATGTTTTGTTTTTTTAAAGAGCATCAGTTTATCGCACCTCTCTGATTTCACTTTTCTATCTCCTTCTGGCTCTTTAAATTTCATATAATATATGTATTATATACAAACTCACATAAAAGTTACATATAAAACGTAATCATAATTCAAAAGACACGCGTTTAGGAAAATAAAAATATGTAAGATATATGTGAAAGGAACCAACATGTATGTAAGGTTCTATAATTGCGCGCTGTGGTTGATGATGATGGTTTCATATTGATTTTCTTTTAAATATCTCTAGACACATATGTATGTATAAATTATATATACTACTCAATGTTTGAAAATTCAATTTACCAAAAGAAAAAAAATGGCAGCACAAAAGAGGGGAAATGGGATTCTATGATTTCCACATAATATTAAATATGTAGTCTCTATGTATTTACTCATTTAGAATATTTTTTTAACTATGGTATATGCAGGAGCTTCCCTTCAATTTCAATTACAAAAATCCATAGCTATTCACACAAAAAATCAATAATTAAATTTCAAATTTTAATAAAAATTAAAAAATTTATAGCTATTCCAAAAATTTAAATTTTTTTTGTAAAAGAAATTGGAAAAATGAATTTTTCTCGAAAAAAATATCAAAAGTTCACAGCAATTTACAAATCAAATTAATTTTTCGGGGAAAAAAACTTAAAAAATTCATAGCTATTACAAAAATTCAAATTTTTTTGTAAAAAAAAATTTGAAAAACGAAAATTTTAGCGAGAAAATGTAGCTGTTTAAAAAAAAATTAAAACTCCACAACTATTCACATTAAATTTAAAAAAAAAAAAATTCAAATATTTAGTTTTTTTAAAAATAATTTTAAAAACAAATACCTATTCACCTATAATTATTTTTATTTTTATTTGGGGAGGGGGCTACTGCCCCTCCAGTCCCAATCCCTGTGTACGCCCCTGATATAAGGAAAAGACGAAAAAGTGCAGAAAATATTGCAATACATTTCCCTCTTTTGAGTGCCAAAGCCCTCATTGGCAAATAAATTGGTTAGCCTAGAACTAATTCGCAGAGAAAACCTGAGAACAATAGTTTTGTCCTCTGCAGCAGGAAAATAGTTTTTTGCATTGAAAATACCAAGAATGGGCTCTAGTTCCTTGGACCATACTATTGACATGGTCAAATAAAAATTGTAAATTCAACAAGACTTTAAAAACAATAATCCAGGGGTATGAACGTTTCATCGAGTGCTTTAGACTTTTTTATTGTCGGAATATTTAATTGTTTTAGGTGTAGATCTTGTCAAGGATTTCTAATTTTAAGCTAATCAGCTTATTTATGCTAATACAACGTAATTCCTTCTAGCCATTTAATATTATAATATTGTATGTTTTGTATGTATATACCTATTTATAAATCATCATATATGATATGAACAAGGATTAAAAAAAAATTCAAATATTAATATACATCACATATATATTTATTTTTTTCGTAGGGAGGATACATCCCCTCCAGCCCACCCCCTGCGTATGGGTACCCAGGGGCATCATAGGGTGTTTGTTTTTTTTTTTTTGAAGGGGGTGAAAAGATTGGTAGTACTTGACAATGAAGGCCATGTTCATGGCTTACCACACTGTCATGATGGCAGCTCGGATCGAACCCTAATTTAGATTAGAGGTGCAGCATAAATTCTTCTCCAAGACGCACTATTTAATTTTATTTCCACAATGTGATGATCATTTTCGCCAATGATAAATACAAAAATTCCTTGTTTGACCCCCCCTGATACCTCACTAATAATAAAGCCGATAAATAGTATTCCTGAAAAAAATATTGGGGGTCCAGGCCTCCTGTGATTCCTAACTCTCAGCTGATGATGGTCCTTTGATACCATTATATTACTATCACTTTCAAAACCGAAATCAGTACCCTTATTATTTCAATACTTTTTCACACATAAATATCATAAAAAAAAGACATTTAGGATGTTTTGGAAAGCTTAAACATTTGTCTGGCTATGTTATCGCCGGAACAAAATATTTTACTGCGTAATGAGGGGGCTGTAAGCACCAGCTCTAATTCCCATTTGATGTTTTACAATTTTAAATGTGTCAGTTCTCTTGTCCCAGCACTAGTAAAGGTAGGGATGTAAATTGTAAGCCTTGTTTGCTTTGTAAAACTTTGTTTGGTATAACATGGTATAAAATTAGCTCAGGGTAGCTCTGAGATGAAGGAAAAAACACACTCCGTACCATGCAAGAACATATGTAGGAATTACTCCGTTTTTGATGCCCAATCCTACTCTAAAGCCAACAAGGATTATATTTTGTGGAAAAAATTTCAAAAAATTATAATTTTTGCTACACTGCAAATTTGGTCCAATGTTTTGTTTATTAGAAAGCAAATCCTTAATAAAAATTACAAATTACAAAACAATAATTTCTCGTAGTGACAAATCAAAAATAATTTATTTGTGGGGGGCTACAACTCCACCAGCCAACCCCCTGCGGACATTTTGATCATTAGCATTACTTTGTGCCATTCATGAACCACGAGGAAAGGCATATGAGATGATAATTTTTTAGCTGTTATAATTTTGCCCGAATATACTAGGTTCGTATTTTTTTTTTTTTTTTTTTTTAATAAAATACATTTTTGATTGACCTTTTTTATAGTAAAATACCGAATAATGCTAGGGTTGCAGAAATTGAGAGGGGGAAATTGTCCACCCTCCGTCTCTTTTACTTATGAACACTAGTATCTATTGATGGATAGTAACACCTCAGATTGTTATACCCTTGTTAATAATTTGTAGAAAAAGAGTACCACTTTTCATTTAGGATAAAGATGCATGTTTTAAATGATTGGATTAAGCTTCTTAGTTTGAGTCACAACCATTTAGTTTCGTCTGACAAGACACAATTTCTAATAATAATTACCTTCAAAAAGTAGAAAATGTATAAAACAAAATATAAGTCATTCTTAATTTTGAAGGAATCCTTTGTTGCTCGTAATATTTACTACATTCCGAATATGTATACATTCACTTTGCCGTCTCAAAATCCCTCGATTCATAAACAAAACCATATATATTACATAAAAATAACTTACAGGCTCTACGCAGTTCTTACCATTTCAATTTGTGTTATTTATAAATAAACTCTAAGTATGTACATCAATATCTTTTGTGTTAAATACATACTGACGTTGTTGTCTTGGTATCAATTTTAACGATATTAATTTTGGTAACCCTTCTAGTATGGAAATAAATATTGATAATTGCATACTTTTCGACTGAAAATAATAGATAAAAACCCAACTTGTTTTGTTTTGTTGTTTCGGCTGTTTCGTTAATGAAAGCTCGTAACTAAAAGGAACGAAGATAAAATCGTAAATTAAATGCAACTGCAAGATTTGGATCCCCATTCTGTATATAATATATATACGTACATTGTTAAATACTGTATCAAATATACAGAATCAATATGAACACACACAGAGACATGCATATATTAAAAATGGTTCCAAGTTATATTGCATCACTAATATGTAGTTACATGACATATTCCTGGCTATGTTAAAAAAGTGTATATTTTTAATTACATCCAATTTCCGGTAACGTGAGTTCCTCTCTAATAAAAACAACAACAGAAGTGGTGCTGTTGGTGGTGGCTGTACAAGGAAAACCAACAATAGCGAATGGAACGTATTGCTATCATCTCTTCAAATCTGTTTCTCTTTGTTATATATATATATATATATAATATATAAATACAATTATATTTTATACATATATAGAACGTAAAATAATAATAATATAATATGATTAATTCACTTTTTTCCCACAAGAGGGATTCATAATACCTAAGTTACATATTGTCATATAGCGTAGTGAATGTTTTCCATTATATATACATTCTCCCGGAATGCATTTCTATATCTTTTTGTGTAATAGAGAAAAAGTTACTTTTTTTATTTAATGCAATTGACTTAAAATATAATCTTCTGGATATAGTTGTTGTTTTTTTCGTTCTTTTTTACCGAAAGCGTCGAGGCGTGAAGGAAACGGAGCGCATGATCATCTCCTTTATATCATTGACAGATCCCTTCAATATATATATATATTTTTTTTCTATAGTATGAAACTTTATTTATTAATTATTTTATTTTTCTGTCAAAAGGTTTATATATAAGTAGACTTAAGTTAAATTGCGTTCGTTGTTCGTAGAATGGAGGATACACTGTTCCTTATCAGGATTTTTTTATTTAAAAAATCCATTTCTTTGTTTGTTTTCAATGCCTACCAATACCCATGAGCCTATCTTGACTTAATCAACAATTTCTTTGTCTCTATTTATTTCGTTATGAAGTACAGGCTCAATAAGGATGTATGTATGTAATGATCTCCTTGATATCCAATGGATACTTTTATATTATCAATATATTTATAGATAGAATATTTCAGAATTGCAGTTCAAATAGATTTTTAAAAATGGCCAATTTTATTAGGTGGGTTGTTTGGAGTAAAATGCAAATATTATATATATTGGTTGACCGATTAGTAAAACTTAAAATTGAGTATAAGCTTAAATTTACACCGTACAGTTGCTTTTTTTAGTAATATCATGTAAGATAATTACTTCTACTCTACAAACGCACATAAAACTATGTTGTCAGTATATGCCCATGCAAATATGTATCTCTGCATTTTATTAGAATCAGTTAAAGATCGATTTTAATCAAAGTTGGTACGAAGATTAAATATGGAAAAAGTAAGAGAACTTTACCTTTTCAGATGTAAAGGTCAACAAACCGTAAATAATACATGTTCGACCCTAATTTTGTAAATATTGAGATACCTATCTCAATTTGATTATAAGCGATTGCCCATTCTTGTTCTAATATTTTTTCATCGATTATGGAAATTCAAAATTGAGTAGAACCTGTGATTCAAATTTCATGATTGCAATCAATAGATAAATTATTTTGGAAACATTATTTAATGACTCTAGCGAAAATCCCTCCAAATAATGAGAAAATATTTTGAAATTTAATTTCTACAATTTTGAAGCAGTCTAATATATATATATATATATTTATTTGTAATTATAAAAACCTTAGAATTGGGGATGCACAATGTTATTTTTTTTTTTTTTTTTTTTTTGGAGACTTACCAATTTCAATATTTATTTATTTTTCCTTTATTCCTTCCAATATTTTAACAATAACTAAAAGGAATAAAAAGTTGAATTTGATTTGATTTGTCTTTAAATTTTTATACAAAAATAAAAACTATTTATTTAAAAAACATAAACATTTGATTCTAAGAGATGAATTGAGTTGAGTTTTTCCTCAAAAACATTCTCCCTTCACATTTTCCCTGTACATTCACTGATAAGAAGGAGAATGAAAAGAAAGTACTAATATTAGTGTTGGATTCGAGTTAGAACTATCGAGTTCAAACTTTTGACGTGGAATCGAGGTTGAGTAAAGGACCATACAATTTTTTTATTAAATTGATACAATCCAAGTTCAACAATAGGAATTGAACTTTACTTACTTATAAGTAGTTTATTTACATAACCGAGTATAGTGGCGCCATCTTGCGTTCATTATTGTTTAATAGTAGTTTGTTTTATTATTTATTTATGGTGACCACTTTGTACATTAAGCTTTCTTCTTTTTGCTTTGTTCATGCCCTCTGAATAAGGGAGTCAAAAAACTATGACTCAATATTACAAGAAAATATTGTAAGGAATTACTCAATATACTGGGTGTAACAACGAAATCCGGCGCTTCAGAATTCTGAATTTTTCTGGCAGATATAATAACGAAATTAATGAATGTTAATGTTTTGATAAAATATTCATTTAAACATTTTATTTAGTAGCTAAACACTGGCATTGAGTTAAAAACAGAAGATTTGAAGGTTATTACATTTTCTGAATTTACAGCTGAATCCGGTGGATTATTTAGTCTGTAGCTACCTTTTTATACAACCAAGATGTCCCTGGTGGTCTCCATCATCATACTGGAATGCAAGAATTTAGATCTGATTCTAGTTTCTAGACTCTAGACGCAGTTCTGGGCCCGAATCAAGGGCACTATTGAAACTAACAGAGGCTTCATATAGTGAGATATATTATGAATGATAGTATCTGCTTCCCAGTTTTTGTTTTTGAATAAATCTTTGAATAAATCCATATTCAAATATAAAAATTGTATAATTCAAGTTAAATTGAGTTTTTCAAATAATATTTCAATAAAAAATTCGAGCATTTTCGAGTTTGAGCAAATCTGAAGTCCAACACTACAGAGTTTGTAGTCTACGTAACTCACATATACATAGATTTGAAATCCTAATAGGATGTAATATGTTCAATATTCAAGAGCCTTGCTGACTTCCATCTTTATTTCCTTTCTTTCTCTCTCTCTCTCCCTCAGTGATTCACACACTGAATCTGCTTTCTATCCTAGTTTTGGGCTCTTCCTCCACACATATAAACTTCCACTCATTCATATTACATATATATCCCTCTTATCTCTCTGCTTTTGAGATGTTCTCGTATAGGAGTGGTACAAAATATTATATATTAGTAGTTCTTTTAAGATATCATAATCTGGGGAAAGGAAAAGGCTTTAGTGGCTGATTTTAAAGTCAATTCTTAAAGACATCTTTCATGTTTATATATGCAATTTACTATTAAGAACTTTGCATATTATAGTCTTCAAAAATCAACAACTCTCCCTTTCAAAAAAGAGGTTGACTGATTTAACGTATCTTTTATTTGGAGAAGAGAAAATGCCACGTTACTCATTTTTCTACTTCCAAAATATAATTTATCATGATATTCGTACTCTTAGAAACAAGACCACTTCTAAAGCACACAACCTCATTATCTTAAAAGGGATCATTATTGAGGTTTGAGGTTTATAACATGCAAATGATTACGTGTACACGGACGATAGATATTGTGACCAAGGGTGTTGCTAGCTTGTATCTTATGGGGAGGCTTGGCTCCAAAAAATATCAACATCGTAATACTTGATGAAAATAGGTATTCTTCATATATATATGTATGTATATGATAAACATTTTAGGGAGCTCTAAAAAGGAGCTGCCTGGGGCATCTACAGGACTATATTCATTTTTTTTTTTTTGGTGTGTTGGTTTTTAATATTTTTCTGAAAAAAAAAAAAATTTGAAAAAAATTTCAAAATCCATGGCAATTCACAAAAATAAATTTTTTGGAAAAAAAATTTAAATATTAAATTGTTTGGAAAAAAATTACAAAAATCTATAGCTATTCTAAAAAAAAAATGGAAAATTAAATATTTTGTAAGAAAATTTCAAAAATTTAATTTCAAATATTCAGTTATTTGAACAAATATTTGAAAAAAAAATTTAACAAATACATTTTAGAAAAAAAAATAACAAATACATTTTAGAAAAAAAAATAACAAATACATTTTAGAAAAAAAATTTACAGAAATCCTTTGACAATGACAGAAAATTAAATTTTTTGGAAAAAAAATTTAAAAATTTAAATTTTTTGAAAAAAATTTCAAAAATCTACAGGTATTCAGAAAAGATTAAATTGAAAAAAAAAAATTGAACAAGCCATAACTTCCAAAAAATATTTTTTTTGGAATAAAATTTCAAATATTTAATTTTTTGCTCTGGTGGATAGTTTGCCCTTATAAGGGATTTAATTTCTAATAAAAAGAAAAAAATTCTATTTTTTTTTTGGGGGGAGGGTAAATTTCCTCCAGCCCAGCCCCTGTGGAAGTCTTTGCCTCTGCCTGATGGTAACCCACCTTTAGTTAGATAATTGTACTACGTATAGAATATTTTGAATAGTGTTACAGATTGCTTCATAAACAGAAAAGTAAAACCATGTCATATAAGCAACCCCAGTACAATAATTTTCCGTTGGGCGAGGGTGTTGAATATTTTTTTCTATTTTCATACAGATATCCCAGTTTTTCCGACATCCATCTCCTTTTTTCCGACTAAAATACATGTTGAGTTGATTTAAAAATTTTAAAAAAACATGAGCACTTTCAATTTTTAATATTATTTATTTATCTTTCTTAAACAGCCTTCCAATTTTATTTTATTTCATTTGAATCAAATTTGAAATATCATTTTTATCTTTATACAAGGTATCAAGTAAATGGTTCTAATCTTCGGATGTACATCCAATTAAAATGTACAAAAATCTAAAAGATAATTTCATCAAATAGGTTTTAAAATGAAAAACTTATATTATATTTAAATTACAACTTGATGTGAATGATAAACAGGGATATTTGTTTTAAATCAAATATTTAAGTAATGAAAATATCTATGCAATAGCTGCTGTCTTTTTGCAATGAGTTATGTCGCAGATGGATTAAAAACGAGAAAGGTAAGATAGACGAAGGTAGGACTACGTTCACGAAGCAAATACAAATGTGTAACAATGTACTAACATATCATTAGATAAGTAATAAAACTAGACAGTATTAGAGATATTTATTTTTGATAGAAGGTAAAAGGTTTAATTCCTCTTATTTGATGCCTCAATTTTTATATCCAAATGAATAAACAGACGTAGTTGCACATTTTCCTTCTACTTAATGCAAACAGGGCTTTTTATTCATATACAATTTGTTTGCTTATGGTTCTTTCAAAATGGGGGGTATCAATAATGCTGATATTATACGTCTAATACTTAAAAAAAAGGGGTTATATTCTGAATTTGAGTTTTAAAATGCAACTTGCCTTGTAATTACATAGTTACTTAATCGTATTATTCAGCAGCTGTTGTTGTCAAGGAGCTGTGCACAAACTTGACCTTTGATACTCTCTCTCTCTCTCTCTTTCTGAATCATTTCAAGACTTTGCTTTAATTTACAAAATTATGTTTATGTAATATTTAATATCACATTTGACTCTCTGATAAGTCGGTTTAATTTTTTTGCATAGGAGAGTTTGACTCGCTATCAAAGCACCTCCTGAGAAGTTCTCTCACTTAGAAATACTTATAATATATATATAGTATGATGGCAAGGCTGTAAGAGATAAGAGACGGAATTAGACAGGATGACATAGATAATAAAGTCTCATCAGCATCATGGATGTGAGAGCGAGTGATTCACAGAGCATCCCACCAGAGATGATAAGAGTGTTCTTCCTTGGGTTATAACTATCGCAAAATACTTCTGGTAGCTTGTTAAAAATTAAAAAAAATATTGATAAGAGTTTAAAAAATATATTTAATTTAATTTGAGCTGATATCTACTTATGTTAGTCATTGGAGGAGAGGTGAATAGATAAGAAGGCCCTGAAGAGCAGTGTCCTGGATGATTATTGATTAGTCCTCTGTTCTTGTGCTGTGAGAATGTATATATATATCATTAAAGAAATCGGAAATGGGTTTATTTAGTTAAATAAACAAATTGACAACTGATTGACAAATAAATAAATATTTATTTATTTTTTAGACATTATGACAAAGTTAGAATTAGATGATGAATGCAGCAGCGGGAAAAGAAGTTTGCATGCCGAGAGGAGAGGAACTCATGAAATTAGAGCAGCAGAAGCAACGACTACTTCTGTTCATGCAGGTTCCTCGCCGTCCTGCCTTCTCCTGTCAGCTCCTTCTTCTTCCGTCTCTTCCTCATCATCTACGTCAACCCCTCCATCGTCTCCTACGGCCTCCTGTTCATCATCCTTCCTATTGAGGAGTCTTTACTCTGCAGCTGCTGGTAAGTCGTCCCTGACGTCAGAGATAACAATACACTTACTTATTATTTCTATGTATTTGGTTTCTTGACCCTCATAAAAGAATTTTATATTATTTTTTTCCTTTTTTGTTTTGTTTTTGGTGTTGGAATTGCTTCTTGTCAATATTTTTAAGAAGGTTCTTATGATGGCTCGTGTCTATCAGAGTCAGGGGTACGTACAGGGTGGTCCAGACAAATTGGGATTTTTAAAAAGGCTTATAACGAACAAACTAAATGGGTTAGAACCATAATGTTTTATTATTTGAAAGCTACATTCAATCATATTCATAATAAGAGTCGCCTCTCTTGATAACTTTGGCTACACGGCACCAGAAGCTTTTGGCAAGCCCGGGTGACCTCGTGCGGGTACTGGTAATGGTTTTGCATTTTTGTATTACATTCCCTCGATGAATAAAGTAGCCCAAGGAAGAAATTACACCCTCTAACAAGACAGTCCAACGGCCCACCAAGTCAAAAATTGCAGGAGGTCTTGCCCACATGTGATTTCTATCTCTGTGGGAGAGTCAAGCATGAGATCTCTGCTAAGTATCAGCCCTCTGTATAGGCCCTGAATAAGTAGATTAGCTATATAATAGCAAAGCTGGATTTGCACGAGGTCGCCCTGGGCCTGTCAAACCTTCTGTCGCCCTGTGGCCGAGGGGATCAAGAGAGGTGGATATCAATTAAATGTCATTAAATATTACTTTTAAATAATAGAAATGTATGGCTCCAACACATCTAATTTATTATTTTAAAGATTTCCCCGATTTATCTGGAGCATCCTGTACATAGTACATAAACAGGCTCTGCGCACTATTTTTGAAAGTGGAGTGGACAAATGTTGTAATTTATAAAAAGAAAAAGAATTTGATTCAGCTTTATGATAATTAAAGTTCCAAAATAGTGGCTTATCATTTGCGTAGTAGACGAGAAGATACTTTTTTATTAGGGCAACAAATTTTGCTCGAATATTTAGGACTAACCTTTATTTTTTTAGAAGATCGTATAGATCAGGTTGACCCCTGCCCTCCCGTCTCCTATTTCCCTTGAGGATCAAAAAATGGCCTGAAGGCTTTAGGTTCGATTTTTCTGATTAAAAAAAAACACTAACTAGAGTTTCGATTCGGCCTTAGATCAAAAGTTTTCCAGTTTGTTTTCAAGAAATTCTAACCTCTTTATATATTTAATTAGTTTGAAAATGGATAATTTTTATCCTATTCGGAGATATGAAAAAAACAAAAAAAACATAATTAAATAATTGATAATTTGAGAAAAGTTGAGTAAAGATGTTTCCGATAAAAATATATAACAGATTTAACAGGGATGCTTTTATCGTCAATTTCAAGAGGAGTTCATAATTTTGTGTTGGAAAAATGAGTGGGGTTGCATGACTCTCCCCAGGCATTGGTTCGGAAAGAGTTCTGCAATTTTTTATAAAACGACCCCGGACTCAAACCGGCCACATAAATTTTATTTTAAAATTTCTTTCCTAAAAGGAAATGGTCCCATATAAGAAATTCTTTTTGCGGGGTGGATCAAGGGCTAATTTCGTTGAGAATGAGACCGGTCCAGATCGAATATGTAGTTTGGCCTTACAAAAATGATAGCCCCCATAAAAGGTGGTAATGAATTCCAGAAGAACTCCCATTGATGATTTAATGAACACTCCTAGAGCCTATAATAAAAGACAATTGAGTCAAAACCAGGGAGGGAACCACCTTTTGATCAACTTTCTATGTCTTATCATCAAAAACCATTTCCGTTACTTCCCTATCTATTTGAATCTCCAGACTCCTCCAACTACTTGCTTTTAGTATCGATCATTAATGTTTCAAAACATGCATTTCTCAGTGCCTTATCATTGAAGGGAACTTCCGAAAAGGTCGTCTAGGAGTTGAACTTACCCAGAGGATACGATCCCCTTTATATGTAAATAAAATACGGAATTAATTTTGTATTGGAAATCATTATAAAAATAATAGTTGAGGCGATTCAAAAATACACGCGTAGTAGTATTATATCAGTTTTCTATCTATCTATCTATCTATCTGTATGTATGTATGTATGGTTATTACTTATTATTCAACTCAAATACTTAATAATACATAAAAGAGGGTAGGAGGAAGACATAGTTGGAAGGAGTTAATCTAACCGCAAGTTTCGATTGGACGATAACTACTCTGCGATCTCATCTCTGATTGGACTTTCTCTACCTCTATCATGCGCGCTTTTTGTGTGCTTGTTTTTTTCTTTTTCTTCCCTTCTTCTTCACTACTACTGGGTACATGCAAGCAAACATATGAAAGAGGAGAGAGAAGGAGAGGAGAGGCTGCTGCCGAGGGGTTTCTTAACAATTTTGTTTTGTTTTTTTTTTCATCTTTTTTTTTATCAACATCTCACGAATTTTTATTCTTTTTTTTATTATTATTTTAAGAGCGCTTCTCTCTCCCTAGGTTTTTTTTTTTTTTTTTTTTTTGAGTGTAACTAACTATATTTGCAATCTTCAGTGCGTCGTTATTAGTGATAGTAGACAGATCTTGATCTCAGATATTGATTCATTATTATTTTTATCCGAATTAACTACTACACCATAGGCCCTTAGATAGGTATTACTTACCTCCTCCACTTGGTGTTGTCTATCTTCTATTTCTGTGTGTTGTGTGTCCGTGCTGTGCTTGTGCTTTGGTAAGGATCCTTGGGCGGCCAGATTCTAGACGATCCATCATCATCAAGAAGTTGACCAATAAAAGGGGAAGATTGCATGGTTGTGATGGAAAGTGTTTGCTCGAGTGAGGCTGGGTCGTCGGCCCACCGGGCTTGGTATGAATCCTCATCTGCAAACGCCCCTAATCAGGGATCTGCTAACAATAACAGTAATAACAATAACTCTTCCTCCAACGGCGGAGTAGCGGATGATTCAAGCCACATTGATGCTTATTTTAAGGGCTCAAATGCTGCCTACTTTTCACAAATGCAGGGAGCTTACTCTGGTAAATTCAAAAGACTCTTTTCATATAGTGGCCAAATAACTAAATATCCACACCGAATCATCTTTCTAATCCCTATCTCTTTTTCGTTGCAGCTCAATCCCAAATGGGTCGAGGTCCCTTCTACACCCCATTTCATTCAATGTGGGGCTTTGGTGGAGGAAATGGCGGAGGAGCAAACAACGGAGGGGGATCATCTTCGAATAAACAGTCCTACGTCTTTGGAACTCCAAATTTTGGATACCCGCCAACCCCTCCCAAGGAATCGGATCCTCTTTCAAATAATAATAACGCTAACAATAACAATAACGAAATGGACTATGGCTCTACTCCTCCCACATCCACAGGAGGACCATCGGCGTCGGATCTCATGACTTCCGAAATGAAGCCATCTGCGGATCAAATCATGAATTCTTTGAGTTCATTCGGCGCTAATACTTTTGCTACGGGAGGCTCTGCTTCTCAGATGCGGAAATACCCTGAAGGTACTTCTTCTTCTTCTTCTTCCAATGGATATTCTTTAGGTTCATCCAATCCTTATTCGTATTACGCCTCACCGGATCTGTCTGTTTACGGATCCGCGTATTCCGTCAGATCCCTGCAATCTAGGCCTAAACCAAAAGCTAAATCCACTGCCGGTAAGACCTAAGCCAAAAAAAAAATCACACAAAAATAACCTTTGACTAACTAACAAACAAACAATCATACACAATAATACATCACGGATCTGCAAAAAGGCATTCAAATCTATTGCATTTTTTTTTTTTCAAAAATACTTTAACTCGGCTTTTTATTCCGGTGCTGCTTTAAGAGAAATTCTCTTGGTGATGGTCTGGTCTGCATAACCAAATCTCTATCTCTCTCTTTATTTCTCTCATTTTTCCTTCTCTATCTAACTCAATCCTAGCTATCTATCTCTTTCTTGATCTTAACTTCTTCATTAATGAAATCAAATCATTTCACAAGCTTCTTTTTCTCTTACATTTAGAGGGTCGCGAATGTGTCAACTGCGGAGCCACTTCCACCCCTCTTTGGCGACGTGATGGAAACGGACACTATTTGTGTAACGCTTGCGGTCTTTACTACAAAATGAATGGACAGAATCGACCATTGGTCAAACCCAAACGTAGACTTGTAAGACATCCTTTTTCATCATATTTTATATTTGATTAATAATCTTTTTTGGCCTTGTAGAGCACATCCCGGAGAGAAGGAACTTCCTGCTCCAACTGCAAAACCACCCAAACAACACTCTGGAGACGGAACCACAACGGCGAACCCGTCTGCAACGCCTGTGGACTCTACTATAAGCTACATAATGTAAGTGTGACAAGTTCAAATGTATGTATTCTTATTTATCTATCTGTATCTCTATCTAACTCTGATATTCAGGTTGAACGGCCCATGACAATGAAGAAAGACGGCATTCAAACTCGAAATCGCAAATTAGCTGCCAAAGCGCGAAAAAAGCACGTTGGAATGCATGACTTTTTTAAGCCCCTACATGATGCTCGATTTGGACCTTATCCAGGATCTGGTTACTTTGGAAATATGTCACAATATTACGGTCATAACATGATGTCTTCAGGTTTCATGTCCTCTGGAGGGTCATCTATGGCTGGTGGGGGTCTTGATCAAGGTCTTCTTCTCGATCAGCAGCAACTAGTGAGTGGGAATTCCAATGCAAGTCCACCCATGTCGACCCATTCGCCCTCATCATTTCAACAGCAAGGGAGCGGCATCAATAACAATAATGCAGGGCATAATGATGCATCCTCTAGTTCCATGGTGGCTCCAGCATAATGAACGGCCGGCTCTTATCAGCTCAGTTCAGCTGTGCTCTCTGTCATCATCATCTTACATCCAGTTTTTACTTGTGTGTGATAGCCTTAATCATCTTCATCTTTAATTTCTTTGGGCTCCCCCCTCCTTTACCCCTCCTCACCTCTCCCCAGACAATATTCCCTCCTTTCTCCTCTCTCTCTCTCTCTCTCTTCGTCTTCGTAACAACATATCCCTTCTCAAATATATCTTTCTATCTATAAATATTACATATGTGTGGTTCTTTTAACAATTTTTTTATTATTATTTTTTGACAATCTTACATCACCCAATTTTCCCGATTTTTGTTTCTTTTGTTGTATGTTTTATATTATATAATTGTAATAGTTATAACTATTATCTTGATAATTACATTGAATTTATAAAATTTTAATAAAAACTAGTCAATATATATATATATATATACCATTTCATAATACTTATATTAATAAGTAAAAATAATTAACCAAAAAATTTGTCAAAAGAAAAAGAAATAGAAATGTCGTTGTTGTGTTTTCCCAAAAAATAAAAATAATTAAAGAACGATTTTTTTTTTTCTATTTTCTCTTCAATCTATGTTCCTTGAGGTTATTTTTAGGGATTT
This sequence comes from Lepeophtheirus salmonis, assembly GCF_016086655.4. Lineage (NCBI taxonomy): Eukaryota > Metazoa > Arthropoda > Copepoda > Siphonostomatoida > Caligidae > Lepeophtheirus > Lepeophtheirus salmonis. The sequence continues at coordinate 42,548,468 of NC_052143.2, read as the reverse complement.
TAACAAGCAGTGGATTCATGTATGTATGTGAGTACTGCTTTTTTGGGGTAGTCCCCTCATTCATTTTCATTCATTGATTCAATCATGTCTTGACATGATCAAGTGATATTCATCAGAAGGTACTATAGGGCTCTGTACTCATTATTTCCTTCCAATGTGTATATATATATATTAACACTTACAGGGTGATATTACAACTGTTTTTTCACAATTTCTCCTTTGTGGTTTTTTATTATTTGTCATAGGCTTTTCCCATTCAAATCCCCTACCAACACGCTTCTTTTGTAAGCAAGTCATGAATAAAGGAAGAGCATTGACCAGTCTTCAAGTCATTTGTTGATTTTTTTGCAAAAATCAACAAATAGGTATACATGAGGAACCAATCAGATCCCCAACTACTGGTTTTGTTTTTTCTTCAACATTCACTACGTACGTTTGACCTGTTTAATTCTCCCTCTAATTCATAAGTTATTGTATTTTCAAAAACACACTCAGCAAAATAATTGGTAAATAAGGAAGATACTTAATTAAAATACATATAACAAATAGCGGGATTCATATAACATCTAAATGGTTTGTTGACATACATATATTCCTGTAATGAGCTGCATTAATTAATTATCATTTTTGGAGATCAATTGAGAGATAATGTGGTTGGATAACAAATATTTGTAGGTTCGTAAATATGTAGACTTTGTTAGATTGTATCAGTCCTTAATATGGGACTTAAAGTCCGTATCGTTCGGCCGCGTCCCTGTTATCGACTCTTGCAAAATGAATACAAATTAATATTATTTATGGAAAAACTCTGGAAAAGAGGAAATGTTTTTTTCTGCAAAGTTGAAAAAGAGAGCCCAGTAAATCTTTTCTCAGGACGCAAGGGTATTACTAAATAGATAAGGAGTCGAGTGTACAAGATATTGGATGAGAGATACAGAGTTAAATGCAAGTAAAACCATTTTTGTTTTGATCTATATTGTCTCCAATCAAGGAGTTATTAATTTTAATATTATAAAAATAGCAAGTATTGACTCCTATATCAGGTGATATTTTACATTTTGTATATAAGATTTGCAGTATGTATTAAATTTCAATTAACTGATTTATGAAAAATTATTAATTAGTATGATCGGTTTACACTAAATGGCATTAGAAAGATATAATTTCGTACTAAAAAAACTTTTATAGCAATTTCGTGATTGTTTGACTCAGTATTCGGTATGTGAGCGTCAAAGGTGGACACCTGCAAAAAGTAGGTACATCATATTTAATGGTTTATCTTCAAACAAGGCAAAAAGCAATCCAGATGCTGAAAATGTGAATAGTGTTTATGGTCTTGATACTGTAACAGACATCACGTGCAATTTGGTTTTTGTCAATTGCATTCCGGAATTTTGATGTCAAAAATGCACCACGTTATGGACGGTCCGTTGTAGAAAATGTTGATAAAATAATGGAAATCGTCGAGTTCAACCGTCATCTAAATACTGCTTTGATTGCCAAGGAGATAAATATTATTGGAGAAAGAAAAAAAAGGCAATAATGAGTAATGTTGTTCCTAAGTAAAACAAAAGTATAGTGTAATCTAAATGCTGACAAAAAAAAAAGATGTATGTCTAAGACCTCTACATACAAGGCATCATTTTTACTAACATTTTATCCCAAAGGATCTACGTTAGTCTACCAATTAAATCTGCTCAATAAACATTCAAATTTATTTAATATATTTTTATAATTTAGGTCGAATAAATATATCTAATTATTTTTATAAACATTGCTAAAGACTGAGTGTTTTGATGACGGTCACTAACGGATCTCTATTTTACAATCATTAAGAAAAATCTTCTTTTGAGTCGGATTTAGTACGGGGTGTCAACATTTGTGGATCTCTTCATCCCTCGTACGTACTACTACTGCAGAAGGTTGAGTTGTATAGAGGGATCAAAAAACGTGTTTGAAATTTGCAAAAAGAGGAAAATAAAATTGGCTCAAATTGGTCAATTTGATTGATGATCCAGGTTTTTTTATTGATTGATTCAGTTAATTGGTTTTCATGTTCAAATACACAGATAGAGAGAAGACAATTTATTGACACTATCAAGAAATATAACTATTTTATAATTTATCTCTTTGGTATACTTAAATATATGCATATCAATTAGGGATGCCACTCTGTTATACCTCCATACCCCTGGACTCGTACGAGAAATGAAAGAAATAATCACAAGTCAGTGCATAAAATGCCGACAAAAAGTGTTTGTATCTCTATTTACTGACAAATATCCGTTTTTCCGAGGGTATTTGCTTAATATCTATCACTATTGATGGATAATTTCAATTTTTTTTCCAATTTTGTATGAATATTTAACAACAATCTGTGCAAACGAAATAGTTCATAAGATCATGGCCTGTCTTGAATACTGAGTAAGAAATTGAACCAACCAATTCAAAAGTAGAGAGTTTCATGTATATGATGCAACTATTCATTGTAATTGTTTTAAGTGACTATGATAATGTGTAACTTAATTATTTGATACTTCTAAAGGTTTTTTTTTTTTTTTTTTTGTAACTAAAGCATTATTGATATCAATTACTTTTAGGTATGAAAACATCCAAGTCCGAATTTCCCTTATTCGTATTCACCCTGTTCCAAAAAATAAAAAAAAATACCCAACATCCATTCCATACATCAATGATAGACTTTTTCCGGGAGTTCTTCCTTCTTTTTTTTCTTTTTTTTCCTTTTCTCCCAGATTGTTATTACAGTTTTTTTATTAATATTATTTCTTTCTTTGGAAAATTACATTTTAACGAGATTTAATAACACTTTTTGAATAACCACATAATTCCTTTTAAGTTGAATTTTTTTATGTACATATAAATATGAGGAGAAAAAAAAATCAGCTTCCCTGCTGATTTTGTGTTTCTTCTTCTGAGATGATTTAAATAGGACCATTTAACATGGAAATCTGGTTGATGCGATCAAACACACACACACACACACCAACCTCGACGAAATGAAAATTGTTTTTTTATTTTTTCATTTCTTGACTGAGTAGATGATAGATATTATTATGTATTACGATTATTTTAATTCGTGATTATTACAAATTTCTAGTACCACCTAGTGTGTGCCGTTATTATTATATACTACAACATGTGCCGTTGTTGTCGAAGCTTGGATTCTTTTTCCTCTTCATCTTCTTGTTATGATTATTCAACCCATTTAAGTTTTATTTTTACACACGCCCTTGTTAAAAAGAGTCAATTTTTCAGTTAATTTATTCAAAGACGTGATAAATATTACTTTTTTAAACCATCTATGCAACCAGGCAATTTCATTCCCTACTCAACCTTAATTTTCTCACTCTCATATTTTATATGGAAATTGATGGTTTTGTAACAGAAAACAAAATTAGCCTTTTATTTTTTGCGGAAAAAACAACAACAACAAAATAACAGGTCATGGTTGCACTAATTCTAATCATCACTAGTGTTGTGTCAATCCTTATTTTTTCGGTCCAGTCCCGTCTTAAGACCGGTCATTAAGACTGTCGGTCCTTGGAATTTTTCTTACAGATGTCGATCCCTTATTAAAACCAAATAAGGTATATTAAATATTTAGTAAGAGGATTGCACAATTCTTGCCAAAAATATTCATGTATACATTATAATGCGTTATAAACAAACATATTTTATATATTTACTTAATTATATAATTTTTAAGTCTATTATATAACAGAAAAGAAAAGGAAAAAAAAAACCTCCATTAACGACAAGAGGGATCGATTTCACCTTCTTTAGGAACAACAAGTGGAACTGGACGCAAGTCCTTGGTTCAAATTAAGGACCGAGACAACAATACTCCTCAAACATAGTTTCGTGTGACAACCGTTGTTCGGTTTTCCATAGACATGTCCGCTTTTTAAAACCTGTTCGGAAACTTTTTATTTAAGTTCATGAAATATTCAACTTAATTGCATAGATTTATTTACTAAAACAACCAATATGAATTATTCCCGAAACTTTTTTTAGCCTTTTCGTCACAAAATTGATTTATAGTAGCGTTGAGCTTAAGTGCTGTTACGTCATAAGTTCTCATTTGAAAGATAAGTCAAGCTATCGGCAATACGGTCTAAATTATGATTTTTTTAAATTCACAATTTGTCATTTTGATTAGATTTGGCTTACATTGGACCTCTCTCCAACAATAATTTATACTAATCAGACCCAGTGTCTTCTTTTTTGGATATCAAAATATGGCAGCTCTAACGTAGGTGCATAGTTTCAAAGCTATAAAGCAAGTGGCGAAAAACGCCTGTTGGCTTAAGTTGATACTTTGTCCATGTTCAATATTTTAACCCACAAAAGACTTAACTTTTACTGATACCACATAGGATGTAACTTTATCATCCACCCTCATAAAGTATGTAGCTTTTCTTCCCATTGCAGGATACACCTTGCTAGTTCTGTTGGTTATGTGATTGCAGCAATGTAATTAGAACTAGGTTAGGCATCAAGAAACCCGGAGGGCAAACACAACCTATTTATTATATAATTATTTATCTTTATAGTGACATCATTCGGGGCATTTATATAGGTTAATGTAAAACATTAAATGTAAAAAATGTATACTTTTTATTTCTCCATTAAATCCTTATTTGTTAACATTAAGCTTAATTTTTCTAAAGTTAGTTATTTCCCAGTGTTAAAAGTCCCGATGACATCATCTATTATCCTTTGAACTTTTTTTGTGATAACTGAAAATCTTTGCTGAATAACCTTGTTATACTAACATTGGGTTGCGTAGTTTTTTATCGAGTAATTAGAGGAGTCTATGCAGAGGGGGAGGGGGCTGGAGGGGCTATAGCTCCCCACCCTAAATGTAAGAATTGTTGTCTTGAAAAAATGATTAATGGGAAAATGAACATTTAGAAATAATTAAAACATTTGTTATAATTTCTTTATAAAAAAAGGGTTAATAATAAAATCCTCGGCCTGAGGTAAATTTTTTACAAAAAAGTTTTAAAAAACCAAGCCCCTTAATGTAACCCTGCAGACGCCCCTTGTAATAATCACGTGTACCTGCCGCTCCTAGCGGACAAAAAAGTTATTATGTGGCTAAATGTATTTAGAAAGATATGAATACGAAGTCTTTGTTATACCATTGGTGTATAGTTTTGGCTAGATGAAGGAACAGTTTGTAAAATAATCATTTATTCAAAATATGATAGTCCATTATGCACACACGTCAGCTTTTGATTCTTTTTTCTTTTTTCAATAACATAAAACATTTATTTATTGATATTAAAAAATTGGATATATAAAACGAAGGAAATCACAATGTGATACGTAACGCAGAAGAAATTATCTTTCAATGCTACTATTTTTAAAGAAGTAAAAGAAACGAACAAAAGATACAACGATCTTTAGAGCAAGTCGTAACTTATTCTCACAGTATGACCAACCCTTTGAAACAATGCCTAACTCTTGTATAGTTACATACACATAAAATAATAAAATGATAAAAAATCAATTCAAAACACAATAATCAATAGTTGGAGTTAGTTAAAGACAACGATTTGAGGTAGTTCCCCCCTTGTTATATATATTTCTTTCATAAAAAGACACACACTGATCAAATTATTTGATCTTTTCTCTCTCTCTATCACATTGTCTTTCAAATTATGATTTCTAGGTACTTCTTCTAAAGGTAAAAACACAGCACTCGTAGATCTGATTTGATGATGTGACTGACATGTATTTATCTACTACTATTTTCTTATTATTCAATCTTGATATTAGAACTTTAAAATTCATGTAATGAAATGAGTGGAGCGCAGCGGGTCTCAACCCACATACGATTTGATTTTGGAGTCACTAAACTCAAGAAACAGTGATATACTTTTACATAACAATAAGTATATCCCTTTATTTGAACCTTTTGAAACTATAATATTTTACGTTTTGAAAATGTCACACGTCAACACATAAACAAGCTAGAATGATTTTACTCATTATTGAGCCTGTATTAAATTTGTATTCTTGTACAAATTACCCTCAATTTCTATTAGCCAATAATTCTTATTAAAGCTTTGAAGGGGCTACAATTGTCAGTTACAGTAGCCAAAGGAGATCGTATAAAAGGAAAAATTAAAAATTCATATATATTTGAAAAGGACAATCTTGGAGTCAAATTAAGCCACATGGGTCAAATGACATAAATGATTGATTTGAATATAAAAATTGTCCAAAAATATGCTTATAAACTATTTTGTTATTTTAATAATGATATGTATAAATCAATTTGGTTGATCATTACAGATGGGAATGGTAAAATAACGGCAAGAAGAAATAAAAATTATGCAGTAACAATATGGCTTACTTCGGGGCTGCCTCTATAAGGGCCTCTTCCAGGCCTAGCCTCAACCCCCTGGACTTTGAAGTTTGGGTTGTCTTGGAGAAGAATGTAGGATTTCTTCGGAGCTGCTATCACGACATTGTTGTCCACAATAGACACAGCCTTCATCGTCAAGAGATGCCTATATATTCAGCAAATTCAATAGACAGATGTGCAAATTATTGAAGGAGTTGTCGATAATTTGGAAATATCATTGTGAATTTGTTTTGTTTTTCTTATCTAGATTATTTTGTTTTTACATATTAACGTTAAACTCAGCCAATTGATGAGTTACCAATTAACATTCTGCTGAAAATAATTTTTTTTTCTAATGTATCGATATCCTTGTTTTATACATTCATTGTGAAATTTCTTTTTGAATCACATAAAGTCTCTTTTTTTTCCTCCGTATCTTCATTCTGAAAGAATTTGCCAACTCAAGACCTACAAATGTAAAATATCACAATGAAATTAATTTAAAATAAAATAGAATAAACTCACTTTAAGATTTCAAAAGATTTTTATATATATTTATCGTGATAAGAAAAAGTTTATTCATTAAATTTGTTTTGGCTTTATTCTTAAAGCAGATAGTTAATTTTCTTTTAAAGAACCACCAATACATGTACATTGGAACACAGGGCCGTAGGAACTGGGCAGCAGGCATAGGTGTCCCTATATATATTCAATGATTTTGATCTTTTAGTATATATAATAACTATGCTCATATTTTGGGGCGAAAAAAAATTTGGGGTTTCACCCCCACCAGATTTTTGCGTCCCGCTAGCTAAAAATGGCCTCCTACAGTCCTACTGTAGTATACATAACAGTGGCTTTGTTAAGTTTTGAGACATGAGAGATAGGAGGAATAATTATTAATTGAGATCACATAAATGTAGTTTTATATTTTTTAAAAGAGGCTCCCTTGATAAAAATCTTTTTAATATATTACATAAATAAATATAAAAGTAGTAACAATTAAGCTTCAGACAGTGATTTTTATTTTTGAGTTTGTGGCTTTAAAGTTCACCTATAAAACAAATCGAAGTCATGTACAAACTCCATTTAGATACTTCCTTACTCTTTTTAAATGAATATCACTATATGATTTTTAAATTTCTGTGGAAAGTAAAGAAAAATAACTTGACTTGGACATTGAATTCTCCATCCTCATCTCAAATATGCCTAAAAAAATTATTCATATCAAGTAACAAAAGACAAAATATGTTTTTAAATTTAAATATAATTAAAATCGTAGTAACAACAAATAATTATCAATAATACATTTTTAATTAATAAGGATAAATTAAATTCAAATTATATTGCTTTTTTGAGCCCTGAAGCCTAGAAGTATGATACTACATAACATATTTCCGCGACTGGATAATTCAGACTTTACCTCTAATCTATAATGTTGTATCTTAGCTATCCATAAATTTTCAAGAAGAAGAACAATGAAAAAGAGTGAGGAAATTAAGATGGAATAGTTTTTATAAGGACAAATGAGTCATACTTCCAATATCATGAGTCTATCTTGAGAAGAATCATTGACTAGTGGCATCTTAGTCTTAATCATGATTTTAGCTGATATTTGAAGAAATAAATGAAACTCCATCGATAGAAAAAAATAATATTTCAGTCGTAATGACTAAAGTTCGAACCGTTATTATACAAGGAAAAAAAATATAGAGTTTTTTTTTTTTAAATGTCCGCTAAACTTCTTCCTTTTTATCTACAAAAAAAATAAGTATTCTAAAATTAATTCAAATAAAAAAAAGCAAAAAAAAGCGAGACTTTTGAAAACTTTTGAGACTGGGGATATTGTCAGGCCAATTTTACCCTAAGCGGGATCAGGCTAAAATAAAAAAATAAAAAAAAGGTTTGTTAAACTTTTTTTTAAAGAAAATTTAAAAAAATAAGGAAATGAAAATTAAGTCAAATTTAAAAAAAATATTTTTTTAACCCTGGTAAAATCAGCCATAACAATACCCCCCAGTATCCAAATCTGAGGAGTGGCTACATTTATCCCTATTTGCAGCTATTTAGTACATACATAACAGGGGCGTCATGCCTACCCTACTTTTTTGAGAATTTTCAATTATTAATTTGAAGCAAAAAAAAAAAATATTTTCTGTTGTTAAATTATAGTTATTGACCCCTTCACTTTCAAAAAAAAAAAAGTGTGTGAATCCTCCATAGAACATTGAACATACATCTTCTAAAATGTCTTTTTGGTGAACCAGACACAGAATAATTACTTTGTCTCTTTTTACATATATAACCCCATTTAAATAAGCATTCATACTTTTCGGTACGTACCTACATTAATAGCTTTACCTTAGTTACTTATATGAATTCTTTTTGACCATAAATATTATATGAAACCTCTTTTCATTGTTGTTTATGATTGCAAGATCAACTGGTTTGATAATAAATATGTATATATATATATACATATATAACAATAAACCATTTTATAGCCATGCTATATTGGTTATATCAAATTAATTATACAGCTACCTATTATATCAAACTTTATGTACTATTGACAGTATATTTTCACCATAAATAAATTAGAAGTTCGCCTTAAATTCATTCAATTATTCTTTTGGTCTTGCAACAAAATACAGCGTACTGCAGATGATTTACAGCAGCAAAATTTAGCACATGATCAGGTAAAACGTGCTTTGTTGATTTAGCGGTTAGACAGAATTCTTTGTTGTTAGTTTACAAAAGTGGCATGGATCAATGAAGTATTTATTCCAGAATCGTGGTAAAGGCAAAGTGCCCCTATTGCCATTTGCACCATACGAGACAATGTTAAGATTGCAAACTTCTTGAGCCTGGACAGGTAAAGTCCTGAATTGATAAAGTTCCAGCTGGGAGTTCATTTGTCTGGTAACAAGGATCTGCTCCATACCAGACTGTTAAGAAAACCTTGTCCTTTACTTCGTTAGACCCAGTGTTTGGCCTCTAAGCTCAACAGACCTCAACCCATTGACTTCTTTGAGTGAGGCATAGTTGAACTACACACCAACAGATCTGCTTCCAACACAAAATACGAGTTGATGTCCAGGATGGGGGGAGGAATTCTGGACTGTCATCAAGACCTCCTCCCATTTCATAGGTCAAGTTGAGGGCGTTATCATCCTTCATTAGGCATTGGTTTTTATTAAAATCGGATGATTAGAATCCATTTGCAAAAATAATCGTATTTGGCTTTTAAATATTCGTCGCACCTTGTATACGAGGTGTGTTCAAAAAGTAATATGACTTTTCAAATTTTGCGGGCAATTTACATTTTTTATGCTGAATTTTTGTATGTTAGTTGACTCGCCACAAGCATGTATTAATTTTTTTAGCAATATAATATACTTAGGTTGTTTGTGAGAGGCTTAACGGTTAGAAGTATATGGGCGTGTTTGACGATTTTTTGTAATATCCATTGATACGGGAATTCTTCGTTCACATGAAGTCGATATTAAAAAAGGGGGAATAAGTTGACTCTATGCAGTTTTTTTCTTGCATGTGAGTATGTAAGGTATATATTAATAGCATATTTTTACTAAATCCAAATTTTTTATACTCTGATATGAGTCTATAAATAAGCTGTGTACTTAAAAGTCGAGATTTTGTTCAACTTGTAACTTGTACAAGTTTCAATTTCGTAGTTTAATTGGAAAAGCTATCATTTTAATTACCAACAATTAATTGATATTTTGATTTCATTTGGATCTATTTAAATTACATATTTATATAGTATTGAGGAGTAATATCACTTTATAATATGCATGTTGATGATGGTGGACGTTCAAAAACCTGAATTTTGTTGCATAGTGTAATTAAGCAAGGATTTTAAGATTGTGACTTCAGTGAAAACTTTTTTTTCAAAAGCCACATTGCCGAAAAAAGTTATAAATATATTTAATGATGCCTATGCTATGTAATTATGATTATATTAATGTTATTCCAAAATAAAAAGATAAAATGATTGCCAATCATTTTCCAAGATTTGCAATCATTAATTAATAATTGATTCATTTCAGACTTCTTCTCCTATTAAAACATTTTTTATTTATGTATTGATTGAACGGTTCTCATGATTTTTGTTAGAATGGTTTTAATAGCGGTTAAAACCAAATGAAATGAATTAATTAATGCACTCTTAATTATTGCAATTCTTAGAAAATAAATATCGGGCGCTGATTTCCAATCTCTACAAAAAGTTAATCTTCTTTCTTGAGGTGTTTCCTTACATTTAATTTAAAAAAAAGTCTGAAATACAAGGAATTCCTTGATGAATCAGCTGTTGTTTTTATTTCTTGCATTTTTTTCTCAGGTATAAGGCAAGCACGGAAAAAGACAAAATAATCAAGATTTCGGCCCTCCTCCGTGCTGGAATGATTGTAACAGAGACTGTTTGCCAAGTGGGCGTATCAAGACTCACTGAGTCTACGTACCGGAGAAGGATGGAGGACTACAACAGCATGGACAAGCGTCCAGGAGGAAGCCGGAAGAAAATTCTTATTCAAAAACCTGCTCCTCTCGTCTGGTTTCCTACAAGATACCGGCTCACCGTGGCTGACTACACGGGTAACCCTAAGAACAAAATTCATACAACATTATCAGATAAAAATGTGGAGCTAAAGAAGGACAAAGGCCATGCATATATGGCCCATAATTTTCTCAAGGATAAAATAAACTTCTGCCCATACCAGAGTCCATTGGACTTTGTGGCTTGAGTCCAATGCCTGTAAATTCATCACCACAATATTGACGCATTGAGGACCTATATTGACGAGTGTTTGGGCATCATGGACGTAAGCATCATAAAGATGTGCCGCCTTTCCTACAAGACGAGGCTAACGGGCGTCAACAAGGCTGAGGTAGGTTACATTGAGTAATTTAGTAAGTTCAATGTATAAATATAATTATTCTTTAAAGGTTCATAGGTCCCAAAAACTGATTGACGTTATTGCATTTATATATAAAGCTTGAAAATCTACACTCAGTAGACCTTCATTCTTTTAAAATAGGCATCACACAAATGAGAATCTTACTTACATACATAATATTGCAGCATGAATCATAAACTGTAACTTGTACAATGAGATGGTACAAGTTACAAGATAATGTATGTACAATATGTGTACATTGAAGTAAGACTTCTTCAATAAAGATATACTATACATATAAATATAGATACTTACTACTTCATTGTGACATATGAAAGTATAGTTAAGGCAAGTCAAATAAGATATATGTACATTGGTCCTAGTATGTACATATGTATGACTGGACACCAAGAGACTTGATAATCATCAGTTATTTTTTATTTACTATTTCATTCCATTCTAGTATAATAATAATAATAATAATAATAGTTATGGTCACCAAAAAAAAAAAAAAGTAATGTGGGAACCATAACTACATATATATATATCAAGATAATGGTCCTTTCAAAAGAGAGAGAGAAAGAATGGTTCATCCTTCTCTTGCAATGCCCTGATCCATATCTCAAAATATAAGTACATATATAAATTAATATTCTGGGAGTATTCTTTAAAAAAATTAAAGAGAAGAAAAAAACATATTATTTTTTCTTCCGAGTATTATAATTAGACAAATTATATATTTATTTATTTATTTTTGAAACGCATCTCTAGGGACGTCAAATAAAAGTAAAAAAAGATAGGATCACTTTACACACAAGATATATTCATATACGAGGGGTTTAAATGGTTTTTAATTATATATATATATATGGACCATAAACATAAAGACATCTTTATTTATAAAACCATATCCTAAGCTTGAATCTTAATGATAGTTTGTCAAATAAAATGAAAAATTAGCATTTAGCAGAACAAATAAGAACATTCTGGATTTATCTCTATGACAAGGGCTCTTAAGATTTGTACAACAAAACAAAACGGCGGATCTATAAAATGCAACCAATTTTCATTACTATGTACGTATGATATTACAGCGTATTCCAGTTTGAGAACTATTGCAATAGTATGTAATATTCGTATGTAGAAATTTGCAGAGCTGATCCATGCATTTCCTGATGATTTACCTTAGCTTAGATCAGTGGTCGGGGAACAGGGGTAAATTACCGCAAATGGTATAATTTAGAAAAATTTTGAGGTACTGTTAATTAAAATACATGCCACTGCAAGGGCGTATGTAGGGGGTGAGGGGCTGTAGCCCTCTATCGAAAATCAAGGAATTTTTGCTTTTTCCTGGATTTTTTTTTTAGTCAGGATGAAAAAATTTACGCAAGATTAGGGGTAATTTTTTTTTTTTTGTGTGAATAGCTGTGGATTTTTGAATTTTTTTCCTAAAAATAAATCCAAAAGCCATCCCCACCCCCTAAAATATAATCTTGCAGACGCCCATGCCCAAGCTTGGGATAAATTAATTTTACTACAAGTTCTTTTGGGGTTACTCTAAGAAAAGTTATAGAATCTCTACCTCAGATGATATAAAAGAGGTGTTCTTACGCAACCAAAATGTCTCTGTGCGTTTTTGGATTAATAAAGATACAGCAAGAAGATGGGAAATACAAATGAAATTGATGAAATATGTATGATGGGGTCATCATCATTCATTACGATTAAATATTTATTGTAGCATCACGGTCCTCTCAAGACTCATTCATCATTCTTTGGGTTCTAATCCGTTACAAACCCAACAACGTCATCCGATTAGTGTCTTATTATGATTATTTATAATAACCATCCGGGTAAAACAAACAACAATAAAAAAGTTAAATCATTTGACTCCTTGGAGTTGGGTTTGACTTACCCTCGTTATCAGTATTATGTATGCCACGTGACTCCCCAAAACAATCACAAATTATATGCAAATCCACAAATTAGTGAGTCTCCCCCCTCCTCCTTCTTCTTCTCCTCATCTATAGCATCCATTTTGAATGGTTTATGTGTATTGTATACAGCATACATGATATAGGATAAAAACTCACATAAAGAGAGAGAGAGAGAGAGAAGAATGGAAATCAGGACCGAGCCGTGGGGAAGAGGAGGAGGAGGTAAAGTGACTAGGATTATCATTTTTTATTGTTATGATGATCCGACTTTCAAACATTGTACATACATATATAAGACTCTTATCGGAAATAACACTCCTTCTTCACATGGGTCACGTGAATGGGATAAAGTAATATATACATACATATATCATTCGTGTATGTACAGATATCGAGAGAGGGAAAAATAAAGAAGAGAAAATTCCTGAAAAATGGTTAATATTTCCGGGAAATGATTTAATTTCCCCAAATATGTATTTACCAATACAATCACCTTCTTACCTTTATTGTATCAGACAAACTTTCCTACGATAAAAAACAGAATAAAGGCCCAAAATCCGTAGGTACATGTCCAATTATAGAGGAATTCGTTCAAAAAAGGTTGAGTGATGGAAATTAATTCATATTTTGATACATTAAAGCATAAACAATTTGTTAAAAAACAACAACATGGGAAATAAAGTAGAGAAAATGACGCTTCAACGTAATCAACGAATTTCCAAGCAGTTGGGTGTCTTCTCAATGAGTCTTTTGAACTATTTTTGACATTTTTGTCCCCCCCCCCCTCCTACAACCCTGATCCTAACGTCCACGACTACACCTTTCGAGTTCATATCGAAAAAGGCCTGTAGTGTCTGTCATCCAAACACTGGGGCCCTCAAAGATCGCATGGAATTATGATTTCAATAATTACTTAGACGTCTTCACAGCTTAACAAGAGCTCATTCCAATTCAACAAATCAACGTTAAGAACACAGATTCAGGAAAAAAAAGAAAGTCATTTGCAGCTATAAACGAAAGAAACTGAATATAACACTTTGTGTTTGTGATGTGTAAAGTATTTGAAGAGGTCTGTTGTCTTGGTTCTAACAGATGACCCAAAATTGAAGTTATAATCGTTAAAAATAGTGTAAATACTTAACTGATTACGTCAAAATTATATTTATAGTTGCTTTTTTCTTTTACTTCTTCATGGAAATCGTTACAAATTTGAGAGTTAAGAGGGTTGAGATCGAAGCATCTTAAAGGTAATTTACATGACGTTACAGGGACAGTCACGTGATTTTTGTTTTCGTGGGGAAGGAGACATGTGAATTAAAATACTTTTCATTCTTGTTCATCGACGGACCAATATTTATCACGTAATAGCAATACAGCGAGGTCCAGTTTCAATACAGACTAATTTTATTACCATTTAATATCTATATGTACTCTGGTATACCGAACAACACTATCCGATTACAAAACTTTTTGGGGTTGATGTAAATGGACAAAAAAAAATTCAGTCTATTTAGTTCATCTGGTTTTGAACTTGACAGGTTTGGAAAAATTGGTTCACGTACATACCAAGGCCGATCTGTAAAACTACATCACTACCGACATCATATTTATTTAGATAACCCTATGATAAATATTATTTTTTTGCGATTTTTTTATATGATCTTTCTCAAAATTGAGTGTAGATTTCCTTAGTATTCTTCTACAAATTATCCTCTATTTATATCAAATAATCAATTATTTTAACCATTTGGCTATGACGCAAATTGCACTTAGAGTAGCCAAAATTGATCGTCACAATGAAATAATGAGAAATGTATGGATTTTAATTGAAAGGCCATATTGGGCCTTAGATAAGTCTCTTAAATCAAATAAAGGTGTATCAATATCTGATAAATTCTTTGGTATCTCAATTCATCCCACAAATTTGAGTACGAAGCTTATATTTCCCTTAAAAGTATGTATCTATAAAGTATTAAATATTTGTATATGTATATAAATAAAGTTGGGATTTTCTCCTCTTCATAGTTTTTTTGGCTCAAGATTGTTTGTAAGTTGAGGCAGCACATATATGTGTGTATATCAAAAGAATAAGATTGGATCGGACAACATATATGTATAAAAGCTTGAATCTCTTCCAACCGCTTGACTCTTTATAACATTGTTGTTGTCATATTGTCATCGTTTATGTAGAGATAAGCCTTATACGTCACCCATCTAGCCAACCATATATATATATTTATATTAATAATAGAGGATTAGTATATGAACCATTGGTACATATGGTAAAATGATCTGAGCAGCGTGTGAACTTCATTTCTTTTTTTTTTTTTTTTATTGTTTTCGCTCTTTTTTTTTATTTTTATGGAACACATTCTTTTTAAATGGGTCCAATAAATCAATAATATCAATAATATTCAACCCACTTTTTCCGTAGGAAAGAAGAAAAAATCAATTTTTAAATGGGGAAATGAATTATTTAAAAATTCTAAAATAATATATATTTATGTATAAATTTACATACATACATTCATGGAGGCAAGGAAATAAGATACTATGAATGTCTTCATTAAAGATTCAACGTGACCAGGATGGAATGGGATGGAAAAGCATCTCTCTCTCTCTCAACATCATGCTTAACTAAGACATTACCATATATATTATACACACGATTTTCAAACTTACATATTTTAAGATAGCGTACAGATAATTGGTGACCTTCTCACTTATTTTGTATTTTTTTTACATAATAACTCAATGAACTCGTTTTTATTATTATTATTATTCTACATATACCCATCCACTTGGGTTCCCTATCCTATCATCAAACAAAAAATTCCGAAAATGGTGAGAAAAATATGTGTTTTTAAACAGCATAGACGATGTAGTTATTATGATGAGAACAGGAGAAGAATAAACCAAATTAAATTATATACTTATGTTAGGAAAATACCCATTATTTTCACACTTTTATGTGAATATACCATTAATAGCTCGTAGTATTATTCGAAACTCTTTTGCCAAAATATTGTAAGAATCTATTTCTCAAAAGGTTAACGGTATACTAAACTAGGGGTGCTTAATAAAAATGAAAGACTTCATTTGCAGTATTTAAATGGATATTTCTAAATATCTACAAGAGGGTTGTTTCTCAAGACATTTATATATAGAAATTTTTTGTTTATTAAAAAGAAAGTACACTTTGATAAGTACTTTTTCTGTAATTTAATTGTAAGTATGAAATGTCTGTACTCAACTCATAGTTAAATCTTTGTTCCAGAGAAAGATAAATTCCTATTTGTGTGTGTGAGAGCCAATAAAATAAATCTGGGGCATGCCTCATACAAAAATTACTTTAGTTTTTGTGGGACACCTAACCTAGGGATGATTTCGAGAAATAATATCCAAGTAGAAGGGAAACTCCACAAAGCTTCTGACATACAAACTACATCATAGGGATTGTTTAACGTCCGGAATGACTTATTTGCAGATGCATGGCATTAATATAGGGGCAAAACTCGATGAGATTTTAAATGATGACTAAAAACATTATTAAATGTGAGAAATCCATGCTCAAAGCAAAGTTTATTTCACAAAAAAAAATGATGCCAAGGAGTAATTTGAATTTTTGACCATCAATTCGACTTCCAACATTCCTTATGGGGGAGGAAGGTGGAATAAATATGATGATTTTGCACTATTTTGTAAAATAGATTGTGTGATAAACTTGACTCATAATAATATATACATCATACCAACGACTTTTAAGACAATAAGACGGATTTGGATGGAGTTTGTTGTGTTTTTTTGCAGAGCATCTGGGTTTATGAATCTGCGTCCACTAAAAGTTGATAGTTCCATTGATTCCCTATTTGCTTACAGTTTATGACATTTGGATACCCTTAATGTTCAAAAGGATCCCATCTCTTTAGAAGAGGTTATTGTTCTCATTTGGTAGGCCTTTTCCCATTTTTACGGTGTTACTTCACTCACGTAAAAATTTACAGAGTATTTTGTTTTAGCTGTAGATGCTTCCTATCCAGTAATTAGTATTCTGAATATTGATTGTTTGAATTATAATTAGATCTTGTTAAACTGTGAAGAATCCTCAATAACTATTATATTATAATTCCATAGTTGGGGAGAAATGCTCCAGAATTAAATAACTGATTATGGGTTCTTTTCTGTTTCACTCCGTATGAAAAGTTGTTGGTAGAATAATGGTACCGAGGTGTTTAATGGACATATCACTCACTCATTGTGCAGATGTTTTATATCATCCATTGACTCAAAATCACATCCGTCGATCTATATCTTGCATGGAATCATAGTATACTTCCATCAGAGCTCATGAGTTTGATAAAGGTAAAGAATATCGGTTGGTCCATTAAAATCTGAATACTTTAAATTATAAACTTCAACAAAATATAATTTATTAATTAACAATAGAAATTCAACAAAATGAATAGTGTAAATAGATGTGTGTCCGAACTCTCTTTATCATTAATCCAGCCCCCCTTAGCGGCAATGATGGCTTCCAGGTGGTGGTAGAATGCCTAGCACACTCTTCGGATGTAATCCTCTGTTATGGCGTCCCAGTTTTGGATGAGAGTGACTTTGAGGGCCTCGAGTTTTGGATGATGGACACTGCAGGTCTTTCACTCGACATGCACCCAAAAAAAAAAAAGAGTTCAAAATAACTCAAAAGAGTCTTGCAACGGAGGAGATGGGTTTCATTAATTGCTGGTGTCAAAAGTGGGCTCTCCACTCTCATAAGGCCCTTTCCATCCACTGTTTTGATAGCTGTCTAGACTGTCGGGTGTGAACCCCAGAGATTTCTTGAGGAGATTGGGCTGGGCTGTTTTCTTTAGTTCCTCCGGTCCAGTTTGGTCTTTTTGACAAAGCCCTTCTTCCTCTCCAATGTTTAGACTTGCTGACGGCGTAGACGGTGGCCATGGAGAAGCCTAACTGCTTGGAATGTGGGAAATGAAATTCATCAATCACGTAAAAGTGTCATTTTCTCTACTTAAACCTAAGGTAGAGATCTCAGTTTTTTTAAACAATTGTTTATGCTTTAATATATCGAAATATGAATTAATTTCATTCGCTCAATCTTCATTAGTTATTAAATTAGTAAGTATATACATTTTAATGGACTACCCTGTACTATCTAGTGAGGCACTAAGATAGTGTCCATCCTTTATCTATAGATATTTCATTGAAACTCAATCCAAGTCTACTCTATTTTGCAGCCTCTTCGAAGACAACTTTTTCATTGCTTTGAGACTTTTAGTGTCATTGATGTACAAAACAAAGAAAAAACTCATATCTATGACACTGAGTTTGTGTATAAAACTGAATAATAATTGTAGTATTTTTAGACACTTTAAGTTTCACTTCGATTCCTTTATTACTTGTGAGTCTTTTATGTCATTGGGTAAAAAGTAGAAGGCGATCTAAGACTGTAGAAAGGTAAGGTGGTCTTCATTTCTAAATATCTTTATTTGCAAAACCACAATGCATATCAAACTCTTTTATTAAATACATAAATAGTTCATGGAAACTCTTACGTGATGAAGTGTTAATGCACTATAAGTGATCTTATAACCTCTTTAACCTTATAACTTATATTAGAAAATATGAATTTTGTGGTACATAATTCAAAAGTTGGTAAGTCGAGAATCATTTTCTGAATTACTTAATTTAATTGTCACCGTATTTGAATATTATTATCTCAACACAAATATTCAATAAATAAATTACAGTAAATGTTCACTCTATGACAAAACTGTATATAAAACGATTATATTAGTGTTCATTGACTCTAAATGATCGATTAAGTGTCTTTGTTAATACGACATGAACACTTAAAATTATTTTCTTATTTATCAATCGCAAATAAGGCTGTAATGGGCTTACTTATGTATTCATTAGTGGTCCTCATTAATTGAAATTTCTGTTTTCATTTTGTTTTAATTGTTTAGCCTTTGATTATATTTGATAATTGATTAATTTACTACAGTTTTCACTTATTTCTCATGACAACATTTTAAATATTTAGCCATATACTAAAAATATGAGATTTTTGTTACACTCCTTCTCTCAATGAACTAGGATAGGGGTCACCAACCCCTTTCCCGCGGGCACCCGGTCGCCCGTTGCCTTCATTTTTAGTCGTTAGCTAGACTCGCTTTAAAAATATTCTATGTTTTTGATTTTTTGAATCATTTTTACATATATTTTTATAACTGGTAGTCATAAAACCTTTTGGAAATCTTAAAGTAGACCTCAGCTTTAAAAAGGTTGGTGACCCCCTGTCTGAGGGTTCATTCATAAGGATTTTGCATTGAAATCCATTGTTATGGTAAATAATTGTTTAGTTCTATGATACCGTAGTAGTTACAAGGCATAGAAGTCTATCAAAAGACACAGTAGAGCTTCATTTTTTTAGTGTATACGTTTATTTATTTAATATTTTTAGAAATTAAAAACAGTAGACCTTTATTAAAGAAAATTATATCTTGAACACAAAAAATCCATCATCATATTTTCATCAATAATTTTTTTAAACTAATAGCAGAATACCTATACTAAACTCTTGACGTTGAATGTGATAAAGATAGCTATTTTGAACAGTTTAAATACAAATAGCCAGTCAAATTTGTAACTGCATGGCAAAGATAAATTATGAAAATGGTTATATTAAAAAAATATATAGAAATAATTTATATTGAAGTGAAAAACTACAGAGTAATAATAGGGTTCAAAAATGAAGAATGGATGTGATTCAGATATTGATTTATTTCATTAGGAATAAAAATAACGTTTTGAAACATTTACAAATATTTTCTTGTTTAGCAATATTATTATGAATATTTTATAAATTTATAAAATAATCTACTTTTGTTATTAATAAGATACCCATGAATGAAGTAAAACGTAAGAATACCCCCACCTCATATTTCTTTTAGTTTTAGTATTACTTACTCTGGGTAATACTCATAGAACTGTGTAGGTCCATATTTAGGACTGAAGACTACAGTCCCGTACAGTTAAGTCTCAATCTTGTACAATTTAGTCCTAAAAACATATAAAGTCTGTCCCTGACGACGTCAGACAACTTTCTTCTTTGTTTAATCAGTTCTAAGTCCAAAGGACTGATAGAAACAGTCACAAAACTGAACTAGACCGAATAAATAAGGACCTACGCAACAATAAATACTCGTACCAGGAACATCAATGTAAAAAGTACACGCATATTAATCGCTAAAACGAGTACTTTGCGGATAATTACTCGTCAATGGTTAAAATTTCAATCAAATGTTTTGATCTTCATATATTTATTGGCGAGTTCCCGTTTTTAACCAGATATTTGTCATATATCTATAAGTTGTTGAGAGATAATTTAGAGTCGTTCCATTTTTGTATTTCTATTTATATGTGATGAACGTAGTAGTTCAAAAATTTATGACGTCATAAAAGGTACATATTACGATTACGTCACATAGAACGTATTTAAAAGTGCATATTTTTCGAAAAACTTGAAGTAGAGTTACTAATTTACAAAAAAAAGGGATTTTTATGTAATAAAAAAAAAGACAACTGAAACACAATTTTTAATATGGATTAATATAGCGATATTTTTTATTCAATATGTGCTCCTTTACAAGCAATAACAGCCTCGACACGCTGGCGAACAGATTGGCAGGTTTTGACGATGAATGCCAATGCGATATTTTTACAATTAGAGACATGGGATTAACAAAAAACATTGGTTGATTTTGATTTCAGCACTCGTTTGGTTGCGTAATGAAACGTTGTAATTAAAAATAACAGGTAATAAATTTTAATTAAATCCTACGCCAAGTTTTGTCTCCCCACATTCTACATAACACTATAAATTTATTTTGGGTATTTAAATACCCCGTTAAATATTCGGTTCTAATCGAGTCGGAAGTATTGATCCACTACTTGATTTATTTGAAAAAAAATACCCAACACCTACTACATACTTAAAACTTTAACTAACCATTTATTAATATCTTTGTAATACTATTCAAATAAATACAGGGAACACTCAAACAAAATGTACATATAAGTAAATAAACAGAAAAGTTTGATTGTAATAATATTATAACTGATGATACAAATCCCTATTTCTTTTGTCAAATAAAAGTTCGATTGGACTAGATCCAGAGGGGTTCCTTGAGGGTAGAGACTCGTCGTGATGATAAAGCATGAGGGGCATCATAGATATAGGATCCAATAGACACTGTCGATTGTCACGTACTAAACCAACTCCTCCTAATTTTCGATTCCGTGTCTGTATTTCTGCCTTGGATGGATAGAAAAAAAGAGTAAAGTATGAGGTTATTTTGTACATAATAATATGTATTTATAATTTGGCAAAAGCTTACTTTTTTCATTGCAAGAGGACGCTCAACCTAATCCATCCATCAATCAATCAATTGTATGAATAAATAAGAGGGGAAAAAGTGAATTAATTAGTGAAGAAAGAACGAGAGAGAGAGAGAAACATAGAATAAGACTAAAAAGTTGAGGTGCTGTGGCATGTGCCAAGCAATCAAGACTCACTCCTCATTATAACACATTCTTTCACTGATATCAATCGAAAAATGATTGCTTCTCTTAAGAAAAAAGAAAGAAAAGAATTCTTAAAATAATAATAACAACAAAAAAAAGAGAATTTTTCATTTTTTCTTTTTCATCCCAAAAAACCATTTTTCTTAATTCATTAGACGCACACACTTACACTATGAAGTTTATAGTATAGCCCACAGGCATTACAAACGGGATTTCCATCATGATTTCGTCTCCAAAGTGTGGTTGTTGTGGTTTTACAATTAGAGCAGGAAGTCCCTGTTCGTTTGAGAGGAATGATCCGACGTTTTGGCTTAATCAATGGGCGATTGATGCCGTTGTTCATCTTGGTATAGAGACCACAGGCATTACAAAGATAATGACCATTACCATCTCGTCGCCAGAGGGGAGTCACATTGGCTCCACAGTTGACACATTCACGACCATCTTCATATACATTAAAAGAAGCAAATATTATATAGTTTGTAAAAATGGCATAGGAATAAAGCAAATATATTTTTGGCAAAATATTACATCCATTCTGTATGTGATCTAAGCTACAATGGTATGAAAATAATTCTTTCTCTAGAACAGTAGAGCCCCATCTGAGGCTCTTCAGAGCCCTTCTGCTCAATGATATCTACGATAGATTATACTGCAGCGGCATCCATTGGGGGAGGGCTAGAGTGGCTGTAGCATCCCTCCCAATATATATTAAATTTCACACAAAAAAAGATAATAATAATATTTTTTTTCCAAAAAATGTACACTTTTTGTGAATAGGTGTGGATTTTTGAAAAATACATTTTCTAATCCTCTCCTTATCCTAAAGTCAAAGTTTTCGTCAAATAGGCATAGTTTATCAAAATAAGATGCAGAGATCATATCCCACGCCACACTAAGGAACATTGGCTGTAATTTTAATCCAATAAAAAATACTATTGAACTGTTGATACAAGTCATTGGCATTTGAATATTTTTATGCATAGATATGACAACTCTAATTTACTCGTGAGTTCTGAGCTATCTTTTTATAGTTTGTATCCAGACTGGCTGTGGCAATCCTCATTATCTGATCTAAGTGATCATGAGTGAATTTAGTAGGATATTAATTGTTCATTACATTCATCTCAGAGATAACAGACTCGGATCCTTAATAAACATAAATATTGGATCAAACCGGAGAACACTGAAATCGGCCATTGGATCAATTATACTTAGTGATGTTAATCGTGTCTATTTTTTAGCTGACACATTTTTAAGAAATAAGTCAATGAATTTTCTTTTCTTTAGCAGTTGTCAACAGTATTTTACTCCTAAGCAGCGAACTTCCTTTCCTACTACATTCAATTATATTCAAAATCTGATTAGATATTTTGATGTGCTGATAACAGACGGAGTGTAATCCCGAGGATCTGTACCGGAATTATATTTGTAAGTCCGTGTTGGGCTCATTATATAATTGGAGGATCGATATCGGTGTAATTCTTGCCAATGTCCTTCTATCGTCCCTTCTCCCCTATGCCCCAGCTCCATAGAACTAGCTAAGCTGTTGTCCTTAAAAACATTCTTTAAATTGGGAGGGATTTAATGTTGATTATCAGTTTCTTTTCTTTTTTTTTTACATGCCCATATACACAAGATTTTCATCACTAGTATAATTTATACTAGTGATTAATTTAGTCTTATTTAGATATTACCTGGCATCGGTAAAAAAATTGGTGTTAATTGATTCACCCCCTCCAAAGATTTAAGACTAATTTTACCAACATTAAATTTACATTATTTATTTGTATTATTGTGATTAAAGGATTTTCCGGGATCGCCTGTTGAACAAATCTGTGCTACAAAGTACGTACCTTCATAGGTCCTCCTAGATCCTAGTTTGATAAGTGAGGATGATGAGGAGGAAGGACATTTTGATAGATTTTGCTCTGCCGGATGCCCTTCTTTTGAGGAAGGATCCTTTGCAAACATGCCTATAAATACATTGATACTTTAGATTGGTAATTATGTATGTGCACTGTATATTTGTACTCAGTATGAACAAGTTGATCTACGTATAAAAATGTAAGTAGTATTATAAATTATTGTTATTATCAGTACATATTATTTAATGAGAGGTGCTCTGATGAACTGAGATGATAAAAACAGAGGATGAAAGGAATTGTAAAAATATACATATTATATTATTATTATTTGATGGACTAGTCAGGTGTACGACACCTATGTATATACGTACATACCTATATCATATATGTATGGGCTAATCAAGCTGTTATTCTTGTTTTCAAAAATATCTAATTGTCATACTAATAACAAATGATGTACTTATACATTGCATATGTATTGAATAGATAAGAGGGACTCTAAGTAGTAGGGAATAAGTATTGTTGGATGTACACTAATAGGCTCTAGGACGCCTTTTATACAGTCAAAACCTGAGAGGATCTCAAATTGCTTACACTAAGAGGAAGTCAAAATTCTATGGAAAAACTCAAATGTGGCATCATTTTTTGTAATATGTATAAAATTTCCTTTGAGCTTGGATTTGTTTACATAATAACCTCGTCCAACAAAGTTGAACAGAGGTTATTATTTAATAAAAGTATATGCACTTTGTACCACAAAGATATCTATTGCGTACATACTTTAATATACGTTATTATCTCAGTCAACGAAGTTGAACAGAAGTGATACTTTTGCCTACGTTTGTTTGTTAGTGTATAAGTTAGTCACCAGGGTTACAGCTAATATTACGGATCGACTTTGATTAAACTTGGTACGAAAATCATATATGGTCACAGTATGAGGCCATTAAATTTTGAGAGGTCAATGTCAAAGGTCAAATAGTACAAAAACGTTAAAAATGCATAATCGATCATAACTTTGAGAAAGATTTAGATAAATAACTCAATTCGATTTTAGAACGGGTTTTTTGCACTCTACCGAGTGTCCATTCTAGTCCATAATGTTTTCAGACATAATTATCGTTTAAAAAACAATTGAGTTTTGCTGCGGTACCAGCACTGTGCATCTGCAGACAAGTCGTGCTTTACGTTTATCAGTCCTGATAGGGAGTATTGGCGTCACCAGACCGCTTGATTGAGGTCCTGTACTGGAAAACATTGTAAATCCATAAACAAAAATATAAAAAGGATTGATTGACCTTTTCAATTTAAAAAGAAGGTCGTTTTAAGAAATGAAATACATATTATTTTTGTAACAAAGCGTCAACAAATGAAAAATGGGTAAAGGTAAGTTATTAAAAAAGGTCAAGAAGGCTTTCCGTATTCTAAAATAAGATATAACATTCTTCTTCTCCTTTTTTAATGAAAAAAAAATGTCATTTAAAAAAAAAAGAGCCCTTAAAAGTGAAAATATTTTCAAGAAAGGAAAGAAATAGTTGAACTTTGAAGATTTGTAACTTTTCACACTAAAATCAACTCTGTTAATAGGTCCAAAATCTTTAAGAAGCGTACAATTTGAATGCAAAAGACGTCTTATGAAGGAACTACAACCTTTGGTAAATGACGTAAATATGAACCAGTAACATCATTTTGAATCTACAAAAGTCCAATGACAAAAGTTCCAAAGTATGCATGCATATGTTTGTACATGGCCGTCCCTGGATAAGATTTTAGTGGAGATATATGGGTCCCAAAATTGAGACGTCCCGTTCTGAGAATTGAGAATACATGGAATAATTATTGTAATTTTTGTGAAAAAAAAAACAGAAACAT
Organism: Lepeophtheirus salmonis; assembly: GCF_016086655.4. Lineage (NCBI taxonomy): Eukaryota > Metazoa > Arthropoda > Copepoda > Siphonostomatoida > Caligidae > Lepeophtheirus > Lepeophtheirus salmonis. The sequence goes on along the minus strand of NC_052143.2, from coordinate 42,522,895 downwards.
TTCCCATATCTTTTTTTTTTTTTTCATCAGATCATTTGTTAAAATTTAGTTCTGACCCAAAAAAATTTAACAATCTTTTTTTTTATCTTTAAAAAAAAAACTTAATCCCCCTTCCCCCCCAAAGAAAAAAAAGTGGTTACCCAGGCAGGGGCATATCCTGGGTGTTGGTTGGAGGGATCGTAACCCCCAACCGCCAAATTGTATTTTACTAGAAAATGTAATATTTGAAATTTTTTGTTAACAGATGTGGATTTTGTTTAAAATTTTTTTTTTTTTTGAATAGCTCAGGATTTTTAAAAAATTTTAATTTTATATTTCTAATTTTTGTTTTTTATTAATTTTTGGTGAATAACAGGATTTTTTAAATTTTTTCTCAAAATTTTTAATTTATTTTCATAATAATTACAAACCCATAATAACCCAAATACATCATAATATGTATATATATATATAATCCTGGGGACGCTCCTCGTATAGGTCTATACTAGGCCGTCCCTAGATAAGATTATTAACATGGAAGATTAATCCCAAAATTCGAAAGTCCACTCTTAAGTCTTGAGAACGCATTGAATAACCTTTGCGAACTGACCCCATCATATATATCAGACAGTGACCTCATCATCAATCTACCACCTGGGATATCATAATGGAGGCGTTAAGATTAATTCAAGGCTTATAAGAATGATTAAGAATTTAAGAAGCAACAACTATTTATTAACAATGACAACTAGTGTTGGATTCGAGTCAATAATTTCAGTTGAGTACGTCTTAGTACAATAGACCCATTTTTGAGATCGGTGTAGTTTGAGTTTTTGAGAATTTCCTCTTATTATGTAATGTGGTTTCTCTTAATTAAAACATTAAATCTTAATCTATTAAGAAAGAAGAGTCTGCAATTTTTAAAGTTTCGGTTTGTTTTGATTATTCGAGTTCAAGTAAAGTCGAGTTTTCCTCAAAGACATATTTTGGACGAATTTGTGATATATGGATATATTTTTTATACAATTATGAACAAATTCAATTTAGTAATTACGGATGCTGTAGGAACTTTTACTTAATAATTCCAATGGGATCAGTAGGATTTTTTATTATGCAAAAGGCTTAATATTTTTAAGCCACAAATTTAGTTTCTCATGCTTTTTACATTTAAAATATTTTCTGAAAAGCAATCATTTTATATAGTTTTATTTGAGGGGGCTACAACTCCTCCAGTTCACACATTGGGGCCTTGTGAAGTAGAAGGCCCTTTATAAAATGGGCATTTTTCAAGGGAAGATTTTAAGTCCTACGTTGAGAACCGAATCAACCCGGTAATAATTTTACATATATCATACTTATTATTTATATAATAATGAAAATAATCCCTACGATATGAAATCATCCTTGATGTCTATTTTAGCCTCTCTCTCTCCCTTCTCATAGTTTCTTGAAAATGGCATCAAGAGGAGCACGCAGCAAGTTCTCGCTCTCTTTTCCCCTCTGTCTCGCTCATTATTCCTCCCTCCTTGTGCAACACGTCTTGGAAATAGAGAAGAAAGTTAGAGACAAGTAAAGGACGACGACCAATCAATGAAGCATTCTCTTTTCCGTCCAATATCTCCTAAAAGACATGGCAGAGGAAGTTGTTCAGGTATGTATTTACCCTGTGTCTTCATAGAAAGGCTCTATTTTATACTAGACATAGGGTATTAAACATCGTTCACTTTTCTTGAATGATTCATTCTTTATTTTTTCGACTACTTATCGGGGTTCAAAGTGGTTGTTCTTCTTCAATCTAATATGTGTTAACTCTCTAAGTACAATATTTAGTTTTGTGATGACTTGTAAAATTATCGAATGGATTTAAAGTTAACCCTTCGTTACTTTGAGGTTGAAATATTCTTGTAATATCTTTGGTGTATCATACTTTTACTCCATTTTCTCTATGGAAATACTTAAATAGTGTTGTATCAAATCAGTTCGAATCAAGATAAGTCGAAGATTTTTTGATTTGACTCAAGTGAAGACTGGTTTTACAAAATTGGGAAAATCTGAGCCCTGTTTATATATATTATTGAATCGGCTTCATTTATAACACTAAATATCCCTATAGGTTGTAGTTTTGAAGGCTCTGTTTCTAATTGATTTTCTAATCCATCCCAATTTCTAAATGATGTTATTTTTCACATTGAGGAGACAGACTAGACATTAGTATACCATGGAATTGGACAATCTCACAATCAAAGTACACCATGAAATTAATTCATTACATTGGATTTAATAAATGTGGACACATTTAGAAAGTGGACATGTGTAGTTGCCCTTATTTTTTGGAAAAAAATAAATTAAATTTCAAATATTAAATTTTTTAGTTAGATTAAAAAATTCCTTAATTTGGGGGGGGGCAGCCCTCCCCCTGCAGACCCTCTGGAGAGTTTGCAGGAGTACCGGTGGGCATTTATCTTGAAGATTTATCAAATGAACACATATATCAAAATAAATACAAATTGCTTGCACCTCCTCGAACAAAATTTCAAACTCTTGTCAGCAACCCCCCTAGAAATATGAATAAATACATGGACATTGGGCAACCGTAAAAAAATTTTTTCTTCCTTTTCTAATTCATCGAACAGACTCAGTCTTGAACGACTCGATTCATGCTAACACAGCATTAGCTCAAAGTAGAGCTGAGTAGTTTGTAATGAAAAAACAATCTTTACAAATTAGAAAAGGAAAGGGGAGTTGTGTGATCTCTCTCTTCTTTTTTGTTCATTATATTTCATCGGTCTTTGTAATGTTAATATCTCCCTCTGAAGTAAGCATTCTCTCCTATTTTGGGTGTAAATTGATTTAAAAATGCATAATCAAATAAATAGTTATGAATTTATATAAATCTACAATATTTTCCCTATAGTAATAATAATTTATATATATTTTATAGCAGTAATTCATTTTATCCCCCCAAAATCACATAACAGGCAGCTAATATGATCAAGTTTCTCAATTCAGTATTACTATATTTCTCGCTCGCGTCTTCTCTTTCCCCTCTGTTTTTCATTACAAACTACACAAATCAATGCAAAATAAATCGTTCTTCCTTTTTAATAAGTGGTCACCATAGGCGGAATTAGCAGGAGAGCAAGAAGTCCCCTTCCTCTTCAAGATACGAGCGAGTAAATTATATGAACAAATACATTTTATAAAATAAGTATGAGAAAATATATACAAATTGTACACCCTAGAACAAGTTTCCAAGTAACCAGCTATCCTGGTAACTAATATGTACATAATTATACATCTCCTTATATATTGTACAAATACGGCTCCTAATGCATAAATCCAATATGTACCTAGCCACATTAAAACCATAATGATCAAGCGTGACTTGATTACTATCGGGGGTCTAATTATTATTAATATTTCACTTGCGAATGTAGTTTTAATTAGAGTGTTTGTGTGGGAGGTGGTATGGGGGGGAGAAGGAAGGGGACAGGGAGAGACGATCCAGGTCCATGATGGGATGACACAATCAACTCATAAATCTACTAAGCAAATATTTGCAAGGTATGTTAATGGCGCCATCAGAACACGAGCTTCTTTGTTTATTTATTGTGGCTGTTGTTGTTTTAAATAACAGCAGTCAAATTTCAAAATGATATGACAATGATTTTCCTTCGGTTGCTTAAAAATGGGCTTCGTTGACAGTTATTTTATTTTTATTTCCCCCTAACAAGTCGTAAATTTGAAGGAGAGAAAAATAAACCCCAAAGAATAAAAGAGGAACTACCTAGACTTTGGACCACCCATGAATTCTTTCTTTCAATCTAAGTACTCGTTGTACGAACATAAGAAGTGTACCTACAGAACCTAGAGCGTACTGCCTGTTTATTTATTGAATGTCAAATGGAAAAAAATATATCATATAATAATATTTGTGTATCATAACTTATTAACTATCTACGTAATAGCAGTTGTACTTCTAAAAGTGTTTTAAAAATGAATAATAATTGAGTTACACTTGTGGACTTGAGATAAGGGATCAAGTTTTTTCGTTTTGTTTTATTTGATGGATGTTACTTCGGTACTTTATGTATGTGTAGAACAGCACCTAAAAAAATAGGGGGGAGGCTGGCAGGCAGGGAGATAGTCAAAAGAAAATTGTACATATACCCCAAATAAAGCATAATTATTTTTACTGAAAAATTGTCAAGTTTTCTTTTTTCTTAATCAAATATGTAGTAAAAAGGTGGGATATAATAATATGTAATATCCCACATGAGAGGAAGAAGAAATAAAGAAGAAGAGGCAACCACCCCATACCATAACTCTCTTTCTAATAACAACCAACCATAGAGATAATATCTTCTTAATTTTTTTCTCCTTATTTTTACTGCCTCGTTTTATCATTATCATATTGTATATTTAAAGGAAACGGAAATTTAAATGATTCTTCACTAATTAGAGTATTACTTAGGGACTCAATAGAATTGATATGGTTCCTCTACGAGTACATTCAAACAGTCTACACAATAGTTACAACCATTCTGACGATAAAAGACAGAGATAAGAGGCAGAAGTGAAAAAAAGGAAATTATGAATACATATGTATTATAACGATATCAAAGATAGAACTAGATCGACAGCATGTGTCGAGTGCATCAGGTGTAGAGGGAACTAGATGAGCAGGAGGTTTCTTGGGAGATGGAAGATAGCTTTAATCTTTAGGTATATTTATTAATCAATCAAAAACTTGCAAAAGCTGGACAAACAACTTTTTTCCCCAGGATTTTCAGCCTCTTATTCCCTCCGATGGTCCCTCAGCTACCTACAAGAGTCTTGATCTATTACTGGACACTAATCTACAAGTCCAAGGGGCCCTGGACCCAATTAATTTATTTATTTAGTTGTATCTATCAGCTCCATTAATGGTAAGTCATCCACAGTCCCTCCAATCATCCCCCCTCCCCCAAATAATAAAATCAGGCCTCTTCCAATAGCAAAACCGTGATGAAGGCACTGAATTATCCCTATTGACAAATTGAGCCTCACTGCTGTGTGATGGGGGCATAAAACTAGGTCATCTATGTTAAAGTGGATATCTAGAAGAGGGGTTTTTAACCGTATAATCTTGTTTAAAAACATCCATTAGCAATCACTTTGTATTTTATTTTGTGAAGAAGTCACTGTTTTAAAAAAATAAGATGAAGAATTGAAAGAAATGATTGTGATGAGGATGTGATTGAAATCCTTCAATATTGAATGGATGCTCAATTTATTAATGATGTAAGTTTTGACTTTTAAAAAATGGATTACTAATTATTACGGACTATTTATTCTGTGACTCATTTTGAGGTTTAATTGATCATGTAGTCATATTACTCGTAAATAAGTAATTTTAATAGATCAAAATAAATGAAAGTATGAATATAGATACAGTTTGGAGTTAAAACGACAGATGTTGTAATGAAGCAAGGTGTTGATAGATATACAAATTGTAAAAATTGCAACTTTTACATAGGAATAATGGAATTCTTAATATTTTTAATTGGGTAATTGAGTTCAAAAGATTTATTTTAACTATTGACTTAGAAAAAAATGTGATTAATGTCTTCATAAAATTGAATAATTTAGCCCTAAATTATTGTTTCTAGACAGTAATGCAAAACATTGGAGAATAATGACAATGCCTTCCCATTTGGAATATACACAGAACGTCTCTCGGACATATAGAAAAGTTCCATTTAAATCGATGTAGAAAATCTCTACAGACCTAATTGAATAAGACAATACTCTCTCTACGCAATGTTTATGTTATAGAAAGTATATTTTGGAAGAAGAGAAAATATATAGTAACACTTTTTTGCTACCGAATTTTTATAAAAATTAATTAAATTTGTTATTTTTCTTCTTCTATAGAATCTCTGTTAAAAAATACATATATATGGGGTTTTTTTTTATTTTCATAGATAGAATCTCTTTTAACAAAATGTATATTTACTTATTATTTGCGTATTTGAGCATCATTATTCAAATGGGACTTGTAGTACCAAAAACAACAAATAGATGAAAAAGAAGAAAACCTATAAAATTACTTGAAAATCATTACCATGCAATGTATGTAGGTACTTAGATATACATACAAGCATATAAATTTGATACGTGGCCCTGCTGTCTAGTCAGCTTCTGATAAAGGATCTAAAAAGTGGGGTTCTCTTCCCCTTTTATTTATGTATTTAATGTATCTACAAACATACTGTGTACATAGGTAATTCAGTAGCTGAAACACGGTGTACGATCCTCCCTTTACAGCTAGGGAGAGCGAAGAATTTATGTATGATATTAACTTATTGTATTTCCACTTTAATTACCTGGAATTGTTCTATGTAGAGCCCCTGCTCCAGCCAATATACATATTATATACATCGTTTGTAAAGAGAAACGAAACTTTAAAGTTATGTGTATTGTTTCAATCTAGATAAGAAAATGAAGAAGAAAACGAACAACTTCCGTTTCCATATTAAATATAATACAAAAAAAAAAACTGCGAGTGAGGGAAAATGACACATATAACCGTTTTTTTTTAAATATATTATTGTTGTTGTATTCTTTTGCACACCTAATCAACTCCACAACAGGAGAGTCAACAGGGGTGTGTGTCTGCACGGTTATATTTTTGGGGGGGATTGGTTTTTTGCCTCTTTTTTCTCTCAAAAAAATTGAAATATTAAATTTTTTAGAAAATATTTCACAACTTTGATTTCAAGTGTTAATTTTTTGTGAAAAAAAATGTCAAAAATTAGATTTCAAGTTTTAAATTTTTTTGAAAAACCATAGCTCTTCGTAGAAAATAAAAGTTTATGGAGAACAATTTCAAAAATCCACAACTATTCACATAAAATTAAATTAATTTTCTATTAAAAAGAAAAAATTACATAATTCGGGATGGGGCGACAGCCCCTTTATTCTAACTTCTGCGAACGCCCCTGGACTCTCATTACAATTGTAAAATATTAGAAATGGTCTGATATCTAAATATTTACAAATGATTAGATACACTCGTTTTTCAGAAAGTATTAGTTTTGTTTTGACACAATAGCAAACTAAAAAACACATGGATATCCGCTTGATAAGTACTAAATTCTCGTAATAAACTAAACAACTAAGCATAAAAACTACAAAACAACATTAACAAACACAAGACGTTGTTAATATTATAATTTTGTTTGTGTTATAAAGTACGGATTAATCTATTTGATGACGATTTAGTCATGTTGGCAAAATGACAATTTTTATGGATTACAAGCTTAACAAGTCTTGATAATGCAGATGCATCCACAGAGGGGGGAAATAGAAATTTTTGCTTATTACTAAATTTTTTTTTGGTTAGGATGAAAAATTATTATGAGAAAATAGGGGTAAATTTTTTTTTTGTGAAAGGTTTCTTATCCTTAAAAAAATGTCATTCAGGCAAATTATGTAGCATTGCAAAAAAATTATATTTGAAATTTAATTAATAAAATTTTTTGCAAAAAATTTAATTTTCTATGAATAACTATGAATTTTGGAATTTTGTTTTCAAAAATAGTTAAAATTTGGAACTTTTTAAATATTCAATTTGGTGTAATTAGCAATGGATTTTGGAATTTTTTTTCCAAGAAATTTATTTTTTGGTTATTTTTCCCAAAAAAAGTCATTATTAGATTTTTTTCCAAAAAAATTTAATGTTTTGAGAGTAAAGTTTTTTACAAAAAAAAATTAATATTGAAATTTTGTTGTTTTTTTTTGGGATTTTTAAAAAAAAAATCATTACATCCAAAAATATATTTATATATTTGACGCCTTGTAATGAATAAATCTTATCTTGGATTGTTTGCTCCTAATGCAATGATGACATAATAGGTAAACTTTGAGTCTCACTCTTTTTACGAACTATAAAATTCATAGCCAATTAATTTATTTAAGTGTTAGTACTCTATTTATTAAGCACTCCCTGGCCAAAAGAACAACAATTAATTTACCATTCTCTCCATGATGGCATCATGGAATTTACAGAGCAAATATCGAGATTTTTAAGAATTTTTCCCAATATGTCAGTTTTCCAATTTAGATCCGATAGGTCAGACCACGTGTTAGATTTCGACCAGAAACTCCTCTAAGACCGTTATAAATTTTGTCAATTAAAAAAGACTAATTCGATCCATTCAGAGAAGTTCCGTTTGATTTGGACATATAGATCCAATCCGCTTATTTTAATCTCATTTAAAATTGGATCTAGATCGACTTTACGTATATATATTTTTTGAATTACGACATTGTTGTGTTTTTTTTTTCAAATTGTGAACATTAGACCCCATAATGTTTGATTTGGTGGGATATAACTTCAGATGGATACACAGTCGGTCTGCAAAGTGAGACCAAGAGAAATGTGTCCAAAATTTCAAAATGATTAAATTTAGATGAGTTTTTACGAAATTATGGGTCCATATCGATATTGGATCGACTCTTGTCACTAATATCCACTTAAAATCATCATCATTTTTACATGGATAAAAAATAAGGTCCTGACGTTATACGTTAAAATTAATGATATCATATTGCAATATTTATTTTTTTGCAAAAATAAAGAAAACAAAAACAGCCTTTTTAATTCTTTGCATTACATTTTTTTGATGTGCATATGTTTTATGTATACAGATTGTGACCGAACGGAAATGAATGTTCCGTTATCTAAAAACACACTTTCTTGTTTTCTACCTCTCTAATGAAAATTAATCAAAAGTTAATTAATTGAAAAGAGGAGATAAAATCCTTCAGGTGTATTTTGCATATACTTAGATACATATTGTCTTTTTTTCGTCATCAATATCATGTGTCTAAATATATCTAATTAATCTATATAAAAATTAAAGTAAAATTTAACACATATATTTTTAGTCATTACTTTTACCTAACAATAGGTGCGTATCTATTTATATTCTTCATTTTTTTCTTCCACATATCTATTCTCAATTATGTATTATAGAAAATCAAATAGTTATTAATTATATGCTAATGAGGCCCAAAAAAACCTTTTGAGGGTTAAACATTCATTATAATTATTTTTAATAAGTTTTTCAAAATTTCAAAGAATTAATTTATTATTAATATTCAGGAATTTTTAGTTATTTGAAAGAGCGCTACTTATTTTTCAATTACCAAGAATCTGTTGAAGAAAAATATAGTTGGATGAGGCGGATGGCACGAGGGATCCTTTAGGAGAATTTGTTGGTGATATTCCGTCCAGATATTCCATAATGAGGGAGGATTGATGATTCTAAGGGGATAAGAAAATAAAAGGACATAAATTATACCTAAAAATATTATAAGAACTTCCCTTGGAGGTCTATTTGATATTATAAAAAGATATGCGTTGTTTTCTTATACAAAAAAAAATAATAATAACTATAAGAAAATTCGGTTAAAATAATAGTATATTACACATTTTCTTTCTACTCCCTGATTTTACAACGTTTACCACTATACTACAATAATACTTTGGATTAAAAGCAACCTTCGTAGGATATACATTCTAAAGTTATCGACCCTAAAAATAGAGAGATGCTTTCTCAGTCCTTGCTAATGTGTGTCGATTCTAACAACTGCCAATTTACTCTTTATGATTAAATCGGAATAGATTTCGATTGACTATTTGTAATTTTTGATAGGTACAATTTATTAGTATTTAGTCATTTGTGAGAACCTTTAACATAATTATATGAATACAAAAGTAGCGTTATGCATCAATTTTTGATCCACAAATCTCCATTAAAAGTAAAGGCAAAAAAAGGAGAGATACATAGTTTGATTTTTTTATGAAGATGAGTAAAAATATAAAAGGATTTATATGTTAATCAAAATTTTGAAGCCAAGATGAAGGACGAGGCCGGTTTTTAGACCTAGAGGTAGTTTTGTGCCTGTCATTTTTGAGACTGAGGACTACAGTCCCATCCATTTCAGTCTCAGCCCGGTCCAAATCAGTTCTAAAACTATTATAGTTCGGTCCCTGATGACTTCACTCAACTTTACTTCTTCAATTTTAATCAGTTCTAGTACAAATATTCCAAAGGACGGACATAAGGAACGATCCAAACAGTTGACAGTACTTGGCCTAAGATTGAACTGGATCGAATAAATACGGACTGATGCAACACTAACTACAGGTGTGTTGGGAGACTAGCCAATGATGTCCTTAGGGATATTTTTGGGTATGTTAAAAATGAAAAATAAAATAAATAATAAACCTGGCAATATTGACAGTTACACGAATGTTTTAGAGGAGAGAAGTGTAGCTGTTATGGCGTTTCACTAAATCAGCTACAATCAGCTGATACAGGAGATGAAGGATAAAGGGATATAAACAAGGACTTTTGCTAGAATTACTCCGACTTCGATCCCTCTGAGTACAAAAGGGACTTACAATTATAACTCCGCAACTAATCTTCGGGGTTACTTTCATGAACAACCACACATGGTCCATCAGGTTTTGATTGTAATTGAATCTATTTAGAAAAGGAAGTTCACTACATAGGAATTAAATAACAATGATTTTTCTTAGGAAAAGAAAATTCCTTTTTTTATTGGAGCTCTGATTGGTATTTAACTCTTGAGGAATGAACTTCCTTTCCTGCTACATTCAATTGTATTCAAAATCTGATTGAATATTTGGTTACGCACATAAAAGACGGAGAGTAACCCCAAGGATTTGTTGCAGGGTTCTGATTGTAAGTCCTATTTGGAGTAAAAATATAATTGAGGATCAACAACGGAGGTATTCTTGCTCATGTACCTGTTTATCTCTTTTCCCCTTCCTTTCTTGTGACAGCTGATTGTAGTTTGTCTAATGAAGCGTCATAACACCTAAGCTGCTCTCCTCTAGAACATTCTTCAAACTTCCCTTTCTACTACATTCAATTATATTCCAAACCTGACAGAACATTTGCGGTTGCTGAAGTAAGGCGGAGAAGTAATGAATATTTGTAGCTGAGTTATAATTGTAAGTCTGGGGTTGGACTCAGAGTAAAATTGAGGAGGTGCGTCTAAGACATTCTGGCCTATATCCTTGTTTATGTCCTTCTCCCTCTCCCCCTCTAACAGCTGCTTGATGCTGATCTAACGAAACGTCATTAAAGCTAAGCTCTTTTCCTTCAAAACATCCTTCAAAATTGTCAGGCTTAGCATGTTGATTTTCGGTGTCTCTTTTTTAACACGCCCAAAAGGCTATCCTTCAGCACCACTGTAGATTAATATATTCATACAATTGTATGTATATCCGTTTAACCAAGAGTAAGATATCTCTTAATTTATTCATTTGGTGTGATGACTCCCCCCTCTGATTAGGGATATTATGTAAATGAGTATTTACAAGATGTTATTTCCCTTTCTTTCGTTCTCCTTTTGATGATGACTGTTACTTACTCTCATCTCTTTTTTTTTTCTTGTTTATAAGAATATTTCCCTTCATTTTCTCATAGGAAGATTTCTCTTTGATTCACATACTCTCCTTTTCCCCCCTCTCCCTCCGTTTATTCAAAAAAACAGCAAGCTCTCCTTCACCATATGTGACTCCTTCATCATACTCATCATCAAATGCTGATGATGAATACGAAAATAAACTAACAAAGTTAGAGAGAGAGAGAGAAAGATGGCTGAAGGTCTATTGAATAAAAAAAAATTCATTTTCCTCTTGCGGGGTTAATATGTATATGTATAATATGTAATACGTAGGGAGTGAATTGGAAATTCATATATGAAATATGATATCACTTGTAAGCTAGTACTACACTTTTCTCCATACAGAGGGGAATAATGACATATTTATCAGATTCATTATTAGTTTTAAATACAATATACATAAGTATTAAAAGATGCATATGTTACATATTCTAGGGTTCTATTCGTCCTTAGAAGGGTCGATTTTAGAACAGGACTTGAGGACAAGTGCCCCAGGCCCATGGCTGGATATATCTTTCAATATATGGAGTAAACAAGTTGTACAAGAGGCATTTTTTAAGTCTTAAAATGCATGATTGAATGTCAACATGGGTTAATCTAATTACCAACTGTTAATGGGTACGATCATTGCATCTGTTCAAATTAAATGGCTATTATATATTTATGAGTAATATAACTGCGGCCATTTGAAATTTATAGAGTGCCAGTTATATTAATTATACATTTGTAATTTGTATTAAAATAACCAAAACTTATAGCATTAAAATATCAATCATATTCAATTATTGCATGTTCCTCATTCCAAGATCTATATATCCTTCATTAAATTATTATTCATACCATTTTCTTACTGTAACTTGTACAGTTGTCATGTACAAGTTACAACTTGTATACAACATATATACACTAAAAATTTTTTTTTTTACATTTTATCCTGTTATTAAAAAAAAAGGTCATTTAATTAAAGTAAATTAAAGTGTTTTTTTCGTAAAACGTCCTTCGATGAATGACATTTTTTATATATTTTATAAAAAATTAAATTTTAAATAAAAGAATGAACCCGTATCTTTGGGCACGGCCTTATCACGCTAAAACTGGTATTGGTCCTTAACAGAGGCACTGTTAGAAGAAAGGTCATTTCCATTTAGCTTTCTTTCGAATAAGAATGTTATTCGTCTCACCAGATTTGGGATGTTTTAAGTACATATCTAAGAAGGACGAGAAGGACATGCTTCCCAGTTTAGGGAAGATTTTTTATTTACAATATTACCCATTTTCGTGAAATAGGAAATGTTACCTCCCACTCTATGATAAGGTTATAATACTTTATTTTCTCAACAAAAGAAGAATTTAATTTTAACTTGTTTATACTGGGCCGTGCAAAATTGTTTACCGATGATGTAAATATACTTTTTAAGAGGTTTTGTGGCAACCAATCTGATTGTTTCGTATTTTTACTGTTAAAATAAACAAAAATCCTTCCTGTAACAACTTCCACACGTGAGATCATGTCCAATCAGGAAACAAAGAGGATCGAAATTGCAGCCCTCCTCCGAGCGGGAGTGCCTCAAAACAACATTAAGGTACAGGTTGGGGCCTCGTTGAAGACAATTTACAACGTTTCCAAGCGCTTGGAGGCTGGGTGTGATCTCAAGCATTCCCCTGGGGCTGGCATGAAGCCCACTGTCTCAACAAGGCAAGTAAAGGCAGTGTTCAAGAGGTCTCCCAACAGGTCCATTGCCGACATGGCCAGAAAGATGGGAACGTCGACATCAACTGTTTCAAGGGCATTGAAAAGGGCTGGAGGAAAGTCCTTGAGGCGTACTGAACGCCCTCTGCCAACTGAACGTCAGCGAGAAGTCAGACTTGAGCGTGCCAAGAAAATCTTGAATGAAATCAAGAGCTCATCTGGACGCATTATAATTTTTTCAGATGAGAAAACTTTTACGGTCGATCCTGTTTTCAACAGGCAAAATGACCGTGATGTGAGCTTTGGAGATGTTTGGAGATCCAACGGGAAGGCCATGAAGCCGGTATGGTTCCCCACTGGCTCAGATTAACAGCGGAGGATTATGTGAAGATTCTGGCGTCCAAGGTCCTTCCGTGGATAAAATCTATAGTCGGCAACTCTCCTTGGGGTTTTCAACAAGATGGAGCACCCGCCCACGCTTCCAAGAAAGCTCAGGAGTGGCTCAAGGACAACATGAACTTTTGGCCAAAAACTACTGGCCCCCCCAGAGCCCAGATTCTAGCCCACTAGACTTCCCTATCTAGGCGCACGTGGAGACCAAGGCCTGCAAAAAACGACACAAGAACATAAATGCCTTAAAGGCTGCTGTCAACAAGACCTGGGCCTCCATGGACGCCGATTACATCCAGCAAGTCTGTGGCAGCTTCAGACGTCTCCTGACCAGTGTCATTGAGGCAAATGGTGGCTATATTGATTAAATTTGATCACAAACTATTTTATTATTCTAAAAATTTATGAATAAATTGTTTCTCAACTCATTTAAATGTCATTATTGTCCGCGTTATGTTCTGAAAAAAAATCTGTAAATAATTCTGCACGGCCCGGTAATAATTTTGACAAAGAATAGATTTTCATGCATCTAATCAACAAAATCTGTATTTTTTTTCATAATATTTTATGACAAATGGTCCCCTCCTATTGCCTAAAAAAGTATTCTACCCCTTTAGTTACAAAAATGTTTATATGCCTTGGTTTTTAATATGGAACTTGAATTAGGTATATCCAGTATATATGGTCCTTTAAAAACGTTCAAAATTATAAAACACCTTTAAAAAAAGGAATCGTTTTGACTAAAGTTTACGAATTGAGTTTTGAAGTAAAGTTTTGAACATATTTCACAACGAGAATAGTTTGTCTTTATTCTTAATTGATGCCTAATTAAAGCATAACTATTTTGTTTATAAATATTGGATCTATTTGATAGACGAGATAGATAGATAATGAAGTTACTGGACGATATCTATGATGAAAGACTCTGAAAAATAGTGTTATATGGTATTAATTTTGATTCAGATTTGGACACGTCTTACATATTTGAGACAGGACGTCAGAATTTTGAGACTGTAACCTCCCTACCGCATATATTTTTTTATAAGCAAAAGGGACCGTCACATAGAATTAAGGGCCTTCTAAGAAATATTGCATAACATATCCAGAATATATTTAAATGAATAGAATAAAAGGGAATCAAAAACTCAATTTAAAAAAATATATAATTATAAATTAAAATCCATGAAATCAGTGTTTTTTTTAAGATTTTAGCAGATCAGTGAGATAATACATGCGGATATAAGTACGTATGGTTATAATCGGAGGTAAAACCATGCTAGAAAAATGCACTTAACTTATGTTTAATATTTTTATTTTTTTAAAGTGTAATGTTGATTACTTTTCAATGTATCTTTTGGACACCTATACCTACAGGTTCGTACACTACAATTGAAACAAACTTTGATCCCATCAAGATACAGTATGATTGTATCACAGTCGAGTTTTTCTTGCTCATATAAAAGGTAAGGTAACTCATAAAATAAATATTAATATTAAATATTATTATAATAATTCATTTTTAGTAGTTAGATAAACACAATTGCTCATGATCTAATGTTTTGCAATTTACTCGATGATTAATATTCTTTGACCGCAAAATAACTTCAGAACTAATCATGCTTATTTGCTTACTGTTACTTCAAAAATTCCAAATTGATACAGCTGATTCAAATAGGGTGATTAAAACCAACTTTGGGACTGTTTATACTATATGATATGATTGTTTTTTTTTACAAATATTGACACGTAAGAGTTGAAAAAGATAAAATGTCATTAATATCAACGTTTTTGAATGGCACCACACGGGCTATTACAGTTCTGATTTTTTTTTTTTACTAAGGGTCTATATCTGTAAAAAGCATAAATTGACGGTAAAATTAATTATACCAACTCTGAGGCCGTTTATGGAAGATTAATATTTTTCTTTATGAAGTAAAAAGGTTACTCAGAGGAAGAATTGAGGAAGTGATTCTCAGCTCATGGAGATAATACTCAAAATTAAACTACTTTTACTCTTGATGCTATTTAAAAAAATCCGCCATTATGCATTGATTCAGGATGGGGAAGAGTTCAAAGTTTGTTCGGATTATAGTGCACGATCCGATACTCTTATAAGCAAAACATATAATAAAAGTTTTTCTCTTATCCAGTGTTTTATTTTGACTCTAAATATATATATATATCGAATATATTTTCCGAATAAGTGCATGCATACACAGATATATATATAATATATCCACATGTGTGCACCAGTGGACCATAACTAATGTGTGAACTGATGGAAATGAGGTGAGAACAGATACGGATACATTGATGATGTTACAACAGATCATATTATTATTATAATAAATGGTGGGCAACGTGCGGTTTAACCCCTTTCCCCCCCCCCTCCATTTAAATAGCTAATGTTATTGTTATCATCATTCCCTAATGAACCATTCAACCAAAAAGGAGAGAGGAGGGAATGAGGTTTTATCAACCAAAAGTCTTTAGAAACGCATACCTCTACCAAAATACATATATTTTATAATATACACATGATAGGAGATGGAAGGAGAAGAGAAAAGGGAGAATCTCTCTCTCTCTCTCTCTCTCACTCTTTCCTTTAACCAGAGTTAGTTGATGTTCTTTGAGAGTAGGAGACTCAATGGTGCAGAAGAAAATGATTTTCTCTCTCTTCCCCTCTTATAGTTTGTAGTTTGACTTTCCATTTTTCTATCTATTACTTTTATATGTAGATATTTACTACAACTATAATGCCAAAACTCAATTTCCCCACATTAAGATAAGATTCTTTCTTTCTCTCTCTTTCTTTTTTTCTCCATTCACCCCTATCTACTACTACTACTACTACTACTCCGGTACAAAGAAAAAGAAAGAGAGAGAGAGCATATCTCTGGACGATTTTCTTTTTCCTTTCACAAAATATATATTTATATATCATATAAATAGGGATGAATTCTCCCTCCCTCTCCCTTCTTCCACTCTTTTTCCCCTTGGGGAAACTCTCCTTATTTGATCACGATTATCATCACGATGTGATTTCCTTTTCGTCTTAAATATATATATATATATATACCAAAAAATAAGTGTACGTTTATCAGATATTCAACTCACCAAATCCCTTTACTTATTTAATTAGCTCCATCCTCCATATTTCACAAATTTTTAATTTCATTATTTTAAGGACTTTTTTGTACTTTATTTCTTTACTTCCTCTTCAATCCACTTTTTAGTAGAACTAACTCAAGAAACTGAATTCTTAATGGCGTTGTTGTTTTTATTATTGTTATTAAAGAAAAAGCAAAAAAAAAAAAAAATGAAGAGTATTGTAGTACAAAGTGGAGGCTTATAAGCAATATAAATTTTTTTTTTAAATTGAATGTATGTGATTTGACAATTTATTTATATATATACATAGATTTTTCTTTCTTTCTCTTTTTCTCCTTTATATGGGAGGGGTGAAAGCAGTTGGTAAGGAAGGAAGCCGTATGCATGTATTTATATACCAAGCAACAGGCCGAGGAATGGCAACAGTGAAAGAATGCTTAGAAAAAAAGATCCTCTTATTATTCTTAAAAACAAAAAACATAACTAAATACAAAATACGAAGCAACAAAACCTCTCTCTCTCTCGCAATAACTGCATGCAATAACTTTCCTCTGTCAATACAAAATGTATACATATATTATAATAAAATAAGTATACAGAAATATATGTTAAAAGTGAAATACATTATGTTGAGTATATTTATGTATAAGTCATGTGTCAATAAAAAGGGAATCAGAATTAAAAAAAAAAAAAAGAAGCCTAATCCAATTTTGTCTCAAGTGTCCGTCGACTTTTCATATCAATAAATGATATTTATGTGTCCTTAAACTGTGTATTGTTGCTTTAAATTGATGTTCCCTTTGTACTTTTAAATCAAATTTTGTAATATTTATTACTATAAAACGCATAAAATGGTTGTTGTCTCTTGGAATTATTATCATGTCACATATAGTATATTCGAATCGTTGTCGAGTTTGTTTATTTTTATTTTATAGTAATTTTATTACCTATTTCGTATCTGGATTGAACTCAATAGATAGTCCGACTTTGATAATATGTATGCATGAAACTTTGGGGAACAAGTCTATCCTTTTTACAATAGAAAACAACCATTTTATGCGTTGATTTTCTGGTAGATATTTTTAATCACAATGCAAAGGCACTTTATACAAGAAAATAAGTAAAATAGTGGTAGCAATCATGGAGGCGTTTGTACTTCCTAGTAGGGATAATCTTCTTCTTTTGAACTTTGTATGCCTGTTATTTAGTGCGTTTTACATTAACATTAATTTCAAGCAGAAATAATCAACAACGATGTCTAAACATTGTTAATTTACATTTCCATACATTAAGGCAAAATGTCCTGTGGCAAAATAGTAAATGGTGAAAGTACGTAGCCTCATATATATGAACCCTTCAATATTTAATACGCTAATCTTGGTCAAAATGACCTATATATTCTAATTTATGGAATTGATTGAAATCCCGAGAATATTAATTAAAATGTAGAGCAGTGATTTTTAACCGAGTCTCAGCAGTGCATCGTCTAAGACTCTACCAGGTTATATGGTCATCAAGAAATGTCTTTATTAAAAAATAAGCATCAATTGTTTTATTTTCGATAAAAAAAGTCCTCAAAACTGCCAACAAAATTGTTTTTTCAAAAATAAAAAAGTAGTAATTGTAAAAGTTTAAGGTTCACACAAAAATTCGGCCAAAATTAGATGCCCCCTCCTAAAAATATACTTAGGGGCTTTGCAGTCATCAAAAGGCTGGGAATCCCTAGTACATAGCCTTTATTTGATTTATGATACTATTTTTTTGTCTGATATGACCTTCAAAATAGAGTCTAACATATTTTTTCTATAAATATTCACGGAATTTTTACAATCTTTATGTGCAATTTGTAGCACGTCTGAAGGTTTTCTTAATATAACTTATACATAGAAATGGAAGATAATGAAATTATTAATACAAATCTAATCCAGACTCACTTTAGAGAAAAAACATTCTAGTTTGTCTTTGTGTTGACGTGCCATTTATTTAGTGTGTAAAAGTTGAAATTTGTATAAGTACACTCTACAAATTGTAACCATATAATGAGATAAACAATTTTAGATAAATAGTTTATACAATCAGTGAACATTCTTTAGATTATCAATTTAGTAAGAGTGTCATTTTGGTCTATTGTTTTTAATGACAATTACTAATTGGGAAGGCATATTATAAAGTCTCTATTGCTCAAAGTTACATTGCTACTAAAACATGAGTAATAAATTAGTATTTTTAATGGATCAAAATAAAATACTAGCACATATTACTGTCTAGTAATTGGAGTGACTAATATTGTAATTCAATTAGTAACTAATTACCAAACTAATTGTTACCTGTATAAGCAGATTGTACAAGTTGCATTTTTTTCGTCTTAAAATATATTATTTAACGGCCATTGGTCCTTCTAATTAACAGCTATTCATTGATGCTTTCATCTCATTTTGATCTATAAAAATTACATGGTTATTATGTATTTATGAGTACTATAACTCTGAGTATTTGAACTTTACAATGTGCTACAGAATACATATATGTGAGTCATTTCTATTAAAGTAGTCAAACATTACAACAGTAATATATGGAACACGTATGCATTATTAAATTATTGCATGATCCTCATGCCAAATACTGCGAATCCTTCATGTAAAATCATTCATCTCATGGTTTGGTTGAACTTGTACAATTTCCTTATACAAGGTTTAACTTGTACACAACATCTATATATATATATATATATATGGACAATGTCAGGAAAAAATAGCGAGAAAAAGTGACCATATGGTAAATTTAAAAAATATTAAATCCGGTACGAAATAATCATATGACTGATGTGTTGACAACGAGGTACCCGGATTACATGATAACTTTTGTAGATTTAAAGAGGGCCCCAACTACTTGGCTTTATTTGGAGCTAAAGGGATAAAAATGCACATTAAATGTAGGTATATAATTACTATACTTGAGATTTGTGAGCGATCCCTCAATCGCTTACAAAATTGCTCATTTTGCCCTTTGTTGCTTGAAAATTGCTCATTTTTCACATCTACCTGAAATAAATAGAGAAAATTTGGATTCTAGTTAGATTAAACAAGAGCTCTTTTTTAATTTTTTGATGACAATTTCCGAGGAAAAATCCACATCCAAACCCCTTCCTTCATTAGGCTCACTTTTTTTTTGTTGAGCAAAACTATGTATATAATGCAATCAAGGTTATGATTACAAGATGAGATATGTGAGAGAGCCAGATTCGGATACAGCTAATTTGAGGAAGTGGAAATTTGGCCTAAAATTGACCCTACAATAATCATCCTTGAATCTTACTACAAAGGAGAAATACTTTAGCACCACATTGTGAACTCCAAAACTTCCATTTATGCAAAAAGTTGTATATAAAATCAATGATAGATTTGTAGACACTAATTATTTTAAATCATCCTTGTACAGCTGTATCGTTCTTAAATAAAAATGTCTCAATTGTGATATTTTGGGTACTCATTTTGGCTGCAAAAATCGCTCAAAAGTCCTAAGTCTAGTAATTATATATATATTAGGAATAAAGTTGTTGATAAATAGTGTTTTCATTATAACCTACTTACTATTTGTAAGCATAACAGCTTAAAAGAATTGTTCTCATTTTATCTGTGCCATTTTTTCCAGAATTGATGTTTTTTTCCATAAGAAAAATGGTAGTTTTATTTTGTCATATTTTGTAAGAAAGTAGAAGTTAGCTACAGAGGCGTAAAATCAAATTAGAAACTCGGGATATGTTGCTTTTTGTATATATCTTTGCTATTTACAATTTATTTTCTATGTATGTATGCTTTATACATAGTGGTCTTAGTTATTTCATCAAGATATGAGTAAAATATTTCCCTCAACCTCTTTTTCTCTCTCCCTTAGACGAAGAAGAACCTTATTTTTAAAAGATCCCTTTCTCATAAATCACCAAAATATAAAATAAAAAAAAAGATGGTGTGATTTATAAGACATTAATATATGTTGTTGTTGTTTTTTTTTGTCTGTTTTTATCTCAGTTACATACCCAGGCATAGAGAAAGAAAGAAAAGAAAGGTTATAATTATGGTTATAAGATAGATTCATGGTAGAAAATATTTGAAATATCTTAACATGCCTTGAGGGGCGAAAGAGCCACTTCTTCTCTTGTTATGAAGAAATAAAGAGTAAATAAGATGGGGTGTTTAGATAAGAGGTAGTGGGGGGAGATTGATGGCTCTTTAAGTAAAAGCAAAACAAAAACTAAACAAATAAGAATAACTATTATCAGTTGGTTCGTCGTCAACCATTTAGAGCCCACTAGTGTTGTATACTTATCCGGTACTACAAATACTGGATGCAGATTATAAATCTTTACAAATAAATAGAATAACGATAACCATATATATTTCTGAGACAACATGTCCTCTGAAACTTATAGATATTTACTCAATATAACCTCTCTCAGCCTCGATGATGGTCGTTAGCCTCCTTCTGAAGGAATGGGAGAACTTCTTTATGACGTTTACGTCCTTTTTTTGTACCAGCACTCATCAACAGAAGGGCTCAATATTGGGTGAGGGGGCAAATATTATAGGATTTAGAATCAATGTGCGCCCAGAAGGCACAGCCCACTGGGGTCAGGTCTGGGCTTCTGGGGGCCGCATCTCCTTGGACTCCAAGTTACTCCTAAGGGAATTTTGTACCACTTTTGCCGTGTTTACAGGTGCTCAGTTCTTCTGTAACACCCCATTACTATCTTGAAATGTTGTCTTCAACCACATCTAAGTCTGTTGAATGAACTCTTTTTGACTTGGTTGTGTCTGCCTTCAAAATGGTCTTGGTCAATTATGGATGAATCTTCCTACCACCTACTGAACGCTTCTCTAGATTGATGTAGTCATCCATCTTCCTCCGAACTGTGTACGCTGTGGGTATGGATACGCCCACTAGGCAAGCAGTCTCTTCCACAATCATCCTTGCACGAAGGATTGCCGAGAGCTTAATTCTGTTGTCATTTCCCGTGCTCATCTCAGAATGGATATAAAAATACAATTAATAAAGACTGCAGCTGATTCATTAAGGAATACTTTGTATTCCAGATTTTTTTAATGAAATATAAACACAAAAAAAATGTGTTAAAAATTTTCTCCATGTAAAAAAAATCCAAAGTCAACATGGCAACCCAGATAATTTGAAGAATGTTTGGAGGATATCAGCTAAGCTGTCATGACGCTTCATTAGATCAGCTACAACCCACCTTTGACGAGGAGGGGGAGAAAATAAACAAAACGATTGGAAAGACTTACTCAAACGTAGATCCTCATTTCTACTCTGAACTCAGCAAGCAAATATTATATCAGGTTTTGAATATAATTGAATGTAGTAGAAAGGTAAGTTTCCTACTCAGGTATTAAATTATAACTACAACAGCTTCAGAAAAAAAAACTCAATCCTCAGTTTGTCAACTCAAAAAAAAAAAAGCAAGCTAAAAAATACGACAGATTTTTATCACTATTTAAGTGGATTGATGTCATTGGGGGAACTTATTTTAATACCTCAATGACACTACCAGAACATCATTTTTCTATGAATTTTTTTTATATATGTTGTTCCTTATATTTATGTAAACTAATATTAGCTTTTTTCTATATCTGTACTGTTAAATATGAAAAATAAAGGGGGTTTTTCATTAACAGCGCTCACATTTTTTTTTAAATAAAACAAAAACGGTTTAAGATATCGACGATTTCTTTATTTGCCGTTAAAATACATCAAGTTAATTTATGAATGAAATTCGATGTCGTTTGAATGACCACCACGTGCACGTTTTACAAAGTTCAATCGTTGAACCCAATTTTTGACTACTTTTCCGCATAAATTGGCTGAAACTGCAGCAATTTTGAGTTGAATATTTGTTCTGAGCTCTTCTAACGTCAACGGCTTATTGATGTAGACCAGGGCTTTCACGTGACCCCAAAGAAAATAGTCTAGAGGTGTTAAAACGCACGAGCGAGGTGGCCAATTGACAGGTCCATTTCTGGAGATAAGACGCTCACCAAACTTACTCTTTAATAAATCGATTCTAACATTTGCTGTGTGTGAAGTGGCACCCTCTTCTTGAAACCACAAGTCCAAGTCCACATCTTCCAATTCAGGCCAAAAACATCGGTTATCATGGCGCGGTAACGATTTCTATTCACAATAACATGGCGATTGTCATCGTCGACGAAAAAGTAGATGAAAACGATTTAATTTCAATGGATCGGGATTTCCCTGGAATTTTCCCAATAGTAAAAAACAAAGTGATCCCAGGTTTTCGGGATACTGAGATCTTGGGAGATAACCCCAAATAGGTAAGTACGTTTAATTTCCCTGGAGCAATGGTAAAACAACGCATACAAAAATATACAGAATATATATAATAAGATGGCCTCAGACGACGAAAAAAAAATAAAAAATAGAATCATTATCATTTATTCTTATTTTATATTCTTTAATTGATAAGACACCTAAGAAAAAATTAAAAAAATATAATGTCAATCAAGAAAAATCCAATGTTTTTTTCGTTTTAATTAGAAGATTGTCTGAACAAATGATGCATCAGGGATGTGATGAAGATACTATCAAGTTGGTCCCTACATACATACAACCATCAATGACCTTGTCGTTCTCTTTCCTACCTTAAAAAACCTCAGAAATAATTATTATCATTCAAAAAATAAAATAATATAAGAAAACTTTGGAAATTAAAATGTTTTTTGTTAAATATTATTATCAAAAGCAAAACATAATAGCCAAGGAGGTGAAAAGAAATTGTACCGTACGTGATAGTACGTTGTCATTAATATTTTTCATATAAGTTCATGTGACAAAATAGGTACTTGGTCAATTTTCTTTTCTTTATTTTGGGGGCCTAAGCTACCAAGTTTTATCAGAATAGAAACATTAAATTCATAAATAGTAAGTGGTGAACTATTGGAATCGGAATTGAACCAACAATTAAAAATACTTAAACATTACTACCTATAAACAATATGCTCCTTTTTTTGTTTGGAGGGGGTGAACCTTCTCCCTAAACGTTACTGAAGTCTCCCAAAGTTTTTATCACATATCCTCCCCCCTCAAATAATGACCACTAAGAAAGCCCCCTGGTGTAGATGGTAAATTACCTATTATATTTGCCTAGGATTACATATTTTTATCTAATTATCCCATGTTAATGTTAATCCCCCCTCCCCAAATGTATAAATCATGCCATTTTTAGGAATTTTCAGTACATATGACTTTTATTTAATTCAAATATCAATATTTATCATAGCTATCAAGTAGTAATCAACATATGTATTAAGACTTTTTTTAAAAAGCTATTTAATAAAGTTTTATCAAGATTTATTGGAAACCTGTTGATTTGATGTATTAAAATACCAACTTTGAATACCCAAACATAGCGTTTTCTTTAATATTGATGCAATTTATGACGTCAAGGAAAAAGCTCTAAATTATTAACAAATGACAATAAGTAAGTATCTCTTATAACATATGTTCATAGATTTCATGCTTTTGACATCGTTTAGCATTCCAGTACTTGATATAAAAACCAATCGTTTGTAAAAATAATAATTAATTCTTGGGACCACGAGATAACACACAAATTTTATCTAAATCTCGGGATACAAAACCGTCTAAAATGACAATAAATATTTAAAAATCATTTTATGGGGTAAGCTACATTTTTAAATCCCGTTTTTCTCCCATCGTTATTTGTAGTATGTCATTCCAATTAAATTGAAACTCTCAGACAAGGCGGTTTGCTAAGGGCTGCTTCATTTAATAGATTAACATTATTTTTATTATTAATAGTTATGGGATATAAATCATTATGAACATCACCATTTATGGGGCAACCCCCTTTATTGGTGGTTACTACTACTATAGATAAAGGTAGGATTTTAAATAAATAAATCCAAAAGAACTGTAAATCAAATGTTTAATCAGTTCTCTCAATCAAAACTAAAAAAAAAACTCACAAAGTGCCCTTTAATTCATCATGTCTGTGCTTTTAATACGTATTTTTCTTTTCTAATTTAAAAAATACATTGAATAGGTATTTTTTAACAAATTATAATTTCATAATTTTAATAATGGGTTAAAAGAAGGGAAGGCATTGGGGGGGGGGTTCTTCTGGACAACCCTCATTGGCGTAAAAAAATAAAGCTGGTATATTTTGTCAAAAATGGAAATATATCTTCATAATAAATGTCTATTAGAAACAAAATGATAACCAAGAGCTCACTAGTATCCATTCCTAAAATAAAAATTTTAGTCACGGGCCTAAAAAATAGAACACATAATTCATATTGATTTTGTACAAGTTGTAAGTTTTGGATTACAATAAAAGCTTATATATACTTTTAAATGAGATATTTTGAGTGTTGGTGATGAAAAGATTTGAATACTGAATATTTCATGGATGGTTAATATATTTTTTGCATAAATTGTATCTCCTTTGATAAAAAATACTGATTATAATAGTCAAAAGTCCAGACTTAAATTACTCCTAAATACAGGGTGCGGCAAAATAACTTCATTTTATATAATGTGGTGCAATCAGGCTGTAGCAGAGGGGTGTGGTTTATTTTTAGAGGCTAGATTCAAAAGACATTTATTTTTTGGAGATACAGTCATGTGTAAAAGTAGTAAGGAGTGTGCGTTGTTTCGAAAAATAATCATTACCAAAAATGATTTCAAATTCATGGATTGAATTTTATAAAATATTAATTTATCTCAAGGAATTTCAAAAATTAAATTTTTTGGAAAAAAAAAAATCAAAAATCTACAGTTATTCTCAAAAAATCAATTTTTGGATAAACATTTCAAAAATCCTTACCTTGTCACAAAAAAAATAAAGTTTTTTTTTTGTAAACAATTCAAAATCCACAGTTGTTCATATTTTTAGAAAAATTATTTCAAATATTAATTTTTTTGGAGAAAAATTTCAATTATATAAGCATAGCTATTCACAGAAAATTAATTAAAATTTCAAATGTTAAATCTTTTCAAAAAAAATTCAAACATAAAATTTCATTGTAAAAAAAAATCCTTAACTTGGGGGTTTACATCCTCTCTAGCCCACCTCCTGCGGACGCCTCTGAGTTATGTATCACTTGTAAAATATTCTTTGAAAATCTCCAGTACCCCCCTGGAGTGCCTCCAAGTACCCCAAGGGGTACACGTACTCCCATTTGAGAACCACTATATTAAATAATTGCGTGTAAGGGTACAAATGAAAAATACTGATGATTTCTGGGGGATCTATTGTTTGTATTATAAAAAAAGCAAAGTTTTCAAATTTTTCATACATTTTTATAATTTAAAATTGCAAATTTCTTTGAATGCAAATAACTCCATAGATAGATTAATGTATGAGAGCTAAAACCAGAGTTATCAGTTTTGGTATCATGCAAGAAATTTAAATTGTTGCGATTTTTAAGTCGAATAATTGGAACCGGATTGATTCCGGAACAACCAACATTTTTAAGACTTTTGTAGAATCGTCAATCATTAATGTTCTCATCAATAAATTAAGCATATTTACTTAATAAGATATGGTTCTTATCAAACTTTGCATCTTTTTATAAAAGATAGTTATCCTTCTAAAACTTCCCAATGAAAAGTTATACAAAGAAATATGCACAAAAAATATAAGAAGTCCCATTGTAATAATACCTAAGTTCGGTTTATTCAATATATGCCCAATAGGGGACGTCAACTATCTGATAGGATTTTTAAAAATTTGTCAAACAAAACTTTAAAAACAAACTATCACTATGAAACAAAAGCAAAACTTGTTTAATTTATAAAACACGTTTTATTACTTTAAAAAAAAAGGAAGTTATACTGTCGCAGTAATGTGAAATGTCCAAAATGAAATTCTACCAGCAATTCATAGAATTGTAACTTGTACAAGTTGCAACTCGTAAATAATATGTATACATATAATAAATCATATGCGGGCCTTAGGTTATTACTTTATTTGTATCGCTTTATACATCTTAGGTCCAAATATTATCATTAATGGGTGGGCGGGAGCACGAATTGGCCATCATCTACCTCCTTCATATTCAGACTTTATGTTGATACATTGTATATTCTCGTACGTAGGAAAAACAACATATCCTTATCAGTCTCAAAGTTACGCATATAAATAAATAAAGTACAAGTTATAAATTAAAACCATTGGGGATGCCCCCTCCTCATTAATGATCACTTGTGACGTTCCTACAACAACAATAACTATCAGTAGTGATAGAACAACAGATGACCAGATTGCATTCCTTGGATTCCATTAGAAGGTATTTTGAAAGATCCTTCTTGAAGTGATCAATGTGTAACAACAAGAGACTAATAATGACTCCAATTAAAAAAGAAGATAAGTGAAAGAATCATTTAAAAGCATTGACCTATTATCAATAAAAGGCATTCAGTCATATTGAGTCTTGTATATCCATGGTTAGTAGCTCCATATAAAATGAGAATAGAAGCTTAATCACTCAAAATAGACGTATAATGTACTATGTATGTCCATTAAATTCCCCTCACTCCAATCTTCAAATAACGCCCCAATTTTAAATCATATTTAAATGAGTTAATGATGTGATATTTCTTTATATAAAAATAATAGATTCATATAAAATCTAAATGTTGGATATCAAAAGTTCGTTAAGGACGGAAGAAGGAATTGATGACTTTGTTTTTCTTATCACACTTTGGTTAGTGGATGCTGATGGCAATGTTATTGAGTCTGGTTACGTGTAGGTACATCATCCACCTTTTCTTTCCAAGGTGTGGTTTTTGTCCTAAAAAATGTTTTCTTAGGAAACGCCTTCAATTTACATTTATATTTACTCCCTATTTATTTGGTTCAAAGATATTGGCGAGTTTTTTTTAACAAATATAGGGTTTACTACATTATGATTTTGGGATTTCTACAATTTAGTTGCAAAAAAATAGCAGGAGTTTTTTTAAATATGTAGATAATGCCTTTGATTGCTTTTACTTCGAAAAACATGAATATAACATTTACATATAAGCCAAAATGTATGTTTTTGTTACTAGAGAAAACAACATTTAACATGCCATCAATCATGGAACTTTAGATACAGTAATAAAGACGACACTTTCCTTTTTCCCAAATTCAGCCATTTTTTATTTCTTAAAATAAAATAATAATAAGTTGGGGAAAAAGTCATTTTGTATTTTTTTCCCCATTATTTCAATGCTTTATAAACAGTGTTCTAATCATCCGATTTAAGCCAAGTATGCCCCGTTCGGTTCCATAACTCGTTGCCAACAAGAATCCAACTTCTTGTAGAAGCCCTTGTCCCTATTAGCAAAAAACTTGGCCAACCAATTTTCACACGCCTCTATGTGCGTAGTCTTGATGACACACGATTTTTTACCTATTCAGCAATGCTGTCCGCATCTGTTCGATAACCAGATTCAAACGGTTGCGTTGTTCAATACGAACCGACATCACAAATTTTCTTGGTCTTTTTTAGACGTTTTCCCCTTTCAGGTCATCAAAATGTAAAATATGGGAGATTTATTATTATGAAAACTCCATACTCGACGCACGATAATTCACGACTGAATCAGCTATACACAATACTGTCCAAAAAGAGTTTTGTAGTATACACTCGCAACTTTATAAAGGTTTATCCTATGATCCGAGGTAAATATGTGCAATAATTTTACAAATATTAATCCTCACGATTATTTTTGACAAAAAGTTTTATATTTTAAATAAAAAACTTATTACCGGAATACATTAAAAAAAATAATGTATCCAAATAATTACCGAATAAAAATGAATCTAAATACAAATTATCCAGCCACAACTGTAAGTATATAAACTATATGAAAGTGAAAGAATCTATTACTCAAGTCAGCGGCAAACAAAAACGAAAAGAAAATGACGTCGATAGACGATAGAAGTCATGATAAATTCAGAAATGGGTCATTACAGGATAAATTTTCATGAGGAAGCGGATTTGAGTAAAATTTGCTATAGAGTATTATTGACAGTAGACTAGCTCAGAAATTAAATCAATCCAACTCTAAGTTTTGAGGCCTTAAATAGGAAAAAATTAGCAATTGTTTGGCTTTGAATATTTGATAACCAATAAGTAAACTATGATTTTAGTTTTTGACCATAAAATTTTCAAGGTTTTGTATCAAGTATTTTTTGTAGATTTATTATATTTTCACATAAAATATATGCTCGACAATAATTTTTCTTTATGAATAAACTATAGAGGCATTCGTAGGGAGTGGGGGGAGGGGCTCCCCTCTTCAAATTAAATTTGAAAGAATACAAAATCTAAAAATATAATAACTCTGAGAAAAATAATTCTGGAGGATATGTGAATACCAAACAAAATATTAGGTTGAAGAAACAGTAATTTCGTATCACTTTCAAAAATTTAGGGTCAATAAATAAGGTCGCGGCTTACTTCTTTCTTTCTTTTTTTCATAACAAAAATGAAAATATATTATACTATAACTATTGTTAACCTTGACTTACCGCGTACTACAGTTTTGGCACAGATATTTTTAATTTGTTTTTTAAAGAAAATAATTTATTGTGTGTCCCTAATTTCTTACTTTAAAATGGTAGCCCTCGGGCAAGTGCTCCCAATAAAACCGACCCTCTATGTAACCGGGGAGTACTGAACAAAAATCATTTAAAAATTAAAATGGGGTGGTGTTATCAATTAAATAACACGTCAGGAGATCAACTAATTACAACTTGTACAAAACTTCAACTTGTACATTGTGAACATTTCCTCCAAATAAGGTAAAATAGAAGGAAAGAGGTAAAACGACATCTTGTATCAAAGAGAAATGGAGTGTAAAATGGTGTTGCTATTACAATATTAATAATATTAAAGTGTCAAAATTATCTGCTTCTTACAGCCTTCAATTTCTTTCTTGAAACAGGAGAAGCAAAGTGGGGGGAAAACCCAATTTGATTATGAAAAAAAAAATAAAAAAAATGATGAAAGAGCAAAATAGAATATTGACTTAATAAAAAAATAATTTTATTTATTTGTATGAATTGGTGGTTTCCCAAACAAAAGAAACTCGTAAGAAATAGAAAAATTAATCAAACGTCAACGAAATACTTAATCAACCTTTAACTTCGCTAAAAATCAAAACACGAGTACTTTTAAAGTGGATTGTGCTATTTGAATACCAGAAATTAGATAAAGCACATTAGAAATTGTGATTCTTTAAAAAAACACTAAGGAACATTAGCACCACGAAACTCAAAACATGTGAAAAGGTTAAGTAATAAAAATGAAGCCGACTTTATAAAATATTATTAAGTCGACTCGTTTTTTTTTTCGAATTTGAAGATGAACTCACCGCCGCCTTTTGAGTCGAGTGGACATAACTTTAATTAAGGATTTAAATGGATCATACATATAGTTAGCTATAAAATTGGATGCAGTTTTTAGCTCATTATAGCAATTGTACTTTACAAGGATGTTTCAACCTTATAAACACCTCAGTTATCTAACAAAAAGTTAAATAAAACCGTCCAAACCCACAAAAGGGAAATAATTCATTTTGTGCAAAGTTAACTGAATAATAAAGACATTTATAGTCACCATGGAGTTTAGAGTTGGAGACTAAATATACTATGTAATTTAAAATGAAACGATGTGTCCTTGACGAGACGGAGCTGATATCTTATTTTTGTTGTTGAAAATAAGAGATGTTGAAAGATGATATATTCCTTATTTGAAGGCATAAGAAATTAAGTCAATTTAAAAAGAAAGAGAAGTGGATGTTGGATGGAGTAGTCCGTCCATCTCACTTGGAAAAATGTGTGTGTTTTTGTTCTCTCTCTCCTTCAAAATAATAACAAGAATTAAAAAAAATAAAAAATATTCTTTTTTTCTTCTTCTTCAAAGTTCATCATTTTCTTTTATTTTTCTTTCTTATCAGATTCTTTACATAGGTACAGTAATAATAATAACAATATTATTTTTAAAATTTTTATAGCTATAAAGAAGGAAAAATAAAGTAACCTCGTACTTAGGAAGTCAAGACAAGTAGCTGGGAAATAAATAAGAGAAAAGTGACAGGTAATGGAGATGGGAGGCAGCTTTTTCGGCGAAAGAGATACCAGCTAGCTATCCCACCAATATTTTCATGAATTTAATATGTACGATCGTAATTGCTACATCACGAACGATCTAATGGGCAAGCACATTACGTATACAAATATACATAGTTAATGTCCATAAAGACTACTAGGTAGGTACACTACTTGACAATAATCAAATCACGTGGGTTTATCATATGTGAGGTAACTTAATGTATCTACATAACAATATACGTGAGATAAGGATTTTGGCAAATGTTTTTATGTATTATATGAAACTTGAATTCAACCCTTGTCTATCCAATATGGCCAAATACGTGTGCTCGGATCGTGAGCTACTTAGTTGGAAAGTGTAGATACTTTAACTTTTGATATTGAGTATAGTGATGTATCTCGTGTGTATTTTTTAGCTGGGTCCTTTTATTTGGAATTAGTAATCTGAAGAATGAATTTTCTCTTCATCAGCTGTTGTCATTATTATTTAACTTCCCAGTAGTGAACTTACTTTCCTACTTGATTCAACTATATTCTAAACCTCATTGAACATTCGTCTGTGCTCATAGAAATAACATTGAGGATTTGTTGCAGATTTATAATCGTAAATCCTTGTTGGACTCAGACTATAATGGAAGATCGACATCAAAGTGTAATTTTTGACAATGCCCTTATTTTTTTACTTGTGCCACTCCTCCATAGACACAGATGATCTCTTACAAAACAGTCCACAAATTGTCAGAACTATGAACTAGAAGTTCATTTAGTTTTAGAGTCATTGGTTGGTAAATTCCGTTGATCTTTTGTTAAAGGGTCTGTTAGTCTGGGATACTTGGATCTTTTGGGTATCAAAATGATTATTATATACCCAGTAAATTGTTAATAATATGAAAATTACATTGGTAGTCATATTTTCTGTATTAATGGAGAAATTAAAATGGGAGAAGTCCATGTCATTTAAAATATGATAACTTTTAGGGACGGCGTATCTGCTGACATAGATAACAGTGACTCATACTTACTGAAACTGTTTAATTTTTCAAAATAGCGGAGAAAATTATTAAAAGTACAATTAGTGTGCATGATACTGGCATAAATTTATATATATAACGGAACGCCCATCTAGCGGTTGCATTTTAAACTATCACTTTTTTGACGTCTGACAGCTGTAGTAACATTTTCATTCTGTCTAATATTTTGTAAAAGGTCTCCGGTTTACAAAATGGCTAAGTTTACACTTAAAAAAATTGGGAAATACCGAAGACTTACTTCCAAAATGGAGAGTCTTCAAACAAACTGCAAGAAAATTACGTCGGTCGAAATATAGCGCCTTCCAGGCAGTTTGTGGATAAATTTGTGAAGCGTGTGCACAAAACTGGTTCGTTAAAGGATATAACAACGTGTTCCCGTGTTCGTCCAGTGCACTCAATCGAAAACATTGCTG
The DNA here is from genome assembly GCF_016086655.4 of Lepeophtheirus salmonis. Taxonomy (NCBI): domain Eukaryota; kingdom Metazoa; phylum Arthropoda; class Copepoda; order Siphonostomatoida; family Caligidae; genus Lepeophtheirus; species Lepeophtheirus salmonis. Next base: position 42,490,633 of record NC_052143.2, on the reverse strand, counting down.
CTTTTGCCGAAAGCGAAAAAACAAGAAAACGAGCCGTTACGGTCAATGGTGAGCGCTATTGGGCCATGTTGGAAGATTTTTTGTCTTCCCAAATGGAAAAAGAAGACATCGGCGACATTTGGTTCCAACAAGATGGCGCTACGTGCCACACAGCCAACGTTACAGTGGATCTTTTGCGCACTGTCTTCGACAATCGCATCATAAGCCGAAACGGCAACGTCAACTAGGCACCTCGTAGCTGCGATTTGACTCTGTTGGACTATTTTTTGTGGAGAACCGTCAAAGATAAATGTTACGCCAACCATCTAGAGATGATTGACGATTTGAAACACGAAATTGGAGTCGCCATTGCAGCAATTGAAGGTCACACAATCGAAAATGAATTGAAAAATTGGGTGAACAGAATGGGCTCCTGTAAGGCCACCCACGGTGGCCATATGAATGAAATGGGAATATTGAGGCTTTCAAATTAAGTACAATAATTATTGAAAAATATCGATCAGTCTTTTTTTTAATAGCGACATCAAAAAAAAAAAAAAAAAGTTTCGTGGCTCGCCGGGACTCCTGCAATTTTTATACTTTTATATATAAATTTCAAATACTTATTACTTGAGATCAGAGATATAACTTCTTAGGATATTGATGTTACGTTAAGGAGGATTTGTATCAAATTCTTGGGATTTTACAAAGATAAAAAACATAATTAAATACGCTTATCATCATACATTATTGAAGTTGAAGAAGGACATGAAATTGTCGAAATTTCATGTTCTGTCAACTATTCTTATTTTTTTAGGATTTCAGTGTTGATTCTTATGATTTTCATGGATAAATCTAGGGCTACTAGAATACATACAAATTTCGAAAATTACAAAAAAGTCTTAGGATTGGCTTGAAATAATGGTAGATTATAATTTATATTTAAGTTGTAAATTCTTAGTCAGTTTTGTCCAACAAACTTTGTTCTAAAATCGGAGTAACTATGTTCATAATTCTATATATCACTGTACTTCTTTTGTACTTGTTGCTATGATACATCTTTATATTATCATGACCTGGCCTTCAAACCACATTTTGATATGGTCCTAGTCTGATAATTCCTTTATTTTCTTTTCTTTTTGAAGGACATATTATTAACGTTCAAAGGTTTTTATTTTGCAACGGAAAAAGGTGCAGAGCCAAGCTTCATTCCTTAGTTTATCTGATTAAGGCTTTATGTATGTATTTCTATTCCAATTCATATTATTATTCTACTTTAACCTTGGTACAAATGCGTACTTAGAGTAATACCTATAGTACATATATCTATTAAGTAAAACCTCAAAAATAACCGTAAGTAGCAATGGACAAACCACACGGATTCAACTCTGAAATCAAATAAGATTTTGGAATTACAATTGTCTGGCCTAGTTTATTTCAGTCTTTTTGATGAAGTAGTTGAATTCATGATTTAACCTCCATAGGTAGTGTTATAGGTGTGAGAAGTGGATAAACTGGGATTTGTTTTCAAAAGACGACCCAAGAAACATCATTTTGAGTTATATTATATTCCGACACAAAGTCTGAATACACGTTTGCTTTACTTATATATTAATACATGTATTAATTATAAAAATCTTCTACATTAGTTCTAAAATAAATGTATCTAAAGAGGATCAATACTACATGCATTTAATTAATTAGTGTTGGACTCGAGCATTGTTTCAAAATAAATAAAAAATACTCGATGTTACTAAAGCCAATAACTTCATGAAAAATATATTGAGCTCATCCTAAATATATTTGGGATGACTCAACTTTACTTAAATTCGAGTTATCAAAATTCAAAACATTCACATATTAATCATCAGTTAAATATCTACAGATTGGGTACCTAAATAGTTTAAATACTATATTTAACAATATTATTTATTATTCAATATGCTCTTCTTCACAAGTAATGTCAGCCTCGACACGACAACGATCAGACAGGCAGCTCTAGACGACTACGCTTTTATGATGGTAGCTCGGAGTAAATTCAAATTTGGATGAGATCTGCGGCAGCAATTCTTCTCCAAGACACACCAAATGCAAAGTCCTGGGGATTGAGTACGGGAAGGACAAGGGCCACATGGAGGCCGGTCAGATTGCTCCGATATATTTATATTTAAAGACATGGAATGAAAACAAAACTTGTTTATTGTGTTTCAAATGTCGTTTTGTTGCGTAATGAAATCACGTAATTAAAAATAACGGGGAGTGAAAATTGTAATTAGATGATTCGGTAAGTTTTGGGCCCCAATCTTTAGTATCCCTCAAAAATATAGTGAAGAACAAAGACTATAGGCATTGATATTGAATATTGTATTAAAAAGGGGAAAAAATACTTTAATAGAAATGTATCAGTCCCAAAATGTCTCAGTTTAGTCTATTTTTATTCTAAATTTTACTCATGCGTCAAAATCGGACACAAAAGCCGTCCCAAAGAACAATCTTTGATAAATGACGGCATCATAGATATCTAGCGGTGACGTCATCATAAATAAATCTTGATCATTTTAGTAAGCCTAATTCAGACTTTGATTAGGGTGAAATTAAGAACAATGACAAACTATTCTCGTGCATAAAAGAAACTTACAGTTTTACTATGCTAATTTAAATGGTAAAATGAGATACTTTACAGTTATATTAGTGAAAATAGAGAGCACTTTATTATTTGGGACGTTTTTCAAGTACCGATCATTGATTTTAAGTGCTATATTCAAGACTGATACAAGCTTACATACATTATATGTCATAATTGACAAAGACTGGACCTCGACCAAACTCAAAACTTAGTATATATTCCTACTTTGAACTCAACTCGCCACAGGACTCAAAAACTCGAAATCAAAAATTTTGAATCGAAACCAACACTATATTTAATGAAGTGCTGAAATATTTTATACATAAGGTATACTACATTTCCTTTATACGACGTATGCATATAGGTACATTTTGCAGTTCTACTCCCTTCCACTCTGTCCGCCTTCCAAAGCGAAAGACCAGAACGTTTTGATAATTATACTATCTAACTAAGCCATCTCTTTAAATGAAATTCATTTAATCAAGGAAGGAAAGATCTAGCATTGTGATTCCTTCAATTTTATTTCAATTTCCATATATACCTATCCATTCCGGAACAGATTTAACTATTTATGAGGCGCGCAACCTCTGTGCCGCCTTCAAAGGGGAAATCTTCTTATCTCCCTAGAATATGTATGCCTCATGCTGAAAACATTCATATAAATAATATTACATATAATATGTAAAGCCTCACAGAATAATTGAATTTTATTAGATATGTATATTCTCCCGCCTATTTTTGAAATATTTTATGCAGAGAATAATAAAAATCATAATAATTTTCTGTTAAAGCTTATCTACAGAATAATGTACAAAAATATACTTTTTGAGCAAGAGAGAGAGAGAGAATAAGCTCCTTACTGCACGCAGGCTCTGAGTAGAATATTAAAATGGCATTTATTTTTATGCGCCTATTTTTCAAGATGGAAATAAATGATTCTTTTTTTTTTTGTCTTATTATTCTGTACATGGATGGAGATGCTTTAAAGATATATATGTATTATAATATACAAGCACATATTGTAGGGAAAAGGGAAAGAAACCAGAGGATGGAAAAAGAAAGAAAAATGGCCTCCACCTCATCTTCATCATCATTATTCCTTATAATAACTAACTAAGAGCTCCGTCTTTAGGTACATAGTTAACAGAGAACACACAAAGACCCCGTGTATGTATATAGTTGATGATGATAATGTTACTTTCACCCCTCATGGATGATGTCTTACTCCATTACCTCCAGTCCTAATAAAGCAACACACGACAAACAATCTTCTTTTCTATCATTAGTTCATTGCCGTATGTACATACACAGAGTCAATTGAAAAGGAAGAGAAACATTGTCATTTTCCTTTTTTGACAAGTTTCGTTTTAAAATAAATATGAAAACGCTCTACAAGAGTAATTTTATGCAAAGTCAGCAATATTAATATGGTCCATCTTGAAAGGCCTAAACAACGAGGAATTAATAAATAAACATTAAATAAAAAAGATTTTTTCTATGGTTGAATCCATTCTTAATAAGATGGACTTAAAATCAGCTCCATCCCTCCAATCAGTCCTTAAAAAACATCTCAAATTTTAGAAATCCCTCTACAAGACATCATCTTTCCTAGTGATGGGACTATTGAAAAAGTCCGTATGCTGATTCCTATGCCATTCTAGTAAAACTTCCCGATTCCAATTCCAATTCTTTAATATTTAAAAAAATACAATTGTAGTATAAATTTCTAAGAATTATAATTGATAAAAGAAATTGACTTCCTTTATTTAATGTAAATAATATTTTCATTAAATATAGCATGGCGATTCCTCTGCCTGACGAGTTTTTTCCAAGGCAAATTTTCCTAGGTGAGTAATCCAACAGCAAACTTTCAAAAGGCGAGTTTTCTAAGATCCCTTCACAAAACGTATATCCCTAAAATGTCTATATCTGCACCGACGGTATGTGTTTAGAACACTTTTGTTCAAGTTTAGATTGTATTCAATTTGTTTCTTTTCAGTTTTCGAGCATTTTTAATCATAAATCGTTTTATTACAATATTTATAAAATTACAAGGCTCAAGTAACAAATTCAAATGGTTGCTTTATTCTTCTTGACGAATATATTTAATAATTATTTTTTTTCATAGCTTAGAAAGCAAATAGTTAAATAGTAAATAATAATAAATTAGAATGGGAGTGGCAAATTAAACATTCTTTTCCCGAGTCCGATTAATCGTCTCATGACTAATATTCAGTAATGTTAAAGCAAAATGCATCTGTTAACTTATAAGGCATGAGTGTTGTTTAATTATATTAGTTTGTAAGCAAAGAGTGGTGGCAAAATAATACGACTCTGAGAATGATAATATGATTTAATAAAAATATAGTTGTTTGTTTTTCACAAAGAGGATGCTGTGAAAACTCTTAAATTAGCTAGTTAATAGTTAGAAGAAGCTACAGAATATCACATCATCAGGGGCGTCCATAAAGGGTGGGCTGCAGGGGCTTAGTTCCCCCCAAATTTAGCAATTTTTGCTTTTTACTGGAAAATAGGATATTTAAAATTTTTGTGAAAAATTTAATTTTATCTGAACAGCTATGAACTTTTTAAATTTTTTTCCAAAAAATTTAATTTATTTTTAATAGCTTTGGTTTTTAAAACAAAAACGATTTTATGAGAACAGCTGTAAATTTTAAAATTTTCTGAGAAAAAAAATTAAATTTTTTTGAATAATTGGATTTTTGGAAAAATTTTATCCAAAAATTTCCAAAAACCAAGACCTCCCTAAAATATAATCCAGCGGACGCCCTAACCATCTTGCAGATAATTTTGGCCTATTTATTGTATGATGGATTGAATGATGATGACGTCACTGGATGGTATTTATGATGATTTAATTTACAAATTATTGTTCTAGTGTACTGTTTGTATATTCGGAATTCGATGCGTACTTCAGATTAATGAGAGAGACGCAATATCTCTACTTTTTACATTACGATGAGGGGAAATTGTCAATTACTACAGTGTATTTTGATGTAAAATTAGAACCTACACATAAAAGAGTTTGAAACTTTACTCTCTATCAAAAATCTAAATATCTTTATTATTTATCAGATCCTAATATATATGAAACATATTTTATTGCCTCATTTTATGATCATATTACGATGGTGTCGCCCAAAAATCAGCAATTACACTTGCATGGATCAAATATTTATCTTCCATTAATTATTCTAATTTCCCCGTTCATGATACATCCGGAACATGATTAATTATACCAATATAGCCATTTCGTATGGATAATTAATTTAAATATAACTGCTTTTCATTGCTATCAAGTAGTGTAGTTTCGGTCCGGACCAGTTCAGTCTTGTAGTGTTCATCCTAAAAAAAATTAAGTTATGTCCTGTGTGACGTCCTTTAAAATATATTTATTCCTTTTTTAATCAGTTTCAGTAATGACAGTCTAAAGGATGTGTCATAAGAATGTACTGAACCGAATAAATAAGAAATGACACAACACTAATATCAAGTAGTATTAATACTAAGATTAAGTCACATTTAATTTTTATAGCTTTTGATGAAGTTTCTTCAATATTTTTTGTGGATTTTTTGTTCATTCTATTTCCTATCCAAACTAACCATCAGTCCTCAACATGCCATCGCTTTTGGTATGAATGGTTTAATTTGTGATGTTAGTGAAAACGCTCGATTAAATGTATAATTTTATTAAAAGACTAATGGTTGTACTCGCCATTGCTTGGATTTATTAGGCTTGGACGATCACAAAATTTTTTGATTTAGTAATATAGAAGATCCTAGGTGTTAACCTGCGTTTTTCATGACCGTACTCACACGTAGCAACTCACTCAATACTTAGACATTCTCTCAGAATAAAATAATAAGAGATTGAGAAAAAAAAAAGATTTAATGAACTTAGGAGTTCTGTAGCTCATTACTGAATCTCATTTAGAGTCAAATTCATTTCTTTTTTAAAATTTTATATAAAGTACTTGCAGTTTTTTTTTCTTTTTTAATTTGAGTTGAACTAAATGCCTAATTTGATAGAGAGCTTTCTATTTATTAAACACTCTTTTTTAACACTTTATTGGTATTTTAATCAGGGAGCACTATTTAGAGTGCATCCGTCGATGTATTTGAATACATTCATAAATTATTTTTTACTCACTAGATGGCCCCTACGTTGAATCTGTCATGTTACTTTTGAAAGACTTTTTTAGGACACTTAGCAAGATTTTGTGCATAAGAGCAGATGTTGAGCTCAATCCAGTCAAATTGTATCAACTCACTGGATAATCAAATTGTATCTCACTTACTAAAATGCCCTAATTCCCCTATTAGAAAATCCTTTTCGGGAAGAAAGAGTTGATGTTATTATAAATAACCAGGATTGGGACTTTGTTTTAATAATATAGAAGAATATGAAGACGCAGGTCAATTTTTTTTTTTAATTTATAGAAATGATTTTTGTTTGGTAGTTCAATCCTCATCAGGTCCGCACATCTTCAGCTAATGGGTAGTGGTTGATTAACTATTTTTCTTCCTTTACAAGACGGTATTATTCTTATTCTGTTGTTGATATATTCTACTCCTTAACTAAAACCTTTTTTTGTATTGTTTTCTTCGTCATTTTCAAAGATTTATTTTCGTTGTTTTTTTGTTTTTTTTTCTTAAAAAGAATGACTTCTTTATCGTTTGATCATTTGAAGACAAAAAAATAATACTGAGAGAGGGGAAAAAGAGTGAATAACGATGAATACATCTTTTAAAAGTACAAAAAAACGATAAACAAATATAAGTTTTTGATAGAAATGAATAAGTTCTATGTTGTATGTACTTTAACCAACATCTATCAAGATTTTTCTATAAAAAAATATTATTATTTTAAAAAAAGAAAAGAAAATTATGATAAATATGTATGGATGATTGGCGGGTAGATTAGGGTTTCATGTGAATGCTTATGAGTATGAATAAAATGAGTATATTTTTAACCATGTAAAAAGATCATTAGAAATTCGGTAAAAATAAAATAGAATTATAAATGCATAAAATATCTTTAGCAGAAACGTTATTTTAACTTTCTCTTTATTACAAAACGTATTTATTCATAAGAAGGTTATATCAAGGGGTTTTGAGAATGCAACATGTGAATATCCAAGAGGGATCATATTATATTCCCTCATATGGTGGTCCAAGGGATGATTAAATAATTAAATGTGTGAAAAGTTCCAATTTATAATTCAAACTATCCTTGCCAAAAATCAATACAGGAATAAATATATTTTTTTCGACAAATATGATGACGAAATTGGCAATGTTTTTTTTGTTATGAAATATCCATATAAACGGTTTACACACCCCCATGAAGACAACATCAGAAGATTTCAAGTTAATTACATTTTCAGAGGCGGAACGCAGGTGCACTGTTGTGAAGTTTTGGTGACCAATAATCTGTATATTTGCAATACTCAGGTTTCAAATGTGAGAGGGATGGACAGGAAAAGGGTTGTGGAGTTTATGAAGGCCCTCGTGGAACAACCACTCCAAAACGACTTGGAGTTGCCTCCTAGAGCACTGATACGACTGATTTGATTTTTTTTTTTTACTTCTAGCTCTCCCTACCTAAATCTGCTAGATTATTTTGTCAAGAGTTACTTTGATTCAAGGCCAACAGAGGTCCTCATCCCCCCCCCAAAAAAAAAGAGTATCTGGTTGACTCCATCGTCCGTTGATGCAATAATTTAGGTCGGGATCTAGTTTCCAGGGTTAATGCGCGGTTCAGGACACAAATCGAGGCTTTTATTGAGGATAACGGGGTTTTTTTAGTAGATGAATCAAAAATGCTGGACTTTGTTGTTCTGCTTTGTATGTATATATGCACACTGCCTAACATAGTATAAATGATTTTGGTAGATTATATACTTTGTATTCAAATGTCTGGATTATGTAGAGATACAATTGGGTTGCAAGAGACAATAAGACGGAATCTGAGGAGTATAGTCGAGGGAAATCACTTCTAAAATTACTAAGGTGCGTTATTATTTTGTTTGCATGTAGAGTTTGATTAATTTGGAACTCCTCTGTTTTATTGTATACTCGAGATATTATCCAACATTGCCCAGAGTAATTGGATGTCCGCTAAAAGGACAAATCTCTTTTGTACTTTAGTCTTAAGAGCGACCACAAATAAAAACAAACAAAATTCCTTTTAACATACCAGCGGTTAAATTTTATTCAAATCTTACTGTATACAAACATGAATTACGAATATACTCGTTTACATTTGAGTCCAATACAAAAAACAGAAACTGTGCTCTGGCGCAAGTCAGCAATATTGCATTAATGATTAATTCCAAACCAAATCAATCACTCAAAAACAGCACCACATTCAATTATTTTTCAAATTTTGCACATATTCTAATGTCACTTAAAAACTCAAAAATCCAAAATTTCACCTTTTTTTGTTCTGTGGATCAGGATTTAGAAGATTTTAAAGTTTCGGCCTCGACGTCACCTACCCTATTCATTAAATCGCTTTATTTTGAACGTTTTTTAAATGATCCTTTTTTAAAACATTTAATAGATAAATGTTTTATTCTTTTTTTTTTTGTATTTCAAAGCATAAGCCAATAAATTGAGTTTTTACCCATAAGGTCGAGAGGTCAATAGTTTAACCTAAAAAATTAAAGATGTCAATTTTCAATTTCCCTCAATTTTTTATATTTTAATTTGTAATATATAATAAACATATATACAATAAGTTTTTAGGTTGTATTTGATTCTATTTAAATACTACAGAGGAAGAAAATGTGTAGGAAGGTAGAGGAAATTTCTAAAGTTTTGAGTTTTTAGCTAATTTTAAAATAAGTATTAAATTCGAAATAAATCAAAAATCCCTGTTTTTGAGGGATTATTTGGTCCTATATTCAGAAATTTGTGCCACCTACGCACACATTTTCATTTGTAGCATTTAAATGGAATCCAATGGATCTCAAAAAGATATTACATATGTTTATTATATATTAGAAATTAACATATAAATTATTTTTTTTCTCTCTTAATCAATGTTCTTAGTTTTAAAGATTTTTAAATTCATTTTCATAATCTAAAATTTGCAAAAATATTTGAACGCAACTAACTCAACAGAGAAGTATGCCAAAAAAAAACCCGCAAATTGATGTCCTCCTATTTGGTATCATGGTGTCCAATTTATTCAAATCAGGTAATTAAAGCCGGATTTATACAAAAAAAAACCAAATTTTTTTATGCCTTTTCAAAATCGCCAAACACTAATTATTCTAAACTATAATATAAAATTTGTAGTCATTAACTTTTTCATCTTTATTTTTTGAATAACTACTACAATAATATAATTTTTACATTAACCCCTTATTTTCTCCATCAATCTCCAAGTCTGGACATCAAAGATTACACTTTGAATATTTCTGTAATACCAATATATACTATAAAATTTATTATGTACAGTTTTAATAAGTTTAATTAATAATTTGTTTTTATATTTTGGTATTTAGTTTATTTGAAATACATATTTTTTGTAAAAAATAGCAAAATATGAATATTTTTATATTACCTTCATAATACATTTATTATAAAAGGCTGATGTACTGAACCTTTTTGTTTAGAGTTTGAGAACCACTGTACAAGATCATGCATATTTCCAGTCAGAGTTTTCGAAAACGTATATACGTTTAACCTCACAAAAGTATAAAATGAGTAATAGTCAAAAGATACGTAAAAAGATTCCAATTGACTCGTAGGCACTACAAAGTACATATAACAAATAAATCAAGTGTCATTAGACACCAAGAAAGACTCAACAAATCATAACATATCTACATACATAAATATGCTCTTGAAGAATGCCATGAATTCAAATTAATCAATTCTGTGTTTGGGGATAACTTAACCCAAATACGGTAAAAATTATTCTTTATCTTGATGTAAAATGATGGTTGTTCGTCTTCATCTTCTTCTTTTATCTGAGGCAGTACAAAAAATGTAGTAGTAACTAGGTACCGCTAACCGTATGTACATATCTGCGTTAGGGTGGTTTATTTTTGAACTGGGCTGGTTCGAAAAAGCTGTGATATGGCATAAAAATAACCTATGCAATATTGTATTGTCTTTTGCGATCATCGTTAAGGAGCACATATAATTCATTGTTTGAAAGGAGATATAAGTTCTACATGTTGCCAATAAAGATTGAATAACAGGATTAATCATTATTTTGCATTAATTAATTATGGTAGACATTATTATAATCTATCTAAAGTATTATACGGATGTGTTTTTTTCTAAAGCTACCCACGTAGTAAAAAGAAAGATTAATATATTGAAATGTTGATATGAAAATTTAAAAGACAAAATGATGCCCGCTATATGAGGATTTTCTAATTTTCGTAACTTTTTTCGCTTTTTCTAATCCAAAAAACACTTTTAGAAAAAAACTTGTAAAACATATTTTATAGGTAGAATAAATTTCTATCAAAGTTATTTATAAAAAATAACTACAAATGTCTTTAAAGTATATGTACTCACTTTGTAAAGAGTTTTTGTATTTTTTTATATAATTTGATCGAGACGTGCCACCTAAAGATGACCTTGTAGGACAATGCAATTTTGTATAGGTCATTTTCATACTACATGACAACTTTTCCGCAGTGGCCGTAATCGAAACTCCAAAAAAGTTTAAAGTCAACCCGCTCTAATGTGCATGGAAGTGGCTCTCTTGTAGTACATACATACATAGTAAAAGAATTCTATTGTTAAACATGAGGAATGAAAAATTGTTTTTTTTATTATCTAAAAATTTGTTTCTTATTTGTTATTATTTTTCTTACTTTTAAAAAAAGATCTTTTTTTTTTTTTTGAATCATCATCATCAACACGATGAAGAGACAGAGGAAGCAACGAGAGAAAGATATTCTACTTAGACACCACCACCTTGTTATGTATGTCCCCATTTGAATGAGGAACAACAACTTCATTAATAGAGGAAGTGCACAAAAGCCGTGCAATGGGCGTGTGTGGTTTCTCTATGAGTTATGAAGTGTATTCCCCTACATTAATAAATGTAATAGTTTTCTGTCAAATAAATAAAACAGAATCAATGATCCGCCATGTTTTATCTACTTATCATCTATACGGGTAGACCTGACCAAAGCTACATTGATATAAGCCAAGTGGGGAAATGATCAACATGTTATCAATTTTTATCAAATTAAGTTAATTAAGAGCAAAGGCCCCCCACCAAAAAAAATATCATATATATCTATGACAAACAACCAATTTATAAAAGTAACTATATAATGGTGTGGGTATTTTTTGGGGGCTAAGGCCCCCCCCAATCTTGAAATATAGTAACGCTTCTATCACAAGCATACTTACCCTAGGAATGCTGAGGGTTCAGTAAAACACTGAATAGCTAAATAAGGGATCTGTGTAAAAAAATAGCTTATAAATTAGAAAAGGAAAAACGGTTGTTTAAATGTGTTTTGTGCACCTTACATTGGATAAATATTTGCTTTAAATCTGTTTAAAATAGATTTTAATACTGGAAACAGCATTAAAATGCTCCTGAAACATATTTCAGAATAAATTCTTCCTGCAAAAATTTATTTTTTCATGTAACTGTTCACAAACTTTACAATTTTTTAATTAAGGTTTGGTAGATTAATTTTTCACTTTTAAGTCGTTCATTGTTTTAAATATTTCATTTTTTTTTTTTCAATTTAAAGTATACGTGTTGCTACAAAATGTTATACTGCCCATATATTACATTTTAGTACCAAAGGTTTGTAAAAAGTAATTTTATATTTCGTTGAAGTTTTTATTAAAAATTAAATTATAATAATCACAAATTATATCTTGTTGATGCCCAAATCTAATGTTGTTTTGATTAATTAGCGTCATTTTGAGTCTATTTCAACAGTTTATCAAGCATTAAAGTTTCCTTATTATTTGGGTTAATGTTTAACCCAAGTTAATAAACTATTTAAAAAAGGACTTACACTAATTAGTAGTGGGTGTAATACCATATTCCTCTAAAAGAAGAATTATCCCCCATCTTTTGTCTTTCATAATGTATATATATGAATTTAAATATACTTATAATATGTATTTACTCCACACTAGTACTATTTTAAATGTAAAAGGGCCTCCTCTTTGTAGTATTAACTTAACATGTGTCTTAATTCAGTAGTACCATACGTCTCACTTCCAGCTTCTCCTAAAAATATTACAAAAATCCCCCATCTCTATCTATAACTAAAAATGTAACCATCATGAAATTGAGATTTAAGAAAGTGAATTCTAAGAAGGTTTAATCTAAAAAAAATAAAACTCCAAAAAGTTTTATTAAGGAAAACAATGCTCACTATTCGCGGTACTAAAATTGTATTTCTTCCAAGAACTTTTTTTTTGTGCTAAAAGGCTATTTTCAAAATAATAGCTTAATCATTCAAATTTGTCATTAATTAATTTTACATTTAAGACCATTTTAGATACAATTGACAAGAATGTTATTTTCTTCCTGTCTATTAGAATATATTTTATAAAAAACAGATAAATAAATATACCTATAAAAGTTATATGCTTACAATGTTACAAATTTGTTTTTTCTTTTTATAACGATATATTGGTAAATACAGCAATTTGTAGATTCTATTGTATCTCGTAACCTTTCCTCCAAAAAGAAAGATAAAAAGACCCTAAATCATTTTGTGTTTTCCAGGGGAAGGGTCAAATTATATAATTATGAATGCTTATTCCCGCAACCTACAAGTTTGTTATATAAATATTAGACTGAGTCTAAAAAAGTGGGGGCAAATGGACACTCGGTCCTTCATGATTCCATCACCACCGGTAGCTTGATAGCCAGTTCTAACTCAATCAATGTTCAGAACACTGATTAAAAATTATAATTGAGGTATCGGTGTGACCAGTACTGTGAACTAATTGAAATTTCAGGGCAAGTATAGGTCGCTATTCCAACTTGAATTTCTTCACATTGATCATTGAATCCTTCAAAAGGGGCGTCAGCAGGGGGTGGGCTGGAGGAGTTGTAGCCCAGTCACCCAAATTAAGGAATTTTTGCTTTTTACTAGAAAATTTAATATTTGATTTTTTTTTTTTCAAAATATTAAATATCTGAAATTTGATTTAATTTTTTATATTTTTCTGCCTAAAATTTAATATTTGATAGTTTATTTTTGATTTTTTTTATAAAAATATAATTTTTCCTACAGTTGTAGATTTATGAAATTATTTTCCAACAAATTTTACTTTTTAAATTATTTTCAAAAAAGTTTAATTTTTTGTAAAAGACTGCCAATTTTTAATTTTGTATTGTACCGATAAGACCGGTCTTAAGAGTGGACTGAACTGGACAAAATAAATAAAACACAACACTTATACAAAAAGAAGGAAATACTTGCACTCAATTTAGACGAGTCTGAGTTTGATTGTGGGTCCTAAGGAAGCATAGCAAATCCGCAAGTCCAAGATCCAAGTCCACAGCTCTGTCTGTAACATCTTTTATTAACAATTGTATGTATTTGACGTTATTTGATAGTGATATAATACGTACAAAGATATTATTTTGTCAAGTACATAACTCATTGCTGATGAAAAAGATTTGACTTCATAAAAAATCCACTTAACCTTTTATAAAATATGGATGTATAATATTTTTTTTATTATAAAAAAGCCTTCATTCTGAACTCATCCTACGGAATTTAATACAAATAGTTATATATACCTAAATACCTTGATAATTATCTGATGAAAACTTGGCTCAAATATCCAAAGTTATATTTATTTTCTCTCCCCATCTATGAACCAAAAATAGTAAGGAGAATAAAATGTATAAAAACAAAAAAAATATTTAATCCATTGAGCTTTTATCTGTGTACATACGTTCATTGTACAGTCCACGTGCTCAAACAATGGTGATGGTTATTCTCTGATAGAATCAGTGGTCTTCTTTAAATGTGTTTTTCTTCCTTCACAAAGTAAAATCAAGGAATCTTTAAACAATAACCTAATAAGGCATTAAATAAGCGGAGAAAATAAGACTTTAAATTGCTTCTTCTTTCCTTTTAGAATTCATCTAATTAAAAATTTCAAAATAAAGGTGAGTAAAAATAAAATAAAAACGCATAAAAAACTTTAACGAGACTCAATACATTTTAATTACAATTCTTTTTCGTGAAAGAAATCTCTCAGAAGGAAGAAATAAAGAAGAAGAAGAAAAGATCAAGAAATGAGGTAATTATATGAGTCGTTTCATTTCGGAGTGTCTTTTCTAATGAAGACGTTGAGATCCTCCTGTAATTTCCTACATCTCATCTCCAATCTTTCAACATAAATAGCTGTCTTTGAGGATCGGATATTATAGTATATAGGGATCTAACCAGGCAGAGTCTTCACGTATTGTTTTTCACTCAACTTCTCTTTGATGTGTTTTATTTTATTTTACTATAGTTAACACTAGAACTACAAAGCAGTAAATTTGACTGCATTTTATTTTTCAAGCATTTCAAGATAATGTATATCACAATTTATTTCCCAAGAGTAATTCTGCAATTCACACAACTTTTTCTCTTACATGATGTTGTTTCTCGATGATATTACCCACAACGATTTTGTCTACCAATAATCATGTACATAACGATTTTACCACGCAACGATATTACCCCAACGATTTTGTTCGCAACCTTTTTTCCACAATCATTTCACTGGACACCGTATTTATCTAATCTGCTTTTTAAAATTTTATCTAATATTACAGTTTCGAATCTTATTGTTCTATTCCGATTCTAATGACTAAAATACTCGTAACTTGTACATTCAAACTTGCCACAAAATTGTCACTAAAATAGTATTTGATGTACTAAAATCAAATTTAAGCATTTTAGAACGTGATTTGATGTCTAAAGGTACACCAGATAAAGTTTTTAGATTGTCCCTCTACCTATTATATAAGCTGAAATATAGATAATACTGTATCATGAGTTAAAAAATAGGCGTGGTCACACAAAATGGGCTACCTCACCCTGCTTATCAAGTGAATAAGATGGTTTTTGTTTACCATAATATGTGTAGGTAGGTTAATTGTAAGCTTAAAAACCCAGCCTGAATTAAAATCTATAAAATGACCCTTTATAAAAGCCAACTCAAGGGATTTTCAGTAAGTTTTTCTTTGGCACTTTTTAATATTGATGTAACCTGTGACGTCAGTGAACGAGATTTATAGTCAAATAAGTAATATAGTTAGAACATATTGTCATTATTTGTACATATAACAATAATAATGATAAAACAAGCATGATAGTTCATCACTGTCGTCCTCTTATAAAAATTCCATGTATCCTACAGGGAGATTAATGTACTTTACATTTGTTTTTTAGAGATATCTATGAAAATTTATATTCCTATTTGGTTATTAATGTCCTTTTCTTTCACAATTTGCTTAGTCTTAGAAATATTACCCTACTCATAAAGAATCACTGATATAGTATCTCTCTCACCGAAAAACAAAGGGATCAATCATCCACAATAGCTTTTATTTTTCTTACTTTTGGCGAATTTTTTTTCTAGTTTCCCGAATAAGATATACTTTTTTTAGACTCTTATATAACGTGACATAAAAAAAATAAGATCTGAGCCTTTTCATTTTTTCAAAAAACTAAATAAATCATTTGTTATATTTTTTATGACCTTTTTCGATGAAGGTCAAACCTTTTTTTGGGTTCCTTTTCTTAGAATGTATCGATATTTATTTTAATAACGGGTTTGCTTAAAGAAAGTAAGTGTGTCCATTTTAAAGAAAAATTTAAATATTTTTCCAAATGCATCTTAATTTTTTAACGTCACTACGTAAATTCAAACTGACTCCCCCCCCCCCACCCGTAGCATGGGTTGTGAATATAAATTAATAAACTACCATTGTAATTTCAAGCTAAAACATTAGGAAACATTTAAAAGAATTGGATACCTCGACAAGCTCTGTAATGCTTAAGATACAATGAAATCACAAAAGCATTCAATCTAAATTGTCCTTTTCAGTGGTGAGTTTGTATCGCCACCCTCTTCTTTTGAATTAGTTTGTGGAAGAAATTTCAAATTTCAACACAAATTGTAAAAGTTTTTAACACCCCAAAGAAAAATCATCGATGTACTTCACAAAATTGAGATCTTATATTCTCTGATATATATATTTGACAAATACATTTATAAAAAAAAAGGCAAACCTTGTTTTGCCAAATTTAGGATTAAAACTTTGGGGCTAAGACTAAATATGAACGAAGAACCTCTTTTTCCCCGAAAATTATGACATTATAATTTTTTTAAAGAAGAGTCTAGGTTCATAACTATAAAAATTCTGCAAAAGAGGAGAGAGGGATCAATGGCCCCTTTGGTTTCATTGACACTGCTGAACAATGAAATCAGCATTACAAACCGAAAAATAATTACATGATAATATTTTATGTTAGCATGAAATTTACTTAGTTTTAATTGGTTATAAATATATTTATTTTCAACTATGGAAAAGTATGTATCCAATTTAAGGAAAAATTATAGGTGGTACAATAAATTTTCTTCCATATTTTCGAATTAAATTTATATTATATTTTTATTAATATCGATACTATATAAATAAAATTTTCGATATTTAACATCCTTAGTACTTTTAAAACAGTATTGTAATAAATTGGTATTGGAAACCGATACTTGCAAGTGACTACCCTGCCATCAAGATATAAAGATATTGGCCCTCACCAATTATGTAACAAAAATATGTAGTAAATTTGACTTTTATAAAAACAAAAAAAAAACATCAAAATCTGAGCTATTATCCGGCCTCTGTAAGTCCACATAAATTCCCTTCACTGACATATTTTTTTTCGTATCAACAGTGGAAGAAACAGTATCTAAATACTGATACTTACACAGGACTCACAAAATTTCAAAACCCTGAGTAGCAGTTGGGAAAAGTATTTTTCAGGCTTTGGTAGTCCAGAATGAAATTAACTAGTTTATTTGTTCTTTTTATTGTTTAATACAAGTAAAAGCACATTTAAACTAATTAACACTTTTGAAACTTTTATTAAAACAAAACAAGAAAATTGATTGTTCTGGCTAATTATAACATGACTGTTGTTGTTGAGGAAACAGTCTCCCCATCTCTGCTCACTGTTTGTTAGCTAGCCAATAGTTAGTGCAAGTTTTTAAAAGTCGGGTAAAAAATTACTATTTTAGCATAGGAACTAGTACAAAAAAGTTGGTATCAGGAGAACACTATAGGGGGAAAACGATCCTTTACAGAAGAGCTTTCTAATTAATAGTTGAGTTTAAATTTGGAAAATATTAAACCGTTTAAAAACTGGGTCTTACATATAATTATGACACTTTTCAATGATAAATTCAATAACATATATTTCTATAAAAGAAAGGCAAAACTTCAGCTCTATTTTTTTTTTTTCTTCATGAACACCTTAAGAAGTATTACTTCTCAATAAAGTCGCCCTTGACGACGATGATGGGCTTTAGCGGCGTATAAAGGCTACACATCTTTTGTGTATATACTCCACGCTCATTGACTCCAAGTGCTTATTGGCGGAAGCCTTCGGGGCAGTGATGTTAAGTGTCTGTAGAATATATTTGACGGGGGAGGTTAGAGTTTTTTTTCAAAAATTCATAATTATTCACATGAAATTATATTTTTTGGAAAAAAAATTGAAAAGTTAAAGTTTTTGTATAAAAATAAATAATATTAATTTTTTTCGTAAAAATTTCAAAAATCTATAGCTGTTCTCAGAAATTACATTTTTTTTTTGAAAAATTAAATTATATGGAAAAAAATTACAAAAACTAACTCTAAGATATTAAATTTTTTGGAAAAAAAAATCAAAATCCATAACTATTCACAAAAAATTAAATTTTTTGGAAAATAAGTTTGAAATATTAAATTTTTGGGAAAACGAATTTAAAATATTGAATATTTTGAAAAAAAATAAGAAAGCTTAAATTTCTATTATATATCCAAATATATATTTTTTTCAGTTCAAAAATTTGATGCTATTTTTTAAAAAAATTAAGTTTTATGAAAAAAAATTTATATTTTTAACTTTTTTGGAAAAAGTTTTATTGTTTCAAAATTTTTGCTCTGCCGCATAATTTGTCCAAGTTTTGAGTAAAAAGCAAAAATTCCTTTATTTTAAGGGGGGGAGGGGTACAGCCCCTGATATGTATCTACTATTAAATATAATAAATAGATTAAAATATCAAATTTAAACTAAGTAATTATATAAGTATAATCAAAGCCTCCGTCTCATGTAAGAAAAAGTGAATAGAATCTAATCTGTAAATGATTTATAGTAATTCGTTTACGTCTTCTCATCGATAGTAAAAAAGTACATTTTTTTATTCCTAAAAGTTTACCTGACGTAAAAGCTACAAAATTATTATTTTATTCATAAATTATTGTTATAACTTTGATTAAGTGTCTTATGATAAGAAATTATTTTCATTGTAATACAATTATCCTTATTTCAATTAGTATCTAAGCTCATATTTAAAAAGTCTTTCAGTTCTAATAGAATATAGATCCTCTTATATAAGCAACAATTTATCAGCTTTTCCTTAATTAATAATTTTTATGTGTTAGATCTTATACCCATTGGACTATTAAAATGAGTGTAAATAGTAGTAAGTCAAACTCAGCCAATAAAGAAGAGTTTTGTAGAGCCCTTTGGGGACTTTTACCCCCCTTCCCCGTTGAAAAAAATTATTTAATACCGTCCAAAATGTTATAAAAGAAAAACGATTATTTTATGTGGAACTCCTTCATTTATTAGGAGTTCTTTTAATTAGAACCATATTTGAACCTATTTAAATACGTATGAAAAAGATTTGACTTCTTTTTCTTTTGGGTTATAAAAATGAATTTTAAGCAATCCTTTATTCTATGAATAAATATGTAGATCTGTCTAATGTCAATAGAGACTTGGTATTATGCCAAAGTAATTTTATAACGATGATCATGTTAACATAGTTGCCTTATGGAATAGTCAATGCCTTATCTTTTCTCTTCATTGGTTTTAGAAAAATGCATCCTGGAATGCAACTAGATGAAAAAGCTACAAAACATTAAGGACAGTTAATTTTTCTAAAGAGGGGGGATTTTGGACAAATCTTTGACAGATAAAATTAAAAAAGACAAAAGGTAATATTTGACAAAAACCTTTTTTTGTAAATTTTCATAAATATTATTTTTATAAAATATAAATTTGGCAAAAATGGTTTTTGTCGAATTGAGTTTTTGTGTCAGTTTTATTCAATTTTATTTTTAGCCCTCAAGGGAGGTGGGTGTAGCATCTTCTCTCTTCAGAACCCCTTCGTACGTACAAAATTGTAAAAACATTCTAAAAAACAACAAAAAAAAAACGTATCGAACCGTCAGGTTCGATACAGAACCAAACCCTGGTACAACCTCGTACTTTACCAGTCCTAGTAAATATGTATATTTATTTTTCCCCGAGAAATTTTTCTTCAGTTAAATCCCTGAAAACAATTTTTAAATTTTAGGATCTAAAAAGATCTGGAATCAGATAAATAATAAATAATGTGAAATTGAAGTTGATTGGTTTTATATTTTAAGAAAGTTAAACATAAATTATAAACTAGTTGTGAAAGATCCAAAATAAATAGTTTATATGTTAGAAGGTGAAGTTATTATTATATATTCATTTGTTGGTTTGCTACAAGTGCTTCATTGTGCATCATTTTCATCAAGTACATAATTTATATAGAGGGATAAACCCTTAACAACTTTATCTTTAGTGAATCTTTGATAATACATATTTCATTTTTCATAGTAAGAAAGCTTATGATATTATGAATAGATTAAATATAGTATTTTCCAGGGACTTTGTTTTTACGGAATTTTTCATGGGTCTAAAACCCAGAAACATTCAGGGAGAAATGACTCCCAAGATAACGGTCCATAGAAACCTTGATATATATTTTTTCCAGACTATTTTTTATTGATGAATAAAGAATGGTTTTTACTAATCAGACTAATTAGAGGGCATTGAAGCCTCTTGACCTGGACCCCACTCTTTGAGGGTTTCTCGTACTGAAATTAATATACCTACCTATATATAACTCGAATGGGCACTTGCTGGGGAAATCCTCTCTCTTAAATCATTTCCGCAACAAATTAACATATATTTCTTGTATTCTACTGACAAACAAAAAGAGGTGAAAGCATAACTTCATTGGCTGAGATAAAAATTATATATGTACATTAATAAATTTAAAAAAAAGTGTATATAAAAAAAATAATATTTTATTTTCTAAAAAGTAAAATTATAATTTTTTTTTTTTATCAAATATTCAAAAGAACCCATACTTTTATTTTAAATTGATCCTGCCCCAAGACTGATTTTTTATTCCTCAAGAGGTAGATCGAATCGAAAACATACAAACCATTGGCAGGAGCGTCCATATGATTTTATTTTGAGAGGGTTGGGTTTAATTTCTTAGAAGAGACAAAATACTTTTTTGAAAAATTTGATTAAGTTTATCTTTTACTATAAAAATTCCTCAAAGGGGGATGAATGGCCCCTATAGTTCCGGTGCCTATGGTGGAAGGGGGTCTCAAGTGCCTCTGGCATTCACCCTGTGGCACCCCTGATTGGTTCTTAAAATGGGAGAGGGAATTTTATCATTATAAAAACCTCACTTACCCAATGTTAATTTGTATTAAATTGTTTATTTATTTATTTGATTCAAAGTCAAGCAAATTAATGTAAGGCTTATTACTTCCGCAATGTTGTTGAACGGAGGAAATGTTTTTGCCTCGGTTTGTTTGTCGGTTTTTAAGGAGGCTTACGGGAAAAGTTACAAATCGATATGTATCAAACTTGTACAAAGATTATATATGGTCAGAGTAAGAAACCATTAAATTTTAAAGCTAGCAGAAAATGTTAATTAAAAATGTATCTGTGACCATAACTTTGGAGCATATTGAGTTACAAATTGGTGTTCTTTCATAAGTTTAATAAAGATTTTTCATATAAACAGGAGGAGTTTTATGATCTACCGATTGCTTATTCTAGTTTGATATGATTTTTTGTTTAAATAAATCCCTGACTCATAAAACACGTAAAAGTATTTATTTACAAATATCTATTGACCATGTATTCTAAAAGACTTAAAATAATAATATGAACTACCTACATACACTACAGTGTGTAAATGTTGGCACGATTTATGATAAATGTGCTCAAAGTTTTCAAAAAAAACATCCTTAACATTCCCCCCCCCCCTCTCCCTACTCAAACAATTATTTATTATCCACCTTGATTGTTATCTGAACGTCTCAGATTTTTGTTTTAGATAAATTGAGTTCCGTACATGTATCTTTCCTGGCCTCACCATAAATTTAAAACAGTCCACATATATTTATATGTACAATAATATGTGGAATCCTTGTTGCGTGATGTCAAACCAAAAAAAAAGGAGAACCAATACGCAACGTATTATATATTAGTCAGGATTTTGACATATTTTTTTAGGGTATATTTTGAAAGGACTTTTATGGCTAGGGAATACCCAAAAGAGGGATGGATGAGAATATCCTTTATTTGTACAATGTCGGACAACATTCATTACTACGAGAGTAATACCCACTTTTTGTCTAATCGAAAAAAAAGTCCTTCATTATTGATGAATACTTATGTAATTAATTATTTATAAGGAAGGATAGCTATAGGCTGTAATCACCATCATGGATACACTTTTTATGCATTAGTGTGTGCACCTTAGCTTGTTTTTCTTTATTCCCCCCTCTTGAAGGAATGGCATACAACAACACATACACTCTGTTTTTTTCGTTTTTTTCCAACCAATCAATATTCTAATATTACCCTCATGTAGGAATAAAAGTCCAATGGTATTATTTTAGATCTCTGTAACCCCATATATATAACACCTTTAGAATGTAAAAAACACTTTTTCGGTTCCCAACAAGGACAATACTGGAACTCTATATCTTGATATATTTCTCCTAGCTCTATAACAAAGAGGAAAAAACTACTAACTATATATATGCTAAAGCTCAAATGAAGAGCAAAAACAATATTTTGAATATTTTTTGATAGTGAAGACTTATCAGTCTTGATTTTAGAGGAGAAAAGAGGTTGATAAAATCCTCTTCAAAAAATATGTCGACAGTTAATTATCCTTAAGCCTCCGTGAGTGAACATCCTGTTTTTGACGTATTTAATAATTTAGGGTTAAACGCTGAGCCAAATATTACGTAAATTTTATTTTTTCATAAACAGTGGACAGACTCAAAATGACGCTAATTAATCATAATAATATTAGATTTGGACATCGACAAGATATAATTGGTAATTTTTAAAGTTCTAATATTATAATATCATTTTTGATAAAAACTTTCATAAAATGTAATTACTTTTCACACTTTTTTGATACTACAAATGTAGTCATTAACTTTGATGAAATGGAGTGATATATAGGGGATATCAGCTAATATTACATGTGTAATAATGTGTATACCTTAAATTGAAAAAAAAGGAAATA
Source organism: Lepeophtheirus salmonis (assembly GCF_016086655.4). Lineage (NCBI taxonomy): Eukaryota > Metazoa > Arthropoda > Copepoda > Siphonostomatoida > Caligidae > Lepeophtheirus > Lepeophtheirus salmonis. The sequence continues at coordinate 42,467,391 of NC_052143.2, read as the reverse complement.
GAAAAAGCAAAAAAACGACTTAAAAGTGAACAAATTTGTCAACGTCACCAAAAAAACTTTGATTAAAAATTGGAAAAATCGTAAATAGTTCCAAGAAAATAAATTTTGGGATCAACAAAAAGTTATATATATATATATGCTGAAAAATATTTTTGAAGCATATTAATGCTATTTCCTACATAAAATATTTTTTGATTAGATTTAAAGTAGGTTTATCAAAATTGGGGTGAAGAAAATCCCTGTTCACTAACAAAAGGATAATAACTTTGCAAAGAGTAAAAGTATTGAACTGAAATTTCCTCTAAAGAAGTGTTACTTAGATCAATGCAAATCAAAAGAAAATTAATTCTTGTTTTTTTCTTGATAAAAAATATTTAGAACCTTTTTTATTTGGAAATTTTTGTATTTCTATATTTTTACTTACATTTTATTGGATTTTCAACTTACTTCGGGTCATTACAAGCCAAGCATTACTACTTGCTAAAAACCAAGCATATATTTTGCAAAACTCCAGTATAATATTTAGTATACATATATATTCAGAAATTTGCTTTACCTACGTACACATTTGCATATTTAAGTGGAATCAAAAGCAAATCACAAAACTTATTGTATATGTTTATTGGTTATTACAAATTAACATATTAAAATTTGATTGAAATTGGGTATGGACATGTTATTTTTTTAAGATCAAATTATTGACCTCGTGACCTTATGCTTAAAAACTCATTTTGTTGGCTTATAAAATAAAACAAAACAAAAGGATGATAAAACAATTATTTATTAAATATTTAAAGTATCATTAAAAACGTTCAAAGTACAGCCATTTGATAATAGGTTAGGTTGAGGCAAAAACTTTAGGACCCTTTAAATCCTGAACAGCAGGACAAAAAAGCTTTAAATTTTGGATTTTTGAGTTTCTAACTCATACTAAAATATGTTCCAAATTTGTAAAAAAAATCGAATATGGGGCTGTGAAAAATGTAATTATTTTATAATGATTTCACTTGTAATAACCCCCCTCACATTCGATGAATTGATAAAAAAATCTCGAAAAAGATGTAAAAAGAAGGCGAGTCCGAGGAAAAAATACGTGTCTGTACTGAAGCCCTTACATTATCATTTCATATTAATCTAAAACTAAGGTGTAGGGAGGGTTCTAATGGAGATGAAAAATCAGGCAAACTTATTTGAAGACAAATTCTGCTAATATACTAATATTATTGTAAAATAGTAATGAAAATGATTTATGTGTGTGTTTGATGTACTTCCTACTTAGAAAAACATGGACAAAAACGCATTGATTAATAAGGATCAGACCAGATTCCTGGGCTCTGAAGGGTAAGTTTTTTTTTTTTTCAAAAATAAGTTGATTTTTTTTCATAAAACAAGATCGTTTCCATGTGCCTCAAAGTTTTTTTTAGATGTGGGTTGTGGATTCGAAAATCAACTAAAATAATAATCCAAAAAACGAATGATTGTACTAACGGAATATGGGAGACTGTGTAGTGAATACGAATTAAAAAAGGGAATTAAATAAATGAAGAAGAAAAGCATTAACAAGTAAGTCTCAGTATGTATGCATCTTCATCATGGCTGAAAAATGAACATGGGAAGTTAGCAATGGCAATAACAATAAATAAATCACAAGGACAAACATTTGAAAAAATTACTTTATATCCACAAAACCAGTATTTTTACATGGTCAATGTGTGTTGCATTTTCAAGAGTGTCCAAAGGGGGTGCAGGTTTGATTATATTTTCATCAAATGGACAGAAACAACAAAAAAATTTACAATAGAAATTTACCTATTATATATTTATTAGTGTTGAGACTCGTTCCAGCATCGAATTATTTTTTTTTCGATACGGTCTTAAGTGATTTTTCCTATACCGATTTGTACCAATTTTTCGGTCCAACTTATGGACCGATTTATTTCTGTCCTTTATATTATGAGAGACTGTTTTTTTTCTTGAACAAATATTGTGTACTTATAAGAGACGGCAGAATTCAAAATAATCCAAGATATCTCTGTTTAAACTTCATATAACGTCATTGAACTTGAAAACACATATGATGTCATGTTATAAATAATTTACATCAAATGTAAAATCGGTCTAGACCGATTTCTTTGGGACCAAACTAAACCCAACTTTTCCTTTGGGCCGATCTAGACGGAATTTTTATATGAGACGGGTCCTGATTGAGCTTTTTTGTTGGGCCAAATTAGTTCGATCCATCAAAAAATATAACGGTTTCAGACCGGTCTAGGATTTCCAGACCGAAACTAACACTAATATTTATAGTTTACAGTAGATCATTTTAGTTTAAAATTTTAACATAAATAAACAAAACATAAATAAAATCTTTTTTTATTATGCATTGCCTATCTTTCAGATATCGTGTTCACTATTAATGAATAATTTTATCAAAGAACCTTTTTCATAAAAGATGAATAATGAAAATGAGTAAATTTTCGAAAATTTAGATATTGAAAATTATTTAAGCCTTTTATTGCTATTACTATTCAAATTCATCAAAAGGTGGGGTGTTCTCCTTGGTACCAAAGGTTCCAGGGCTACTGAGAGCAATACAGTTATATTTTGTTGTCGTTGTCATATGACGACAATATCACATGGTATTTTATCAAACATCCAATTTATTGGTCATATTTAGAATAATATGTTATTGGATAGTTAAACAATTGGCCACGTGAATATTTTAATAAATGTCAAAAAATGGCACAAAGAGTCCTTGAGTGTCTCTTATTGAGTAGACTTGGAGAACGTCTGTAGCTTTGGGCAATGCTCAATATCATTATATGGAGTGTGGATAAATGAAGGATTGTTTCGTGGTGTACATGCAGGAAAATAGTTCACATCAATGGTAGGTAGATTCATAAAGTAATTTCTCCAATCTCTCCCCGATTACAATCAATCACTAGCTCATATCAAATTACATGCAACACATTTTTGTAGGATAATTTATTATATCCTGAAGCATCATAGTCATCTTTGAAACTCAATACACCTTGTAAAATATTTTGTTTATTTGATAGATTTTTAAAGAAGAAGGATGATTATTCGAAAATTAATCAGTTTGATCAATCCCTCCCCTTCAATCTCTCCCTCTATATGTATAATATTTTTTATATTCAGAATAAAGTAATTATTGTAAAATTAATCATAGACACTTTTGATTACGATACCAAAACAGACATTGAGTAGCATCAAAGAGATATAAAAGTGCTAAAGAGTAGGGATTGGCTAACTTGTTCACCAGGGTTTTGTAGTATAAAATTCTGGAAATTTCGTAAGATCCTTACATGATTTCCAGGAAACGCCGGCTTTTTACTCGATACCAGTGAAACATAAATTTCGTTAGCTGATGTAAGTTGCAAATGGTACATATACCCTACAGCAAACATTCGATGATATCGATCTTCTTTATTTAATATAACTATAGCCATGCTTCGGCCAAAAAATATATACAATATGCGTCATAATGGACTGTGGGTGAATTCAAATGCTTCTTACTCCAACGTTATGAAATTTTCCACAAGGTTTTGTGAGATATTTGTTAATGTTACGTATTATTTATACATTTTCTGGCATCAAAGATGCTCGAACTATATTCAAAATATACAGGTAGATTTATGCAGGAGACAGATTTGTTGACATAGTCAAGATTTGTGGAGTTCACTTGAACACTTTTATCAACAATAAAAATAAATTTAGGACTAATGGAACCTTTAAAACAGGCAGGAGCATAACTAGACCCTGCACAGTCCGTATTGAGCCCCAGCTCAAGGAGATAAACTCTATTATTCAATTTAATCATTCAACTGGGATAAGGAAGCTTGCAAGATAACATAACATGACTATATTAAAACAACAAAAACGACTATCTAGAAAGATGCCGGTGGTTTCTAAACTTTTTCAAAACAGCAAACACCAAAGATTTAGTATTTAGCGATGATAACATCTTTTTCGTTGATAAAGTCAACAATTTCCGTACAGACAGGTACCTATACACCTCGGTCAAGGCTACTCGACAAGAATTAAGGTGTTTGCCAAAGTCTAAGCAACCTGAGAGAGTCATGATGTTAGGTTATGTTGACTCTAATGGCAAAGTTTTCCCTCCCTTATTTATTGTAGACAAAGAAAATGCATTCACATACAAAAATCTCCACATCCAAAAAAAGTGATTTCACTCCTTGAGGGTAATTAGGGTGTAAGTAACTTTGTTTGGATGCAGGATGGTGCTCCTGCTCATATTAGCAACACAGTTTAAAATAGTACTTGATGAAGAAACTGAAGTCATGCAGATTTTGGACGAAGGAGGTTTGTCCACCATCAAACCCAAACCTGAACCCACTTGACTACATATGGTAGCATGTGGAGGCTAGAGCCTTATGTACTTATCTTCACTATGTCACAGTTTAAAGTCCTCCCATGCAAAGAAATTGGACAAAATGTGGCTTGTACTACTTGTAGTGATGAATAATTGTAGATATTAAACAGATAAATAAAAAAGTATTGGCTTAATTCATATAATCTTTCAGCAAGAGCTTTGAATTTGAATTCTATTTATCGGTGCCAAGACATGATGGCGCATACAGTATATGCGGCGTCCCTTTTCTGTCCCATATTCTTGCAACCCTGCAACTAAAAATTACTTCTTAATGCTCTGATATAGCAGTATTAATTTTGTCAGTGACCTGACTAAACGTATTCATCAACGAATGTATTTTGCATTACGATTACGAGAGGAAAATGATACGAAACAACTTTTTTGAATGTTATCGATAAGATATTGGAATTTATTGAAACAAAATTTGATTTAAACAAAAATATTTAGAGTAGAGAAAAAATAAGTATTTGTTTGATCCATTGCCGATTTTATAAATTTGTTCATTGACAAAGAAAAACAGTGAGATGGGGGAAGGTGAGGTAAGTTGATACACGTTTTGGTTTTTACGTCCTCAAAAAGTTCAGAACCGTCTATTTTGGCTAATATTTTGCAACTAGGTAGCCAAAAGAGTTACCTAACAAAATGTAGGTATGCATCTATACGATATTCTTTCTTATTTTTTCAATAATATAAAATTGGCAAATGTATCAACTTACCTCAGAGTGGGGGGGAAGTTGATACATGTAATTAAATGACAGATTAAGATAAGAAACAATTAAAAAAATGGACATATTGATGATATGAAAATTATCAAGTCTATTTAATTTTTTTCTATAATTAGGTATACATCACACCCTGGTCAATATATTCACTCTCATGGTTTTATGAAGGCAATAATAATTTTATTCATATTACTTTCCAAATACACAAATATTTCACTTAGCTCATAGATAATAATCATAACTTAAATAATAAATAATCATTTTTATTCACATTTTGGTGGTGTTTTTGTGAGAATAGAACATGATACTTTCCAATGTCTATTTTTGGATGGTCTTTGTGTGGCTATAGGTAGTGGGCATAATACTTTAGGAGATACTTCACTTATTGTTTATTATTTACCATTTTGTATTGAACTACAAGAATTTTCTGAAGAGATGGACGGAAAAGATGCTGTACTCTTGGTTGGCATTTCACATTCAGTAATTTCAGAAGCTATATAATCCGATTCTTCGAAAATATCATAGTTTAAGGGGAATATACCTGTGTTTCTAACGCCTGATAGAATGCTTTTCAAAAATTTCCCATCAACCAACTTGCATATATTCAAATGTTATGTTACCACAACTTCCATACTGTTCGTGCATGCAGAAGAGAAGCATGTTAAATATTGATACATGTATCAACTTGCCCCTTACAAAGTATATCAACTTACCCCAACCCTATGCCATTCAGTTCAAAAGTAATCAAGAAGTAAAAGTAAAAAAATATGCTCGAATTTAATTATTAAAATCATTCACTAATGTCTAATGAACAATTACAACAGGTGTAAAATGAATAAGATAACCATTTAACACATAGACATGAACCAAAAACTCTAGTGTCATCAAATATACAAATTTGACAAATATATAAATTTGGACTCTAAAATCTTGTCCATTTTACTGAATCTTCTTATAAAATTTTAAAATTTAAATTATTGAAATCCGGAAGCCTGAAACTATGTGAATTTAATAATTACAAATATACATTTAATGGATATTTTGTTCAAACCTATTTTTGCATAATGAGCACAAGTGAAGCATCAAATATGTCCTGCCGTTATGTAAAAATAAAAGAAACCGAAATGAATGAGGTAACTTAAAGAATGTTTTGAATGAGAACAGCTTATCTGTCCTTTTGTACTATAAGATCAGTTCCATCCGGCCATGAGAGGAATAAAATAGGACAAAAGCATACTCTCTATATTGCAAGGACTTACATATATCCTCAATTCTACACCAAGTCCACCAATGACTTACAATATAACTCCACAGTAAACCCTCATTGATAAGCTCAATTTTTCATGACAATTCCCAATTTTTATTTCTATATACTTAGATTTTCTGTTCTTTAATAATCAAAAATAATGGTAACAGCTTAGGAAAATGAAAAATCCGGTTCAGATTGCCAGAACTAGAAAGAGGGTATCTTTTATACACCTCTCGTGTATACATAGAAGTTGATAAAATATCCTGAGGATGCTGTAATTAAATATAGGTATAGGTCCAGCGGCGAGACTGTTATCAAGACTAGTGGGGTACATGGGTACATATCAGGGATGATGATGTCCGAAGGATTACATTTTTTTGTTGGGGGGGAATGGTTTTCCCAAAAATATTACAATTTTTTTTTTTCAGAAAAAAGATTTCAAAAATTAAATTTCGAATATTATTTTTTTTTTTTTTAAATTCAATTATTCACAGTTGTTCACTAAAAAATTCAAAAATCCATAGCTATTCTGAAAATGTTATATTTTTTGGAAAAAAAAATTCAAAAATTCACAGAAGTTCACAAAAAGTTAAATTTCTTAGAAAAAATTTCGAAAATTACATTTTTTGGAAAAAAAAAATCAAAAATTCAAAGCTATTCTCAAAAAAAAAAAAAAAAAAAAAAATTTCAACAATCCACAGTTGTTCACAAAAAAATTCAAAAATCCAAAGCTATTCTGAAAAGGTTATATTTTTTGGAAAAAATTCAAAAATCCACAGATGTTCACAATTAGTTAAATTTCTTAGAAAAATTTCGAAAATTACAATGTTTGGAAAAAAAAATTCAAAAATTCAAAGCTATTCTCAAAAAAAAAAAATCTTCATAAATCCACAGTTTTTCACAAAAAAATTAAATATCAAATAGAACATTTATTTTTATTTTTTAAATTTCAAATAATTAAACTTTTTTAGTTAAATTACAACAATCCTTAGCTATCCAGAGAAAAAAAAATCAAATATTACATTTTTCCTAGTCAAGTGCAAAAATTTCTTAATTGGGGGCAACAGCTCCTCCAGCCCACCCCTGGGGATGCCCCTGCATTTAGAACTATTTATATATATATATATTTAATGGTCAGGTAAATTTAATTGCACATTAAATAAAAAGTTAGGTTATCAAATCGGATATTTTTCCGTTTACATCCTGTATTTGCACACAAAAAAACAATTCCCACACGTAGCTACCTTCATTGTATTACACAACTTGCTTCCTAAAAAAGAAACAGGAAAAAAAGGCAAAAAATCAATTTGTAGTTAGCCAATTTTTGTATGGAATTAATATTTAATAATTGTTGGAAATTCTTCCCAGCATAAAAGGAACTAATTCCAATTTAACCAATTAACATTCAGAACACTGATTAGGAGAAAAGAAGCAGATAAATCCACATTTGACAGCAACATGCAGTGTATATTTTTGTGTCAGCGAGGCAACATCTTGTTCTATAAAATCTCGAATTTTTATAACTACGTTAAAATCTTATAACATAGTCGCCCTGGGATATTATTACATCGTGGTAGTGGTCTTGTATCTTTTTAAATTGGTTCAAGAGCTCATTTTTTTTCGTCTTCTTCATTGTTCGTTGTAGGCCCGACAGAACCTCGTTTAAGGCGTCAAAATCTTCTTAAACTAAAAACAGTCATTCAGGTTGAGGTCGAAACTGTAGGGGGGTTGGACTTGTAGCACTTCAGTCTGGTTCTTCTCCAGTTTGAGGGGTATTCAGATAGTCCTGAGCTGCTTTTACCCATGATCATCTGTCAGGATGTGATGAAGTTTTTTAGTAGTAGAAAAATGTCTCCTACTCTACTTGTCGAGTGCTCAGCCGAGAATTGGAGTCAATCAGATCACAGATGATTTTATTGCAGATACGGAACTTGCGAGGACGTCCTTCTTCTCCAGATTGAAAGTGTTCTCCTCCATGGCTCTAGTCCAGTTTAAAACCGTCTGCCGATTAGGGGAGGGGAGGGGGAGGGTTCTGGCTAGGTGTTGGAGAGTTCGGTGTAGATTTTGAAACAACCCGTCCTTCTTTACGCTTAAGGGGTAAAAAAAGATGATGACAGATTTTTTTATCCAGCATTTATGGGAAAAAGTTATTACACTCGCAAATTATTTATGGTTCAATCCTTTTAGACAGTAGTTTTCAAACTTATAAAGTACAAAATAATCTAAATAATCTACAACTACTTGAGAGATATAGAGCTATTTATTTATGATCATACTAACTATATAGGTAAATAATGCATAGATGTACTTTTTTTCAAGAGTTTGAGAACCACTTTATTTCGCTGTGTGAGGCCCTGGATATCAATGAATAAAAACAACAAATGATTAACTAATTTAGATATTTTTATTAGGGTATTTATTATCAAATTATTATTCTGTTTGTTTTTGCAGTTAATTGACAGAGTCCCTTACATACCCGTACTCCATGAATAGTGTTTGTGGTGAGTTAGTTGTTTGATTGGTTGGTGAAGAGTGAGTAAAATGGGTGCATGTACAGAAAAACAATTTTGATTCTATTAACGAACCCTGACAATAATAGCAATGAATATATTATTATGTAGTGTATTTATTCATTTAAAATGTTTTTTTATAATACAATTAAGGGACGTTTAATGACCAGGAGGCATGCGTTTGTTTATTTTAATCTAAAGATCTTTTCATACGACCTACCATATTGAAAGGAGTTGCATGTTATACGTATGTGGATACAAAAATGGTCAATGAGCTAATAAATAATTGATACTCCATACTTTAATTGCTAAAAAGCTTCAAACAACATTTGAAAATTTATCCGAGTTGTTAAGTGCATTTATGTACATACAAATACAAAGGAATTTATGAATATATATAAAGGGATTTAATGCACAGTTGTACCCTTTGATGGTTGAGAAGAAAAATGAGGGCTCCTCATAATTTCCTTCATTTTTGAGCGCTTGAGCCCCTAAGTAGGAAAAATTGAACGATCAAGTTAAAAAACAAACATTGAAGTGGTGGAACGCACTTGTTAGCTTCAGTAAATTCCTTATCATATTTGATTTTAGTACTATTTTCAGGGGTGTACGTAGGATTATATTTTAGTGAGGGCTTGGTTTTTGGATTAAAAAAAAAAAAAATTCTAAAATTAAAAATTTCAAAAATCCATAGCTATTTACATAAAATTTCAAAAATCCGTAGCTATTCAAATAAAATTTCAAAAATCCATGGCTATTCAAATTAAATTTCAAAAATTAAATTTTTGGGAAAATATTTTTTAATACTAAACTTTTTGGAATACAAATCCAAAAATCGATAGATATTCGCAGAACATTAATAGAAAAAACTTTCAAATATTAATTTTTTTACTCTGCTCGATAATTTGCCCAATAACCTCAAAAAAAATCTAGTAAAATGCAAAAAATCCTTAATTTGGGAGGGGACTATAGCCCACCCCTTGAGGACGCTCCTGATTTTCCACGCAAGATGTTGCCTTTATGATACTACCGATGATTTCAATATATCCTTTTCCCTCGTGACGTATCCATAATTTACTTTCCTCTCCAAAATTCACCCTGTTAACTGAGTGAATATGGTCAATTCATGGTTAGGTAAAGGTAAAGCTGGGCAAAAAGTATGGATAAAGAACTGTTTTGAGATTAGCAAAGGAAAAACAGTTATTGTGTGTGCTCTTTTTTCAATCAACAATAGTTTATTTCAAAACTTCTAAAATGCGTACTTTTGAACACAACCAAAAAATTGCTTTTAAAATGGTACTTTGTTAAAGCTAGTAATAGTAGTTTCGATGCTGTTTTTATTGTTGTAATAAATAAAAACTTATTTCAGTGATTCAATTAAACATCTTCTTTATAATATTTGTGAGATTAAAGGTCCAAATGACACAAAACTAAGGAGAAGAGAGATCATATGAACCTAAGTCGAAAATTTCTATAGATCAAATTGCGTTATTTATGGAATTAGACTGTCGTTTGAACAAGGAGCGAATCCTACTAAAACAGATCATACATCAAAAAGCCTTCCAGGAACAGAGGTTTTCAGAGACAGCGGCCAATGGATCAATGCCTCCATCGATGAATATTGTATGGGCTGCCAAAAGATAGTGGGTGCCAAATTATTTTAACAAGAAGAAATAAAATTAAATCTTATATATAAAAAAAGCAAGAATAGAAATATATTTTCTAAAATTCGAAATTTACACATAGTGTTGGATGGTCTTTACCAATGTTTTCAGCTTTGTCAAAGCCAGCTGATAAGTTTTTAACCTATGACATGATCTTCTTCTTAATTACTTTCAATTTGGAATTCATTTCATCCAATTAATTGCATCATTCACTTAAAACAGTCTCTCATTTAAAAAAAAAAACTTGATTGTTAACGTTTTGGCCATTAATTTGTTTTTTGTAATCTGTTTATATATAAAATACAGTTTGTGTGTTTGTTTTTATAGGTGCCCACTAGTGATGTGTCCGTTCTTATTTATTCAATACAGTACAGTCCATTCTTAGGACCATTCCTATAGGTCCTTAGGACTGTTGGTCATTGGGACCTGTCCTTAGGACTAATTTAAAGTAATATTGGTCTGGTCTTTAACTGTAGGTCCTATAAATTTTTCCTAAAAATGTCGATGGTTGATTAAGGCAAATAAGATATATTAGAAAGGTATTAAGATTATTGCACATATCTTGCAAAAAAATATTATTTATTTAATTATGGGACAGTATACAACGAACATATTACATTGCTACTTAGTTATATAATTTATTTTATTATATAATGGAATAATTAAAAAGAGGAAAACACTTTCATTGACGTCACGAGGTATCGATTAGGTACTCCTTGTTAATAGCCTCTCACTTGGCTTCGATTGTAGTTAACAAGACTGGTATTTTATTCAAAACTGTTTCTTTTGTTCCAGTGTTGACGCAACTAGAGTTTAAGCATAATATATCGCAACCTTACATATTTTTTTAATTTAACAGGACTTTTCGTGGACCTTGTATATCATTTTTTTTCCTCAAATTGTTCATATTTTATAAAGTTAATTTAACAGGACTTTTCGTGGACCTTGTACATCAATTTTTTTGTGAAATATCGTAAAAATTTTCAATTTATTGTTTTTAATTTGTCTTCTCTAAAAACAGGTTGGTTATCGTTAAAAAAAAACTTTAAACATTAAAATAAAAAAAATATATATATTTTTTTCAATAAAAAAAAAAAAAAAAAAATTTATCAAAAATCCCCCCCACCCCATAACCAGCTTTGTTAAAAGGTTAAAAAACGACCTTAATGTTTTAAGTGCCCTCTATATGGGCTGTTAGATATACTAGAATAACCACTCAAAACCTGACATAATCTTAAATTTTAAGCTTTAAGAGAAAATTGTATTTCTGTTGAAAAATTCAAATTACTAACGTGGCATAATTTTCTTGTGATATATACTTAGCTTTGAGCTTGGATTTTTCACATTTCATAATGTTTTCAGATATAATTTCGTTTAAAATCCTATTGAGTATTCATCCAATTCGTGCTCCCGTTAAACAGTACCTTCAATGCATCATTTTCAACTAATATTATAGTTTACAAATTGAGTTAGTTCGGTAAAACTTTAAGTATCTCTCAGGCATGCTCAAGAATACTTAGCCAATAATCTCAATTTAGGCTTAATTATAATATTCTTACAAATATTGGTTTCTAGATATTAGGGATTGATTAAAAAGATTTTATTTATAATTAGCTTGTATATGTTAAAGTTATAAACTATAATTATATAATAGGTACATTTCTATAGTAAAACCTTCTTGTATTCAACATTTTTTTTTAAATTTCTGTCCACTTGATGTAAATATAATCAAATCTGCTCCCCTTTTGACACTTTTGAAAATGTAACATATAATTGACCTTGTGAAATTACTGATTTTGGTAAATATAAAGCAAGACCTTTTGGTTTATTTATTACTATTGTCATTGCTAATTTGCCACGTTCCTTCTTCAACCATAACGAAGATACATACTAAGATTAATTTTCTATCCTCTTCCGAACTACCTTTTTTAATTCGTATCTAATCCAAGTTCTCCCTTTTACTGTTATTACAATAATTCGGTTTTTGGATTTTTTATCTTTTTTAGTGCATTTTGAAATTGACAACCTATAACTTAAATAATATATTGAGACATGGGAAATAGTTCTTGTTTATTGAAAAAAATCAACTTACTAGCGAAAAATCAAACTTGCCCTCCAGAAACCACGAATCTGGTCTGATCAGAAATAAAGATAGCTTTAAACACGTAACTTAAAATTCTGAACAACTTATACTTTAATGTCAAAAATCTGTATCTGCCTCCGTTTTTTAAATAAATGCCTCTTTATCTTTGTTTTTCTAAGCGGGACGTACAAATAAATCATTCTAATACTGTTTCGGATAATATTGTAAGGTTGTGTGACTATGACGTAAGCATTATATAATTTCGCTGTCACTGACTGATAAGTGATCAGTGATATCTATAGACTATAATATAACTGAGGGCATTAGAACTTTCTTATAAGGCAAATAATACAAAAACGATTATTAATTTGTATTAAAATAGCCAAAAATTACACCATTAATATATCAATCAATTATGGAATGTTTAATAATTGCATTAATCATCCTCCCATGTAATGTAAATCCTTCATTTAAAATTATTCACCTCAATTTTTGTTTCTACTTATACAAGTTGCAACTTGTACATAACATATATCTATACAAATACTCGTCAATACATCTATTAACTTTAAAAAAAGAAAAGATTAAATAGTTGGAACTAAAAAAAAGGATAATACAGCACAGTATTAATTTAAGTTCATCAAGATATGGACATTATTATTTTGTAAATAGTGTTTGAATTAAGTATTATAAATTCACCGACCTATAAGCAGAATTGATCAAATTTTACAAGTACTAGCCTTGCAACGGAGACAAATTTAATTTTGTTTCAATCTAAATAATTTATTTCATTCGAAACATTAGACAATACACATTATCACTATGTTATTTGTCTGAAAAATGATAGAAGAAAATTAATTTCTATCAACTTAAATAAATAATTGACAAGAAACATTGAATAAATCCCGTTACAAATTCTTTAATTAAGAGGAGATGAAAATGAGAAGGGCTCAGATAAATCCTGAAAGTCTTTTTTACCGTCCTTTTTAATAGTCACTTTTAATTTATCCGTTTCGGGACCAGGGTTCATTTGATCTTCAAGTATTGAAAGTCGAACAGAGCTACCCTTGGTTAATTGCTCTGTTTCATGTGCCATGGCCAATTGTGAGACAACTTGGCGCTCAACCTCATGCTTTATAGACCTTGCTCCATAATAGACATTATATCCGTTAGTCAAGTAATGAAGGACTCGATTGTCCCATAAAAGCTCTACATTATGCTTTTGCTTGGCCTTCTCACACCAGAACTCCAGTTCTCTTTCCACAAGACCAACCAATTCTGTCTTAGAAAAAGGAAGGAAGTACACGATTTCATTTATCCTACCGAGAAATTCATCTCGGCGGAAATGTTTTTTCAAGATCGGCTGCACGACTTTTTCCTTAAAACGACGAGATATGGTGATCTTATCAGACAACTTTTCATACTCTAGAGTTCCTTTCGATCGTTCCTCATTTATTTTTTCTGATTCACTACGCAAATGAAGAGCATGTTCAGCAATGGGATCCGAAGCCAAATTAGATGTCATAATAAAAATAGCATTTTTGCATTCAATAGTTTGTCCTTTACCATCTGTGAGTCTCCCTTCATCGAATAGTTGAAGCATGACTGTTAACACATCAGGATGAGCTTTATCAACTTCGTCGAATAAGACAACTGCATTTGGAAATTCTTTCAATTTTTTCGTTAGTTGACCTCCATCGTCATGACCAATATAACCTGGAGGAGATCCAATTAACTTGGCTACTTCATGTTTTTCTTGGTACTCTGACATGTCAAGACGGATAAACGCATTACGGTTATCTTTGTGTAAATAATTAGCTATTTGTTTAGCTAGCTCTGTTTTTCCTATTCCTGATGATCCTAGAAATAAGAACACCAAAGGATGTTCGTCATCGATCCATCCATTTTCTTTTCGACGAATACAAGCAGATACAGTTGTAATTGCACCCTCTTGTCCAACGATTTTCTCTTTCATCCGTTTCTCCAGAGGGTATTTTCGTCTTTCTTCCAATTCCTTTAAACGCTTTGTTTCCTCATATACTTTTCCATAGTCCTTGAGCAAAGTCTTAATTTCTGAACCTTGTGCATAATCCAAAGGAGTCTTGCCATAATCATTCTTTTTGAAGGGATTTGCACCTCCTTTCAGCAATACCTCAATGACATTTTTTTCATTACTCAAAACAGCATAGTGCAAAGGAGAGCAACCTCGAAAATTCGCTCTCACATTAAGCTCTTCCGAGAAATCCGCTTGTCTCCGAATCATAACATCCAATGAATGCATACCTTTTTCTCTACCAGCATAATATATATTGGTAAAATCGTCTTCAGCATTAGGATCTGCCCCGTGACGGAGCAAAACTTCCACAACCTCCTGAAATGCAATGGTCCATTCATAAAATTTATGATTTCTAATTTATATTTAATAAACCCTCACCTTTTGTCCAGAAAATGACGCCACATGAAGTCCTGTCCAACCCAGAGAATGTCTTGTGTTAGGAGTTAACCCATTTTTTAACCTAGACTCAACTTCGATGGCACGTCCCAACTTTACCGAACGGAAAAAGGAGGAATTTTCCTCATCCACATCTTTATCGTGATGAGTGAAGGCTACAAATACAGGAGGAGGCACAATGAATCCCAGGGCTTTAGTTGTACCTTGAAAACGTCTGGAGGGAGAGGGTGATATTCGAAGTCGGCGCCAAGAAGCGCCGAATATACGAAGAATATGTCTTGACAACATGGATTTGTTTACATTGCATTGTGGAAGGTTGCAAAGAGTTAAAATTGTTCCGTTTTTGGAAAAACTGTAAGAATGGTACTTTTTATAGGGGAGACCTTAATCATATTTAGATGTTGCAACGTTGGAAACTATATTAATTCATTGTGAATTTATGATTCTAAATGTCCAACAATGAGTGTATTACTTTCATTATAAAATATAACTTATGTCCTTAAGGATTTTCTATGGAGCTTAATATTCTTATTTTGCCTATGTCATCAGCGATGAAGATAAAAAGGGAATTTGTATAATATAAAAATTTACAGCTACTCAAAGATCAAATTCTATAGTTTTTCTTCCATTCCTATAACATACCAAACTCAAAATTTTGAAATTACCTCAAATATACAATAAAATCTTAATTTCTTTTGTCTAGAGCAGAGCTCTGCAACCCCCGACCCGAGAGTGATTTTTGACCGATTCGCCATCTTATCATGGACAATCTTTTAAATATATACATACTTGATACTAATCAAAAATGACAGTTGAGAGCCTTCAGAAATTTCCTTCTTTACGCCTGGAGATTGCAGATAAGAGAAGTGGTAGGGTTTTGCTTCTGTCATCGATAAATATTTCGCCTTATATAGAAAAAATATCACAAAATAAGTGTAGTATGTGTCTTATTAAATAATTTCTTTTTTTTTTTTGTAAAATATAGATTTTTCTTTTAAATTGTGTTTTTAAAATTTAATATTTCTAAAAATATAATTTCTGTAGTAAAAAATAATAAATAAAATTATATTGAATCCTTGTTTTCTCTAAACATCCAGAAACTCAATTATATATTCAATAACATGGGTTTCCACCATGACTTTACAGCAGCGATATCTGTTTGGCCCTCTCTTATGACATTATAAAGATGGTTGTCCCCTACGCTCCAAAGGTTGCTACCCCTGGCCTAGAGCTACACTAAAATTATTTACCCGCACCATGACTATTTCCATCAATTTTTTCCCTCACTTTCAAGCTGTTTCAAAATGCAAATACTATATTCAACCAAATCTCTGTATTTATTTGGTATTTACATTGACTTTAGAAAAACTTTGCTTTTCACAGATTAATAGGAAATTATTACATAATTAAATATTTTATTTTAAAATGATAGATCATTTGTCTTTCTAAATACCAAATATTCCAATGAATTTTTCGGAATTTTGGGATTTTACAAAGTTGAAAAGATTTTTTCCTCCCATTGAAAATTATCCAAGGCAATTCAAATTAAAAAAATACATATTAATTATTATATAAATTAGTGGTTAATATATTATGAAAAGTGAAGTAAACTGCTCAAATCTCCCCTAATAAATACCATCAATAATCTGTATTTATTAGGGATGGGACGATTCGAAATAAGATTTGATGACAATTCCCGTGCCGATTATAATAATATTTCCCAATTCCGATTCCAATATTCTTTATAACACGACTAATGTTCTTCAGACTATTCTACATCTTATAATAATTTTACTTACCTAAAACAAGCACTGGTTTGAGCGTAATAAATACACTTGTACACTTATATTACAGCACTACCAGCGAGTCTAACATGTAAATTAGTATACATTACAATCATGAAGATAAGAAGTAACAATGTAGTCGTATTAATGAAATACTCCAGGTGTGTGCATATATAATCGAACGTGTATCAAGTGCTGATGGTGTACGGTAACTTCGTATAAGGACATTCCGTATAAATTTTTTTTGTATAACAACAATTTCGTATAAATCCCTAACCCCGAAAATACCCTCAACATTCTGTGTACAAAATGGCAATTCATTAAATCTATAACTCTTATTATTATTCTTTAATTATGGAAGAGAGAATACATATTAATATATAAAAGTATTTAGTAGTTAAGTCTAAGTGTGCTCTTGAAAAACGGGAGTAACACTCATGATTTATTTGGTAATTGTTATCTTCGATATTATTAAAGCAAAATTTGTTGTTTAGACGAGGCGTAATTACGCCGGATAATGGCAGATACTACAGCGAGTGTAGTACCAGAACCAGACAAATCTGGATAAATTAGATACAAAGAAGTTCTTAAAAATAATAACTAATAAGGAGACAATAGGGGATAAAAGCTGTATCTCTCTTCATTAAAAGGTATTACTTATTTCTAATGAATGATTTAATATAAATATTTGATTATTATCAACATTTAACGTCTGTGATTAAACTTGCGTATTTATTTCTGAATAAACAACTCGAGCAGTGTTATATATTATTTATTAATATTACAAAGCAAATATAGAGGCAGTGCTTCAGGTTGGGATGTAATGCATATTGGAAGGGAAAAACAAAGAAATCCTAAAAATACGTCAAGAAGTCAAATGCTGTTTGTAATGGACTGTTTGTGGGTCGGTATATACATAATCTCATATTTGTGGCCCGTCAACACAACTGCATGAATTGAATGCGGAATACATTTGTATGCTTAGACTCTTAAAGTAGCCAAAATTAATTGTCACAATAAAATAATGAAAAGTTGATGGATTTTGTTTGAAAGGTCATTATAAGTCTCTTAAATCAAATATAGTTTCTAAACAATAGATAAAATTATGGGTTATCCTAACTCATACCACAAATTTAAAAACAAGTCCCATAAATAACCAAAATATGGCTATAAAATTTTGTACACAATGTACATTTGATTTATGAAGTAAAAAAAAATATTGAGATTTGCTCCTTTTCTGGATTTTTGTTAAAGATTTTACATTTATTAATGTTGTGTCTTGACGAGGTTTATAGACACAAACTAATTAAGTAGAGGAATCCAGGAGGACCGAGAGAAACGGGGAGAAGACGTGGAGGAATGATACGATGTAGAATTATAAGAAACACAGATATATTCTTATTAAAAACATACTCAATACTGTTCTGACATATTCATAAGAGTCACGGCTATTTATACTAGAAATTAATCATTACTTTATATACGTCATAATAATGAGAAGAAGATAGAATGTACACTACAATTAGCCTATGGGATTAATAAAGATCGTCCCGTGTCCACCTGTCATTCATAGCCTATGAATAACAAGTGTAATTTAAAAAAAAAACTCACGAACAAAACGTACAATGATCTCTGAATAGCATTTTATTCCCTTTTTGAAGTTCCAAGTGAGAAAACTGAAAATCTTCAAAAATAATGGTAACAGCTGTACAAAATAAAAAATTAACCTTTTCAGGTTGAAACTACAAAAATATAATATTTTTTTCATAATTGATTATCAGTACTCATTATTTCCATTCGTCATCATTCATCACTAAAGAGGAGATGTGTTTAAAGTAATTACACTATTCTGTGACATACAATTTATTTTTGATTCACGAAACCTTTGAACGCGTAAAGGTATGAATTTCAATTCCATTTACTCAAGTGAACGGAGAGAGAAAAAGAGTCGGGACTCCGTGGAAAGACATTTAAGTCATTAATTAGGACTCATTATAGTGTAGGTATATTAAAAACGTCAAAATCGCCACTATGAGATTGCTCATTTGTGGATAAGGTAGTTCTAACATATGATTCATTTTCAAACTTTTTCTTCACCTAATTTTTCATTATTGAGTGAATTATTGTCTTTATTTTATACTTTGAATATCATTGACTTTCTTCTTAAAGTTTCGATGAAGTATAATACATTTCTTTAGTTTAACTAAACGTATACTTCAAGATCCCAGCTACATCACTGTTTACAAAAATAAAAAATTAGTGAGTTAAAACTACATTATTTTGTCATTAATATTATGTCTACAAGCTTTTGTCCAGATAATTTTGATATTTTTTGACTTCCGGGCCTCTCTGATTGATTTGACGAATATTTTAATAAATCTAAGCTAAATTTTACCGAAAAATCAAAAGAAATAATTTTGTAATTTTTGCGTAATATTTATTTTGAAACTTTAGCTGAAAAATGCAGGAATACCAACATTACATCAAGTTGTTTGATATAAACGGAGTTATTGCAATTTTTATAGGCTAAAAATTAAAATATTTTATCATGTACAATTGTCACACTTTCAATTCTTATATGTTTGCTTAGTCTAATTGAACACTAAATAGTTCAGCAAATTTGAAAAAGTCGTCATAATAAACATGACACATACTGTCAAAATATCATCATAAATAGTACATTTACTATCTAAAAATTTTTTTTAACTACAATTTACTTCAGATGTAATCAAATAATAGTCACATCAACCAGAGAGGCTCAGAAATGGGAATAAATCAAAATTATCTGGACAAGAATTGGTAGAGACAATATTAATGACGAAATAAAGTAGTTTAAGTCGCAAAGTTATATAATTTTTTAGACAGTGATGAAGTTGGGATCTTGCAGTACGTATTAATCGAAATAAATATATGACAATTTATCGAAACTTTAAGAAAATAGAGTATTCAAGTCAACCATATTCATCGTATCAAATAATTATTATAATTGATTCAATAATAAAGAATTCGGTGAAGAAAAGTCTTGAAAATGAATCATATGTTGGAACTAGTTAATCCGTATATGGACAATTTTGTGTTGGTATCCTCCACGTTTTTAATATAAGTGTAATAAAGACTATTCAGTAGTGATTAATGCATTAAAGACATTACAGATACTAAGGGACTCTTATCAAGAAAATAGTTTTCTTGGAGTAGAAGTTGACTTTAGGAGGATTGCACTCAAGAGATTCAATGAAGGAGCTGGGGTGGCGAATGATAAATTTCTTTGTTCCTCGCTGTATTTTAAAATATATTTTTCTTTATGAAACTCTTCACTTCTTTAATATAAGTGTATGATTATTTGACACAAGATAAAATCATATTTATGTTACACACAAAAGCAGAATAAAATATTCATTGCAGACTGAAACTATCGGGAAAGAGAGGAAATTATCTTTTAGAGTCTAAAATCATCTTCCACTCGTTTTCCAATGAAAAAAAAAAAGACTCACAAGTAATAAGGAAATCAGGGGAGAGCTTGGTTATGTAATAATCAGTATAGACTGTATGTACATCACGAAATCCGAATAATAAATGAAATTGATATGTGATATAAAAGAGTGATTTCTACGTTATATTATTTACATCAAGAACACTGAAGTATTATTTTTAATTAAATCGTTATTTTAGAATAGGAGACGAAGACGAGTTTAGTTAAGGAGGAATGGACTCAATAATTTCAATGAAGGATCTGTGGGTGGAGGATGAGAACTCTCTGTTCCTCAGATGTAAAGGGGGATTTACACAATAAAAGATCCTTCTATTAAAAGATATAAGATCCACTGAGTGAGTCACAAAGAGGCGAAATCCCTTGAACAGAACATGAAGTTGAAGAGAGGATCAAAAGGCGTTTGAATTATATGAATTTCAAGGCAGGGGAAGGATGGGTGGATGTGTATACATTACTACATATATCCGACTGATTCACACGAAAGATCCCTCCAAATCACTATTAATGAGTTCTTATATTACTATAGAACTCATTTTCACTATGTTCTTTCTTTAAAATATATTTAATATAATATTAATTAAGGAATACAAAGTATTTATTACACTTGCCTAATGTATGAGTCGTTATGTTTATTATTACGATATGTTCAAATTGGTTGCGCCACCTAGTGGTCAAACATACTAAACATACAAATAATAATAGAAGAGGCAACGATTGCGTGTGAGAAACCTTTTTAATTTTTTGCCAATAAAAATGCAATTACTCCGTCAATATCTGCCTAATTAACAAAATT
This sequence comes from Lepeophtheirus salmonis, assembly GCF_016086655.4. Taxonomy (NCBI): domain Eukaryota; kingdom Metazoa; phylum Arthropoda; class Copepoda; order Siphonostomatoida; family Caligidae; genus Lepeophtheirus; species Lepeophtheirus salmonis. The sequence goes on along the minus strand of NC_052143.2, from coordinate 42,446,230 downwards.
TTGGTATTGTTGCATTTTCAGCTAAAATGAAACAAGAACTACAATTAATATATTTTTTATTTCTTGTCAACATCCCTACTTTATACTTTACACTTCAAGCCTCTCTCAGGATTTCTTTAATACTTGTAAGACTATTTTGCATTTGGAAAACAAGTGGAAGAGTATTTTAAACTCTCCCATATAATGAAATACACTTTTTTCGTTATTTTGGCCTACAACGCATTATTTTATTATGCTATTAGATAAATTAATTAATTACAGATATTCACTAAATGTTTATCATAAGAGCTAATTATTAGTTGTTTTATTGAAAATTATTTTAAATAAAACAAAATAATAATACGATTGTTTTAGTATTGATTGAACAAATAATAATAAAAAAGATCATTTATGATATTTTTCTAAATATAAATTCCTTATTTATGAGGTCTCTGTTATTTTTATTTTTTTATCTAATTAGTTATTGATTCGGCTTTTTTTTAAACATGGAAATACTATTTATTATTGTGAATGTTGTCAACCATGTCGAAGTTTCAAAATCCTTCCTTTAAGGTAATTACATTGAACTCTTTATTTATTATACTCAATATAAATGTTCAAATTAAAATTTTATTCTTAGGTCTATATTTTTCACATGATCATTTTATGTTTAATAAATAATAGTAATTTATTCTTAATGTATAATTGATTTATCCGCTATACTGACAGGTTTTTATCTCAAAAATATTCCTCATATTAAGACAATCATGACTATTCCCTACTAAAGGAAAATATTTGATAAATACACTTAATACATTCAAAAATACGAGGTAACTAATTCTAGTGTCTATATTAATAAACATTTGTAGAGAGAGATATTCTCCTTGTTTAATTTAAATACCTACACGCGTAAACTATGAAATTAATATATACAAAAGTAGTCATAGCACTATCCCACTTGATTTCCATGTCCGTGACGTCAGGTATACAAAAAAATAAATAAAACAACACAACAAACTGTACATCAACTTGTACTATCTTCGTTATAACATCAGTATTCGTTGATCATCAATCATGAAAATTAAGTCAAATACATCCATACTTAAACTCCACTATTTTATCCATGGAGCTGGTAAGTAAGCAGATTCTTTTAGTAGTATATTCTAGATTACACGTATTTGTTTTTGTTAAACTGAACGGAGCTCCCTCTAGGGGTTGATACTTACTTTCCAGCTTTTTAACAATTATTTACATAGTTTATTTATCAATTGACAATTATATTAATTGTACAAATGCTTAGGTATACTGCAATGATTATTTATCTGATTTCATAGGTTTGAATCCATTTTTTTGTACAAAGTTCCGGATTTTTTTTAAAACACAGAGCTTCAAGTTTTAGTTTTAATTGCATTTACCTCTTATTAATTTTTTATATTTTTTAATATAATAGTTAAATGATGATAATATGTATGATCTAGTAATATAAGTAACAAGTGTAATGTGTTCTTAATTGGTAGTCAATAGTGTTTCATACTATCATTTATTTTTTCATGTCCCTATTACTTTTGCAGGAGCGTCTCCAATCAATCCCTATATCACAATTATTATAAAGCAACTAGGAATGAATGTTGCTACTATGGGGCCCGTTTTGTTATTCATCCAGATATTAGGGCTTATATTCAAACCTATTTTTGGAATTTTGATGGATCGGTAATCATAAACACCATCTCTTGGCATCCTAGTTAAGCTAATCAATTAATGATTATATTTCAGATCCCACAAAAAGACTTTAGTATTTCAAATAGCCATTGCCGGTACCCTACTATATTATGGCTTTAATATATTACCTAAGAATGGAACATTTGAAGAAGTGTTCAATTTAAATGTTGAGTGTGGTGACAGTCATAATCTAAAAGCTATTGTCACAGAATCAAAAGTACCTGATTTATGCCTTAAGCATAGGTTCAATTCCCTTTACCGTGATACATCAGTTCATTGTGATTTTCATTGCACAGATAGTAAATTTAGTGGTTTGTGGATCCTCCTTTTTAAAAAAAAATGTTAAACATTGAAGATTTTTTTTCTAAGATTTCAGATTCAAAGGAAGTTTCGTAGGTTCCAAAGTTGATATGATAAATAGAGGGCATCTCCGGATTTTTTTAGACCATCGATTGGATCATCCTTGTAATTCTCAATTAAAGTGCTCAACAAGGTGTCCTCAATTTCCAGAGGTTGAAAAAGTTATGAACAGTTACTTGAATGGAATGCGTTACTATTTCATAGTGTTCATTTGGATTGTTGGTCATGTATCTTTTTCTATTGTCAATTCAGTTCAGGATGCTGTATGCCAAAAAATATGCCGAAAGTAAGATTACTTGAATTATAAAAAGTAAATATTTATGTTTTTTAATGATTTATTTTACTTACACCATTAAAATGAGATTTAAAGTTTTTTTTTTTTTTTTTTACTTTTCTTGAAATGCAAGTTCAGTTAATGCAGAAAAAAAAGAGGAAAACAAGGTCTATTATGGTCAACAAAGAACATGGAACTCAATTGGTTGGGGAATATCAGCTCTTTTAATGGGGAAGTTAATGGACATTTATAATCAAGACAAATTACTCTTTGATTATTCTCCTGTTTTTAACTCGATGTTAATCCTATGGACTTTGGATATCATAGTTATTGGTTTTCTTCAGATTCCCGATGATGCTAGGGATAATGCCAAATCCTATAATAATATAAGGAATGTCAATCAGCTAAAAGCTGTATATACTCTAATAACTACAAATCAAAGTGTTATTAGTTTTCTATTGTATGTCACCTTTGTTGGATTTTGCTATGGTGCCATGCATATTCATTTCATCTTTTTAGAGGATCTGGGCCAAAGAAATGATTGTAATGGCTTTATTGCAATGAAAACTCTTCAAGGGATTGTTTTGTTATTCCATACCCTGGGAGAGTTCCCTGTGTTTTTGCTATCTCGTACGTATTCGAAATTATTATATGGCATTCCATAGGCTTGTTTTCTCCGATGAATTATAATTTATAGACAAAGTGGAGGAAAAAATTGGATGCAAGGGCATGATGAGTGTGGTTTTGTTGACCTTTTCAGTACGATTTTTATATTATTCTTCTATCGAGTCCCCTTGGTCAATTTTATTCATAGAGCTTTCGAATGGTCTCACAACTGGATTATTTTGGCCGGCTATTTCATCATATGCAGTTTCTCTTGCTCCTACTAATGCTTCTGCAACGATGCTCACTGTCACTTATGCTGTTTTTGAAGCATGTGGTAACTAATATGCATTCATACTGTATACTGTAAATTCTATTATTTTACCTTACAGGAGTAGGAATCGGAAGTTTGGTTGCGACGAAACTGTATGCAGATCTTGGGGGTAGAATGGTGTTTACTATATATGGTATTTTCGCATTTTTTATATTTTTATCGCATGGAATAGTACAAATATACATGAATAAAGTTGAGTCAAACGAACTTAAAAACAAAACAAAAGGTCAACTATATTACATTTTTATTTTTCATTGATTTTTAACTTTTGATTAACCAATCCTTTTTATATCTTTCAGATAATACATATACAACACTGCTATAATTTAGCTTATGAAACGCTTGCAACTGTGATTAATAACTTGTCGACATACAATTATAGATTGATAACATTTATTTCCATTATATTTATGAATCTTTATATATTTTTTTAAGTAGGTTGTCATTAGTTTATCAATAAACTATTTTGTTACATGTTTTAAAAATATGAAAAAAAACATATATATGTCACAGTAGAGATTGAAATCTAGTAGAATCCCTGATTTTCCTAGTAGAGATTACAATCCTATTCTCTTCTTGGAAGAATTACAATTTTACTAAGGGAGACAGTAGCATTGAATATTTGAAGAAGTTGCGTGTTTTCGAAAATATTACGCCAAGTTATACCCTCTAATGAATCGTGACCGGTAATTTAATTCCCAGTAAATTAATTCCCTGTAAAATTAATTCCCGAACATTTCATTCTTTCATTACCGATTTTTTTTTTAAATTTATGCTTAGTCTAATGCTTGGAATTGTGATTCCTTTTAGTGAATTGAATCAGTTCTAAGAACCCCCCTCTTGTTCCCTCCAATAAAAATACTTTGCTACCATTTTTCGGAATGATTCAAACTGATATTTAAAAAAACCTGTATAGAATCAATATAGTAAAAAATTGTTAATTATTAAATTTAGTTAATATACATATCAAAAATATGGTGCATAAAAAATGGGTACTATATTATAGTAATCCTTTGAATCAAAATGTATTGCATACAATTTACTATTCAGTTCAACATTTAACTTCTCCTGTAGTTAACCCAATATTAATGTAAGGGTTCTTTTTAGTTAATAAATTATCTTTAGTTAAGAAAACCCTCAGAACAGGGATGTATTTTTTAATATTATATTGGATTTATTATGCTCAGGGAAGCGGTTGTGGAATAATTTTTTCATTCAATAGTTTGAGTAGACTCAAGTAAGCTGGATGACGTCATTAAATATCCTTCTTCAAATGTTCGGGAATGAATTTACCAGGAATGAAAAGACTTGCGAGGAATTTACACACAATTAAATTACCGGTAACGATTCATTAGAGGGTATAACTTGGTGTCATATTTTCGAAAATACACAACCTCTTCAAATGTTCAATGCTACTATCTCCCTCAGTAGAATTGTAATTTGTCCAAGGAGAGAATAGGATTTCAATCTCTACTATGACATATGCATACATAATTAATAAAAAGTGATAACAAAGACATACTGTCGGTAAAAACCCAAAAAATTTCGAGCTCATCCTGACACTTTGGAGAATGTTTAGAAGGAGAGCAGCTTAGCTGTCATGATTTTTTATTTTACTAGCTGCAATCAGCTGGAAGAGTAAGGAAATAAACTCAAATCCAACTATGTAGCTATCAAGGATTTAGGCATAACTTACTTCGATACTGATCCTCAATTCTACTCCCAGTCCAACTAGAAATTAGACAAATTATTCCCCAAAAAATCATCAGTATTATATTTTGTCTTTCGTGCTCTCGTGGTTACATTATACTTTGATGTTCTCTCTTCAAGAATAAAAAAATAATGATAGGTATTACATCAAATACGTACATAGTTTTTCCCCAAAAAGATAGAGTTTTTTTATATTGTTTCCTGCCTAATGAAGGAGGGGTTTTGTAGGTGAATTTTCCTCCAAAATATCATCAAAGCTCTTTTCTGACGTCATTAGAAACCATGTTTTCTCTATTTATTTCATACAAATCAAGAAAAAGGAGTAATTTTCAAACAAAAAAGGGCAAACTGATCAATTTTTACACAAAATAAACTTTTTATAGCCTGAGATTCCTAATGATAAACATGGATTTTACTTACATTTACCAAAATAAAGTTGGAAGTTTTATTTTACTTCAAATGAAAATTTTGAAGACGCACGTTTTGCCAACACAGGGCAATACGTATGGTTTCATAGCAAAATTGAGAAAATCAGTTTTTGTATGCTATTGTTTATTTGCATATGTAGTGATGCTAATGGGGAGCAATTTGGGTATTTCAGAAATACCATTCGTCTTGCTCCTGCCTTCTCCTCGCGCTCTGACACAAATCCTAAGCCCTATAGTAAAAATCATCTTCAGGGCAAGGCATCGAGCTAGTGTGTGTAAAAAGCGGGAGTGAGACATCTAGTACTATTGATTAAAAGTTACTGCTTTGGAGGATAAACTATCACATGATGCTGGTATAAAAATGAGAATCTTCTAAATTTCATATTACACTAGAAGAGTGAATATAAAAAGTAGTTGAAATTTTCAAATTGAGGAATATCTGATTTACTTCGTGAACTTCTATATTATAGATTTATTAACAAATATTAATACAATCCCTAGAACACCTTCAGAATGGACTGCAGTAGCCTAATCCGGCAAACTATTGCTAGAGCACCAAAAGTTAAAGTCATTTTTACATGTGCCCGTAATGATTGTATGTTTGATATGAAGTGTAGCAATAAATGTTTTTTTAAATTAATTACTAGTAAATTTAAAAAAATTAATGTATTAAAACGTATATTTGTGATATTAAGTTAAATTAGTATGGGTAAAATAAAAACGATGAATTATAACGAAAAATATTAAGTAGAAATTTTAATAGTGAAAGTAAAACAAATTAATAATAACTAACGGCACTAAATATTACAAATTGACTTAACAAATGATTAGGGACAAATGTAAATTATAAATATACAAAAATAATGAGACATTTTTATACAGAAAATAATATACTAATTATGAGTAGAAATAAAATCCATAAATCATACTTCAAATTCCATGTAGAATCCTCATTTTTTGTCATAAGTAATTTGTTAAGCTAAGAAAAGGAAAAGTAAATTAATATGTTCTGGATTTAAAACGACAACATGTTGGAATCCATGGAGCATACCCAATTCGTAACCCGAAGAAACTGATATTAGACAAACTATTTGCACGCCATTTGAAGCTAAGAATTCCGTTGACACCATTCATGCGGTTGTTCTTGACCATATTACTGTAGTTCTCTAACACCTTATCTTGGAGATTATGAACAGTTTGCTATATCCTAATCCTGAATTTGAAGAAGTATTTGTTTAATTAATTTTCTAATATTTAAATACATCAATAATAACTTATCAAAGTCTTTACACGAAGAAAATTATGTTAGATAATCTATTTGGACGCCATTTGAAGCTAAACCCCCCCTTTGAGACCATTCATGCTATTATTCTTGACAATATTACTGTATTTAGGAATAAATGTAATTTATTCTTCCAAAAATTATTTGATAAATACTTACTCCTACGAATTAAATATTTCAATATTCCATTTTATAATGAGCTTGTTCCTGACACTTTTTACTGATAAACATGATCTTATTTTTAAATGAATGGCTCTCAATATGGTGAAAATCCTCTCTAATTTACAATAAGTTTGATTCTGTAAATTGTCTCCATTATCTAGGTCTTGCAAATCGTTGTACGCTGGATTTTCATCTAAAAATATATATAATTTTGTTTTGAATGACTCTAGCTTGATATCTACCCCTAAATGTACGATAATAGTTAAGCTAACAAGTAAAGGAAGTCTTCCTTCTAACACGGTAATAGCCTTGGTAATAAGGTTGAAATTATGATTAATTATTGACAATTCTTCATAAATAAACTCATCATTTATAGTCTCCTTAGCTTTAACTACCGTTGGTGTTATTTCATCGAGTTTGTTAAAATATTCCCTGATTACTTAGAAGTTATTGAAATAGTTATGAACTGCTTTCAATCAAGTTCCCTAGCGTGTGATAATAAGTTCAATATTCAATGGAATGAATCTTATCATCCCAATATCCACAACGCATGTGGAAATTTAATTAAATTTGTGGGGCATTGTGAATTAACTATAAAATTTAATGGTGTCATCAGTAAGGCAACAACCATTATAAGTCCGGAGAGAAAAGATGAATTGCTCCTCAGTTGCAAACTTATCAAAGACTTGCAATAATTTTGAAGGATTTCCCGATGTTATCCTGTAACAGCATCGAAATTAAATCAAAATCAAAGCTCAACAATTTAATCAAAAAATATAACAGAGTATTTAATTGTGATAAATTAAAGCAATCACAAACTCCCGTTCCCAAGCCAGATCGACCTGAAAAGAAAATTTACAACACTTATTTGATCAAGTCTGATCCTAAACTAAAAGAACTTGATAAATTTGCAAGAGAAGATATAAATTATCCAAAAAAAAAAAAAAAAAAAATGATAGAGTTTTTGGGAGGCAAATAAATTAATGATGTATCGAAGACTCATCCAATACGTTCTTACCAGTCAATTTGGAAGAATATTTCACTGGAATACAAACTACTAATCACGAATGGAAAAATTATTATACCATGTTGTAGTAATTATAATTACAAATACGTAGCACTAAATAATAATCCTTAAAGATTATAATATAAAACACGACTTGTTACTGTGATAGTATATATAAGAATGAGTCTATATTCATTTACTCGTTTGTAATATAATATATACAAGGTACAATGAATGGATAAATAATAATAATAACAATCACACAGCAGGTCCCCAAATTGATTTTTGGGTTCTTTTTGTAACATGGCCATTCTACACTGGATTTTTACCATTAGCTAGCACCCTCTGCGTGCATATATTCATAAAATAAACCTATTTATATAACATTCCTGATAATTTTTGGGGCTAAGCCTCCCCCCCCCCAAAAAAAAGCTAGCAACGCCCCTGGTCATTCGAAAAAATAAAACAAAAATATTCAAAACGCCCCTGACGAAAAATCCTAGCACTGGGACTTATATACCAACCACTGGCTTCAAAATGTATTTCCAAGTGAGAGCAAAATTATATAATGGCAACGTTATGAGGGGATTTTGCATTTTTTTGGTAATGGTTGGGGGGGAAAAAAGTGCAGAAGCCTAGGCTTTAGGGTCTTTATGACAATTTTGACTAAAAAGTTTTTTTGTTTTTTTACAAATGCCGAATTTTGAATTCTTGGAAGATCCATAACTTTGTTAATTTTTTACTATTTGGATTAGAGCTACAAATTGAGAAGTATTTTTTGTTTTATTATATAAATAAAATTATTTCTAGTGTACGTTTTTAAACAAGATCTACCCCCTCCCCCTTTCTGCTGGGTGGGTAAATTTTTGATTGTGAAAGAGGAACATATATTTTATCCTCGTATTAAAGAAATAGTTTGATTCTTTTTTTTTTTCATTTGTTGAATATTTTTAAATTATAGGCCACTAATTTAAGAGACTTAAATTTATTTTTAGACCGTTTATCTGTCCAGTTCAATAACGGATAATCTTCGAATGAAAGATTTTCTTTTTTATCACAAAAAACCTATTGATACATTTTTTGGTAGTATAAATTGACACATCACTCATTTTCAGAGGATGAATTCGATTTTCTTAATTTAATCTCTAGAATGGTAATAAAGTAATTTTTCATGTCTAAACAAATCATGTTGACGTATATGTCGTTGAACGGGATACGAGGAAATATCACGATCCCTTTACTAAATCATAAATACATCACAATTTAAGTATGTAATAAAAACCTTTAAGAAGAAAAAATAAATTTTAATATAGCTTTAATTATGTTATATCCTCCATTCAAATTGTATTACGTAGGTTGCTTCCTATATTTTTGGTCTTAAATAAATTATGCGTTTAAGCTATATCGGCTGTATTGATAGCTTGGTTTTTATAAGTTTTCTACATAGTATTACAAAAAATTTATGTGTTTGTGGGATGTAAAGGGTTGCTTTTTAAAATTGTCCCAAAAATAATTGGCTCTAAATCAAAAACTACAAGAAATATTTTGAAACATTTAATTTAACTATTATAAATATTTTGAAACATTTAATTTAACTATTATAAATATTTTGAATATGAATTTATTCAATTTGGTCACATTTTGTCTTTTTAACAGCAAGCAATCTCTTCCAACCCTCATTGCAACTGGCACATATTACATCCTTTGAAATTTGGTTCCATTTCTTATCAAGGGCTCCCATGAGAGCATTTTTATTTCTTGAAATAAAACCAGATCGTCATATGACTTACTGGGAGATCGAGGCATCGTTAGAGATCAGTATAATCAGCATCTACATGATATTAAATAAAAATTTGTCTGTAAAGAAGATTTGTTCACGTTGGATCACACATTTAATCTGCCATATGATCAAAAGAAGTCTATCTAAATAGTAATATTTCAAATCACTATATAATACTCAAATCACGTGTAAATAAGAAAACGTTAATATAAAGTTGATAATGCCAATCTATCAACTGGATACAATAGAAGGTGCTTACAAGGCATGGGTTCTTTGAGGTAAGAAATATAAGTTGTAACCTATGTATTATCACCTATAGTGCGCTGATAGTTTTTTTAGAGCCCCTGAATTCCGATTTTTTGAATTTTTTAAACCTATCTCATCCGCAATTTATAACTTTAATTGTAAGTGATGAAAGAGCTAATTTTTAGTCGAACTGTGAGTTGTATAATTAATTGTTAAATAGATATCCTGACTTATGTGCTAAAAGTCAACTCGATATGTATATATAACTAAATTCAAGTCTGCCATTTATCTTCAATTTATCCAAATTAACAACAACACTACTAGGTTGTAAGTAATGCATTAGGGAGCAGAGCTCAATTGAGCACCGTTCTAAATTTTGTACTACAGCGGTAGTGCGCTCATTGTTTAGAATAAAAAGCGAGAGCAGACATCAGTTCCTTCAGAGATACCGCCAGCTCCTTCATGTGTGGAGATTACGTTGGAAGATGAATCTTTATTTTTTTGTAAAGGACTTTTCCTAACTGGAATATGATTTTATTATAATGAATTAAGATAAGATCTCAAAATTTCCCGCAAACATAAGTTCAAAAACTTGAGAACCCTGTGTTCAAGTTCGAACTAATTATAAGGTTAACCGGATGAGGGTGTATGAAGCCTCATGATAACAAATCCACTGAGACAGTGATTCCCAAACTTTTAATGCCAAGACACATCTAGAGACAAATGAAAATTTCTTGAGATGCCTATTTTAATTAAGCCAACTATTTGGATTACTACATGCTATTGCAAATAATGCATGATTGTCACAAATCGTACGGCACACTTGAACTTGTCTCAAGACACACTCCTTGGGAACCACTACCCATTAGCACTTAATATTATTTGATTTGAATGTGTTCATGTGAATTCTATCAATTTAATAATTGTTATTAATATATTAAATATTTGGGAGAATTGCCTTCATAGATACTATGAATGCTGCTCATATTTAATCGAGTGATATCGGGAGTGCCGTCATTCTTTTAAAAAAAAGAGCAAGAGCGCGCTAACAAAAATTAGTAACTGAGCTGGAGCGCGCTCAAGAATTTATCGAATGGACTAACGGTCTGATTGTAAATCATTATTAAACAGAGATTTATTAACACTTGAATGAGTGCCCAACTGCTTTGATTTCCGAGTTGATTTTCTTCAACCTAGTGTTGCCGAGTATATGTAATCTTGATCTCAATAGTACAATGGAAATGTTGACATGATGAATATTAGGATAAAAAAATACAAAATTACAGAGAAAGCCAGAAATAGCTTTTTTGGGCTTGAAGAGTGATTTTCGGTGGAGCTTCAGTTTGGCAGCTACCATCTTTACTTTTTTTCATTGCAACAATAATGTGAGAGTACGAGTTCTTCCTAGAATTGTCAGCTTGGTACGATTAATTCCCATGATTTGGTGGGTTCTAGTAAAACTTCAAAGTCTGTTTTATATTGTTATAATATTAGAGTGATGAGACACAAATACCGAGTGGTCCATTAAAATCTGAACACTTTAAATTTGCAATTTCAACAAGATATAATTTAGTACTTAACTATAGAATTTCAACAATATGTGTGTCTGAACACACTCAATAGTTAATGTAGCCGATCTTAACGGCAATTATAGCTTCCAGGGTGCGGTGGAAGGTCTGACAACCAATGCAGATGTAGTAATCTGTCATGGGGTCCCAGTACTGGCTAATAGTGGCTTTGAGGACCTTGGTGTTTGGATGACAGACACTGTAGGCCTTCCCCTCGACATGCACCCAGAATGTGTAGTCAAGGGGGTTGACATCATGGCTGTAGGGGGAGGGGAGGGTCATAAGTGTCAAAAAAGAGTTCAAAAGAACTCAAAAGAGTCTTTCAACGGAGGAGTACCTTTCATTATCCATGTGAAAATTGGCCTTTCCACCCTCACAAGGCTCTTTCCGACCACTTTTTTGAAAACTGTTTGGACAGTCTGGTGTAAACCGCCAATGCCCCTACATGGGCCTTTATGGACATGAAGGGATTGGCCTGGTGTGTTTTCTTTAACTCCTCCAGGTCTAATTTGGCCTTTTTGATAGAGCCTTTCTTCCTCTTCAACGTTTCAAACTTGATGACGGCTTAGACAGTGGTACAGGAGACGCTCAACTGTTTGGAGTGCGGAAATGGAAATTCGTCGATCACGATAGAGAGCTCAGATTTTTATGTCATAGAGGTAAACGCAAAATAACTACATGGCAGCAACGAATAACATGTAAGAAGGAATGGGTTGCTTTATATGAGATTTTAATTTTTCTTTTTTGAAGATTATGGAATGTATTGTCAGCTCTAAATGATTTCTCATAAAGATAAGCAATTATGTTTTGCAGGCATTTTGTTTTAAATAAATAATATTTCTGATTTTCAGTCATTTTAAGCCATTTAAATTTATTTGGAGCGTTAAGAACTAGTTTTTCTATTGAAGTAACTATTTTCTTATAGCAGGTCCAGTTCCGCAGCAATATTGATTCAATTTTAGTTTTTTTAATGCAGAAATTTATCAAAATAACTTATTTATATTTTGAGTTACTTGCTTCCTTATTTGTTATTATCAATTCAAAAACTTATTGCGTGGATTACTTAATATCTTAATAGACACAAGCCACACAATCCCATTATTAGAGCTTTTAAAATAAATTATAAGTAATTCTTCTATTAAATAACAATTGTAAAAAGGAAGAATTAATTCTTGTTAAAAAGGGAGAAATCATGAACGCGGAGATAGGGACTTATCCGATCGTCCATTGAAAACCCTCATTTGTGATTTAAGTAATCAATCATGAAATTGTGGATCTTTCAAAAAAAAATCGTTTTTTGATGGTGAAACTGGAAAGAGTTCCCCCAAAATCAATGATCAAGTATGATTCAATTCAGATGAAGACAGAGGTAAATTTTTATAGAAGATTTCCTTTTATTCTTTTCAGTGATCCCCCCTTTACTAGTGATTATAGAGGAGATACCTCTTATTAAACCACATCGAAGGAAGACATTTTTTGAAGAAATATCCTTAACATGGTTATGAAATTGTCAGTTTTCCCATAGTTGATTATATTTCCCATTATATTTCCCTTGTATTGGAGAAGAGCGTCTCTTGATGAACCAGTTTTCGTATACTTAATGGCTTCACATTAAGTAATTATTGTCTCACCTCTAGTGTTTGGATTTGACACAAAAAAGTAAAAAGTACATAAATAAGCATTATAGCGTATTAAATTGTAAACATGCAAATTAACAATCATGTTAAATATTTGTTAAAATTTCTTAACACCCTTTTTAAAATATTTATATTATTCTAATTCTTGTCTCACCTCTTGAGTTTGGATTTGATCTCCCTTTTCTAAATAAATTATTAGTGTTGAAAGTATTGTTTCTGATTTGATTTTCTGGTTGATTACATGTTTATGGTTTTTTCTTGCAGATTATCAAGGATGCCTCTTCCTCCCCTGTACACATATATATATATAGACGATATCCGCTTGAATATGTACCTTTAATCTCAGGAATTTGTAACTTATTATTCCAAATACATAACCTAAGTGTGGATTATTCAACATTTTAGGCATGAATTAGTCCATATTTTGCCTATTTTAATGCAACAAATCCTTATTATTACTACTACTCAAACTGAAGACCCGGGAGTTAATGATCTTTGTTTGATGTTTATTTAATTTCAAATTGATTCTGATAATTTATTGTGACACCAAGTTCATCTTTTACTTCCTGATATTTATGTACATATTACATTATATTTAAATATGAATGCTATGAACCATTAATTGGAATAACTCATGATTACATTGACCACTCTATGTAGAGTAATTAACCTATAAAGTAACAAATAAATTGTTCAGTTCTATAATTATTATTTTTATTTGAAAATCTTATCATGTATTGCTCGGACATAAATAATATTTTTTCATAATAAATTGATTGAGCTAGATCGGAAATAGTTTGATTGAAGCTGTTTTTTCTAATGATTGCATCTTGCTCGGTAACTTCCTCATACTTAGTCTTAAAAAAAACCAAGTAAATTTAAAACTTTACTCGATGTATTTATTCGCTTTACAACCCCTAATGACTTTTTTCATTGATTAAAATCTTATTTGCAGTATTTCACATTTGATATTTCAAGTATCTTTGAATGATTACTCTGAATACAATAACTGGACAACCTAAAATGAAGTAAAACTAGTTATCAATCATTAATTTAATAAAATATAGTTATCAAATCAAAATAATAATTAATTATCTTCTCATAAAGAGAGTTATCATTTTATTAATTTTGTGTCTTGTGCACAATATCTGAATCTGATTTTGTTATGTTCATAAATTGAACTTCATCTTCCATTGCCATTATACGGGTCCGTTGTTTAATCGTCACTTTCCTTTCAATCCTAGAGAGGGTATAGCACTTTCTCTTCCGATACGTCTTTTGAGTTCTCAATTTTTCTATTTCAAAAACTTCATGTTTAAAATGAAGAGAAAAACAACTATTTTAGAGCTATGAACGGATGGATTTACCATCAATGTAAATAATAATAATTGTATATAAACACTCATCAAATATAATTAAAATACATATATATATATATAGTATTTTTACACAGGTATCTAACTTATTGGTGTAGCTGATTTCCATTTATTAAGAATTTCCATGTTTGATGTTGGAACTTTATGTAAAGAAGTTCTTATTTTATTATCATTGAGCTTTCGATCATATGTTTTACCAGTATGGCAACAAGGAACCCCTCAATTTGAAGGTATATTTGACGTCTAGGAAGAATAATCAATTTCTATGCAAAATAATATCCACTTATAACTAATTGACGATAAAAGAATATATTTATATAACTTATTGAGTCCAAACATAACAACTTCCAATAGAAAGGTTGTGTGATTTTAATAGCGAATAGTTTATCCAAATGTTAACTAATACATACTTATTGCAGAATTTAGAAACAATTCAACACTTAACCACAATTCATTTCTGCACCAAAAAAAAAAAGATGACAATATATTACTATAAGTTATGTTCCAAAATAATGACAACATCCCTGAAAAGGTGGAACAAATATAAAAGTAGAAAAAAATTATCCATACCAATTAATCAAATTTTATTGGTTTTTTTTTCGTGCAACTTATATTAAATATATATATAGATATCTTAAATATATTATTCGTAGAGGTGAGTGATTGTTATATTTTAAAAAGGAAAAAAGCCCATTTCATTAGTAACTATTTTTTTTTTTCATAACTAGGCCAGAAATATAAATAGCAGCCTGTTAGGTACTATGCTTGTTCGTCATTCCAAGAGTACTTTACAATATGAATAATCCATCATGTCGAATTATAATCAATTGATAACGATGAAGGGATTGCCACTTCTTCTATTCGGCTCACTGTCATGTTTGTTTATTATTTAACTTATTTGAAGTACTACAAAGTGTAAATATTTGTTGGTTTATATAATGATCATTAGATGATATAATTAATACAAAATAAAATTTCTGCAAAATAATAAAAATAGTTAATCTATATGACATATATAGCATATGAACAATACCTATTAATCATACTATCATTCCATCGTTTATATTATATACATATTAAATATCATTTTTCGGCCAAATTTCCCAACTAGTCCTTTGATAAATTCCCCTACAAATTGTCCCTTTATAATATAATAATACTAAATTTTAATGTTGGAAATCTTTTGAGCTAATTTGCCTCATCGATGGGACAAGTAGTGATCGTTGATAAATATTGGTATAAAATAATAGTGCTTATCGTTACAACTGAAATAAAATTCAATTAAATCAAAAATATATATTGCAAATACATAAAATTAATCTAAATGAATTAATCTATAATCTAACTAACGGATAAACATATATATTATTATATAAGTATCTACACAATAAAAATACATTAAACATCAACTTTAAAACTTAACATAATTAAAGTGATATCAAAAGTTGGTATTTCAAATGACAGGTTTTCAAACTGAATTGTGGAAATTCAGTTTGTACTCTCTACGAATCTTTATTCCACAAAACGCTACAAAGTTTAGATAGGCAAGTCCAAAACAGTATTAATAATAGTTGTTTATACCAAAACTTGTAGAAACTTTCGAGAAATCGAAGAAAACTCGCCCGCTCTACTTTTCAACTGTTCTTTAAGTATCCCATTAAATACATTAACGAAGTTATTAAATGGTAAAAATATATTTTTCCTTGATATTTAGTTAATTCAATTTCAAGACCCCAAATAATAATATGATCACTTTAAACTTGCGAAAAAATAAACAGTTTTGAGGAATGTTATGACTTTTAAAAAGTAGATTTTGTATTTCATTTAGAGTAAATCAAATCAAATCAATTATCACAATTAAGGACATATTTAATATAAATATAAATCAATAAATAATAATGAATATTCATCAATGCCAAACTTTTTAAACATATCTGGGTTGCTGAGGAGCTTCGGGATAGGATGGAGTTCCTTCATACTGAACGTCAGCAACGTATCCACTATCTCCACTCACAGTGTAGGTCACAGTTTGAATACGACCATCCGGGAGAGCCACTTGATAGGATCCAGAGATGACCTGTCCATCAGAGGATTCTTCGGCAGAGAAGTCATTTCCTGATTGGGGATCTTGAACGGCGTATTGATAAGCGTAAGGCTCTTCAACCGGAGCATAAACAGGCTGAGAGGCTTGATATTGGGGTGCTCCAAAGGCACATGAGAAGACGACGGAAAGAAGGAATACTGAGGTGTACATGATTATTGTTGCTTGTAAACTTTGTACTGATTGCCGTTTGGAGGTGGAGCAGTCCTTATATAGGTACCTATGTGGACGGGTTTTTGTCGGTCATGTACAATTAATTTTTGTTGGTGTTACCCTTAATTATGTATTATTTGCGAAGTGCATATTTTTTCATTTTTTGCGAGCGAGCCAAGTGTCCTTCGGATGTTTGGTTTTTATTCCGTAGAATAGTTGAATGAAATAGTTTGTTGTTATTAGTCATGCGTATTTATTTGTATATTACAAAATGGTTGAACAACGTAGTTAAAGATTTCTTGTTTTTCTGTATTTATAACGTATGTTTTCGATTTTTATGATGGTTAAATTAATCATTTCTTGATGGTCCAATAAAAATATATCATTCATGATTTGCTCATGAGAGTAACTCTGTGTCTCTCATACAATATTTCTAACATTTTATTCCTTTTGTATTCAATATCCTAACATTTTGAGAAAAAATGTTCTGAGGTCTCCTTTCCAATTTTATAAGGAAAAAAATGTCTTTCCTCCACAGTTTTTCCATAAATGTTTCCAAAGGTTAAAGTATATATTATGGTTTCTGCAATGAACCACTTTATGGCAAAGTCTTTACAATTTATAACATGTAATATTCACTTGACAAAAGTATTTTTTCCCATAGATTCCCCTGTGTTGTTTATCAATCTTTTCTATATTGTTTTTGTAGTTTCAAGGACCTGCAACCTCCGGAAAAAAAACCCCATCCCTCGGTGTAATCTCCCTTCCACGTATATTTATGTTTAAGAAATCCTTTCATCGCCAATTCCTCGAGATAGGCCAAATTTATGTTTTTATTGAAAATCTCACCAACGTAATCAAATTTTTTTTTATTGACTTTGATCTAGATTCATGGATATATGATCCTGACAGCTCATTGTTTAAATTAAATTCAAAGATCCCCCCCCTTAGTATTGTGGATCTTATTTTCATTAAGTTATACATTCCGTTATGGCTCCCATTAGTTTGACAGGGCCTTAACTCTTAACTTATCATATGAAAATACTATCAACACAATCTCGTCCTTTGAGAAGCCTTCCCAACCATTTTGAATCATCTTCGAAAATTATTTTCAGCCTAGAAAATTTCCTAGAAAAATCCGAAACAAAGCAAGGGAAGACTATCATAATCCTTCGAACATGTTATTCGTTTCCATGTAATTATTTTGTGTTTATCTCTAGGAAATAAAAAGGTTTTACATACCGGATGGTACATTGAAATCTAAACACTTATTCATTCAATAATTAATGAAGGTTGTGCAATTTAAACTAATTCATATTTCGATTGATTAAAGCATAAGCAATTTGTTACAAAAAAAAAAAAAAAAAAAACTACGTGATAATGTAATAATTGAAACTTGGTTAAATTTCTACTTTTTCGGTAAAAACTACATATTGAGAATATTCTTTCACATTATATAAACATATTGGTATTTACGAGTATATACTCTAATGTACGTTTTTAAAACATCTAAATCCCCCCCCCCCTGCCCCTATGTCACCGGTCTCAAGGTTTTATTCATAAAAAAATATTTCTCGATTTCAATGTTGGGTATATCCTTGATTGTGAAAGAAAAATATGTTTTTGTGCTCGTATTTAAAAAAAAAATGCATTCAAGTATTTTCTTTTAGTTGAATATAGTTAAATTTTAGGCTACTAATTTAATTGACTTTAATTTTTTCTGAAAGCGTTCATCTGCCCATTTCAATAGCAAGATTTCAATTTCATACAATTTTTTTTCTCTTCTAACGTATACAATTGTTGTTATTATGAAATCATACATCATAACCTATTTTCAGGGGATGAATCCCAAATTTTTGTTTTTTTCTATAGAGTTTTTAATTAGTTAATCATTCATGACTAAACCAATCACACTGAGTTACATGTTAGGATCTGTCTTTGAACGGTATCAAAAAGGGTTTATGGAGAATAATAAATATAAACGAATGGAAGTAGTTATTTTTGTATAATTTAATATGAAATAGTACATTTTAATCATATATTATAATACGCTGGTTGGTTTTTTTAGAGGCCGTGGGTCCCGTTTGTTTGATTTTCTTAATACAATCTGAGCCGTAATAAAAAGTTCAAATAGTAATTGATGAAAGAGCTAACATTTGTGTGTGGCTTAATTGTTAAATGCACAACCCGAGTCCCGACCCGTGGGCGAAATGTCAACTCGCTATATATATATAATCATAATCATTATATGAAGCTTAAAATAGGAAATAATTAAATGCAGGATTTTTTGAGAATTTCCCGTTGGTGTAAAACTCCAAGAAATCCTGGTATTTAAGGAGAAACTGTCGATAACCGGAGATAATAAAGATTCTAGTTTGACATTTGCTCTGAATTTATCTCATCAACAATGCTTTAAGACTGTTTGATAAAACCCTGCCGACGTTTTCATCTCATTTATTTAATTAGTTAGACATTAGTATGAGGACACGAGTCTTTCTTTTATTTGCCAGCATGTTTTAATCCATTTGCATGATTTTGTAGTTTCTCGTATAACTTCAAAATCAGCAAAATATCTTTTTAAATATGGACAGTAGAGTTTTGAAACGCTTATGCCCACTGCTTGGGCTCTAGTACCATAATGAAATTCAAATGGTTGGGAGTTGTGAAGTTCACATTAAATAAGTAATAAATGTTTTATCAACCTAATGAAGTTTAGGAACAATATTGATTCGATTCCAGTTTTTTGGATGCAAAAATTTCTCCAGATTGGTATATGTATAAATATATAAAACTCCACCGTTTACCAATTTATATACTTTTTAATTTATTAAAATTTAATTCATTACCTATCACAAAGTTTAGAAAAAAATCAGTACTTAACCTTGATCAATTTATGTACAAAAAATAAATGACAATACAGATAATAATGATTAATTATGTTCCATAGACAAAGTTCCTAAAAAGGTGGAACAAGTAATTAAGTAGAAAAAATTCATCCATATTTCCTGGTAAAAAATCTTAAATTTTTCTTTGAATATGTTTCAATTAAGCAAATATATATATTTTTTTTTACAAATTATAAAGATACATAATCGGGATCTTAAATATATTTAACTAGAGGAGACTGTAGCTAGTTGGCTCACTTTTCCCTTTGAAATATTACTCAGCATGTAGAAGTTTATAGGAAAATGCAATTTTTTCACCAATTTTCATTATATAGTAAATGTTACTTTAATATTGTTAAGCAGACTATTGGTCGAACTTTTTTTTGTAGAGGGACAATTTGCCGAACGGACATTTCATGGGAGGACAATTTGCGACATTTGCACGAAAAATAGTTTCTAATATATTTATATATACATACATACACTCGCATAAAGAAGATTGTATCCCTCAATAATCAAATGGTAAATTCAGGTTTCACAAATGCTTGAGCAAAAAACAACAACAATACTTAAAATACATTACTGTTATAAAAAAAAAAATATAAGGCACCTGAAATTATCGAGGGCCCAAAACCTTCCATACTTGACCTCAACCATACTTATCGTTATCAACCAAATGAGATAATTACATCAAGTGTTTTATTTAGATATGTTTCTGTAGTAATTAAATATGTATATTGGTCATTCCATCGAAAATTTACACTTTTTCATTTTTATTTCATCCGATTTGCACTATAAATCGAAAACACAAAAATAAATTTCATATCTGTAACTCAATCCAGCTCTGAGTTATGAGCTTCTTTTTATGATGAATCTGATCCAAAATTGTCCTGAAGATCCTTGTGCTTAAGATTGTAGTTTTTAAATTACTCATATGATGGATTTAAATAATAAATCATTTGATGGCTATTGAGTTATTTAAAAATGATTGACCTTCATCATATTTTTTCAGGTTAAAGATCTCAAAAATCCAATCCTCTGATTTTTGATGGAAAAATTTATCAAATCAATACCTCAATTTAAAAAATAAATTTTGACTCAGAGTGGTAGGTCTATGGGGCTGTAAAGTCTGAGAGGATTAATTTGTTTATATATACAAAATTTGACATTTAACGGATTTTAGAGATATAATGCTTATAAAATTAAGCAAATCTTGTAATTTTCAACCAATTCACGTATAATATTCATTCTCATAAACAGTTATTATTATAATTTATTTATTACCCCAAAAACAATAGTTTATTGGTTGTATTTATGAACATTAGGAAACTTATAAATAATGAAACTAACCTACCACTTGAATAACCAAAAAATTTAGTTAGTAATATATTATATTATAAATTATATACGTTACTCTTCCAAAAATCAGTAAAAAACTTATGTTAACAAAATCAACTTCTCTTAGCGGTTATAAAGCACCTCCAATCTTCAAATAATTTAGTACACATTGATTAGTTATTAAGTTAGTAGCTTCGTTTATTTATTTATTTTTGTTTTATGAATATAACCAAGGGTTTAGTGAAGAAAACTTGGTGAATTCCTGATCAATGTGGACTACAGTCCTCACAAGACAACATTCTCTTGACTATGGGATCTAAGACGCCATAGGGAAGAAAACCTGTTTTACATTCCATGTGAATTAGGATGCCCTAAAGGTTCCCATGAAAAAAGAGTGGGCGGGCTTACATTTTGGAGGAATACATAAAGAAGAACATTAAGGCTTTCAGGCCTAGGATGGATGCCAATGGTAACCGCTCAGAGATTTAATTGTTTATATGAAGTAAAATACATTTTGCCCAACAACTTGTACTTTTTGAGAATCTTGATCAAGTTCAACTGGAGAAAAGTAGTTCCCAATTCGCAGGGGCACCCTATATCCTTGTTCACCAAACCAATCATTTCGAATGATAATTAATTGACAACTAAAAAGTGATTGACACTTCTTTCCTTAGAATCACTGTCGTGATTGTTTGTTATCTAATTTATTTATTGAACTACAAAGTGTAAATATTCCATGTATTGTGTATACATGATGATCATTAATGAAAATATTGAATCATAAAATAAAAAAATCCTGAAAAAAACCCTAATTAATTTACCTATTGGACATATAAAGAATGTCTATTTATCATAATATCATTTTAAATTAAATTAAATTTGGCAATTGCAGATATCGATATAAAAACTATAATTTTTTGTACAAAACCCCCGGAGAGACATTTGCCGAAATGTCCGACCGGCAAAATGTACATTCGGCAAATTATAGTTAAGTGAAATATCCGTTCCTAAAATCATTTTACGGCGAAATATCTCCCTTGTAAAAAAGTTTGACCAAATATTCCTAGAACCTAAAATGGTTTTTATTATATAAAACTTTGAATAAGATTTGTTTTGTTTAATTATATAGATTGTTATGTGGTTAGTCAATTGTGTTTGGGTATTTCAATGGAATAGTTAAACTTCTTTTTTTTTTTAAATCCGATTTGAATAAAATTTTGAGCGTCAAGAACGATATTGTTGAGAAACTTCAAAATATAATTTCATATCTTAATCCACCTCTTAGTTACGAGCTCTAATGAAAGTCCATTTGAGCTATTTCATGCCCAAAATCCCTCAACAGATCAGGTTTGGGAAAGATATAAGAGAAATGTGGAACCCACTCCAACTGTGAAATTTCCTCTGAAAATTCAGGTTTGGGCCGTTATCAGCCACCATGCAGTGTCAAATCTTCACCTGATTCCACGAAACCAAATTGTGATGGCCGAGTACTACGTAACGGACATCCTCAGAAAGTCTCTGAAGTCTGCTTTGTCTCGTACTGAAGAAACTGAACCTCATTTGAAGAGGAAAATGTTGTCTGACACATCAAGAGCCATTTTTTAGCAGGAGTGTGCGCCTGCTCACCAATCCAAAAAGGCGTAAAAGTGAATTGATACAACTTGAATTCCTGTGAATATTCCTCATTTGTCTCCCATTGAAAATTTGTGAGCCTTAGTCCAGAAGGAACTCAATGAAAATGCTCAAGCAACTTCAGAGGATGAATTTTAAAAAATCTATAAAAGCTTGGGAAAGAATTTCTCCAGATATTTTGAATAATCTGTATGACAGATGCCAAAACGCATAAAAAAATGTATTAAGCTTAAAGTTATATTGGGAAGTAACTACAGTTTTTCGCAAAAAAAAAAAAATCACTTGTTTAGTGCAAGTGTCATGTATTACACCATCATGATTTTTTTTTTTTAAAACAACATCAATTTTTGGACATACTGTGTTTGAAAAATTAAACTTCTCATATCGGTTATAAAGTAACTTCAATCTTCAAACTATTCTGTAAAAAAATGGTTAGTTATTAAGATAAAGCTTATTTATATTCGTTCAAAGGTGGTAATCGTTCATTGTTCAAAAAAAAAAATTCATGAACGACACAAAAGTACACATTTAAATCGTTCATCGTTTATTTAGAATAAATTCATATATCTATTTTTTTCAATACATATATTCTTATAATCCAGTTGTTAATTACTTTATCTCAATAAATAAAGTTTATCTCTCACATAGGTGAGTATTCATGAGTTTATTTGAGATGCTTGAAAGTACTTTATAAATTTTAATATTTTACGAATATGCATATGCATATTGTACGTACCTGGCGCGTGCTTTGCACATAAAAGACGCGTTTTAATAGAGAAAAGGAAGGATGATAATAAGATATTATTTTTACACGGACATCCAGGGGTAGCATAGTGTATCGGGCAAATTGTTCTCCCCACTGAATGAGAGTATGCTAATAACTAGTGATGTGAATCGTGTGTATAATCGGCATGTCAAAAAAATTTACCCAAAATCAACATGATAATTCGAAAATTTAAAAAAATGTTTTGGAGATAATAGCATAGTTTCATTCTTTATTTTTTGTAAAATTAATCAAACCAATAGTTAGTTGAAGAGTTACAAATCTGATTTTATTTTTAAGCAAAAGTCATTTGACATAGCAATTTTTATACCAATCGGATGAAAAAAATAAAACAAGTGTAAGTTTTCCATCTATTTGAATATTACAAAATATGTAAACAGGATTTCGCATAACTTTTTATCTCCATTACAAACTTCAAAACATTATTCCCTCCCCATATTGGAATTTAAAGTACTTTTAATGAGGATAACGGAATTATTGAATATTTCTTGGAGGATCTATATGTTAATATGGGTTGATTTTTTTGCATGAAAAATAAAAATTGAGAAATATTCCGTGTCACATTGCATAAAAATATATAAAGTTAGATCTAAATTCCAGACTCCCTCAAGTCTCAATGTTTTATTAAACAAAAATATGTGTCGATTTAAGTCTTGAGTAAATCCTTGACTGTGGGTTTTTTAGGTGTTATAGAAATTATTAAATTAAATTATTTTATTTTAGTTGCATATATTTAAATTCTGGGGCACTAATTTAAGAGACTTTAACAAAAAAAAAAAAAATTAAATCTTCATTTGCTCATACACATAAAATCATTTTTACAGTACACATTAAATAAGTGATAACCGGTTAATCAAACTAATTCCATTATTTATACGGCGGAAAGTGTTGAAAAAGACGGTCAAAAATTTAGTTTATAATTTTCCAAAGCGTTTAGAAGGTAAACTTTTTCCCACCCACTGTATCTATCATCTTTAAACAAGTTTTTTGATGCAAATATAAGTAATAAGCTCCATTGCTTGTTTTGGGATAGAATGAGTCGTATAATTTCTCATAAAAATAAGTAATTTGGTTCTTTATTCATTTTATTAAAATAAATAATATCTATTACCAATTAAATTTATATAAAGCGTGAATAATTGGGGTTTCACTCGTAAAAAAAATGGGATTCTAGCAAATCAAATTTAGCGTCAATATTGATTCGATTATGGCTATTTTGTATACAGAAATTACTCCTAATTAATTTTACAATATGATACCAACTTTTCAAAAATTTATATTCGTATTAATTCACTTCATTGTTTATTAAAATGTTTTATTAAGTTATATTGGAGTCTTTTGGCTCATATAATATTTCTGTTTTCGTTAAGCAACTATTAAAAAAGATGATAGACGATGGTAAAAAAAATATTGATATTGAAAAAATTCAATTTCAAAAATAAAAATAATAATGGCTTGTTATTCAACACTTGCAAAAAAATAAACAGATTGGAGCAGTACTATGATTTTAAAATATAAATATAAATTTGTATTTCTTTGAGAGTAAACAATATCAATTTCAACTATGAATAATATATTTAACATAAATATAAATCAATTAATGAATATTCATCAATGCCAAACTTTTTAAACATATCTGGGTTGCTGAGGAGCTTCGGGATAGGATGGAGTTCCTTCATACTGAACGTCAGCAACGTATCCACTATCTCCACTCACAGTGTAGGTCACAGTTTGAATACGACCATCGGGGAGAGCCACTTGATAGGATCCAGAGATGACTTGTCCATCAGAGGATTCTTCGGCAGAAAAGTCATTTCCTGATTGGGGATCTTGAACGGCGTATTGATAAGCGTAAGGCTCTTCAACTGGAGCATAAGCAGGCTGAGAGGCTTGATATTGGGGTGCTCCAAAGGCACATGAAAAGACGATGGAAAGAAGGAATACTGAGGTGTACATGATCATTGTTGCCTGTAAACTTTGTACTGATTGCCGTTTGGAGATGGAGCAGTCCTTATATAGGTAACTGTGTGGACGGGTTTTTGTCGGTCATGTACTTTTGTTGGTGTTACACTTAATTATGTATTATTTGCGAAGTGCATATTTTTTCATTTTTTGCGAGCGAGCCAAGTGTCCTTCGGATGTTTGGTTTTTGTTCTGTAGAATGTTGAATCCATTTCCCTCTCTCTTTGAGTGAAATAGGTTCATAATTATAAATACATATATATATATAATTTTTTTTTAATTATAAAATATGTTGTAAGTTTTGACTTTTTACTACAAATTAATAATTGATTAAAGGTATTATGTAGCACATTATAAACTCTTAATGATCAAAAAATTTTACGTCTAATTATATAATAATTAAGTAATTTTAATAGATGAAAATGAAATGATTCAAGTAATTAAAAGTTTATGAAAATTGAAAACAAAATTTTCCTTATGAAAGTCAATACTAGCCTTAAGTAATATAATAGCCGCAATAATATCGTTAATTAATAAATAAAATAATTAAAATTGCCATTTGTCTAATCAATCTTTGGAGTTGGACTCAAAAACTTTGCTTCGACACGGGCTATGACCCTTATAGCTGAAAATGCCCACTTCTTTGGATTCCAACTTCCCAGCCCAACATTATGAGTTCAATAATGTCGCATAAGTTAAATTAATTTTATTTCTTGATTCCAAAACTTGATCAATTGGAGCAAAAAGTTTTATTACCTTAAAACTAGATATATACTAGATATTTAGTCCGTTCCGATATCATCTCTATCTACAATTCCACGACTTTTATTTACAAATAACAAAATATTTTTTCTTTTTTAATGTCTAACTTTTTATTAATTACGGATAGGAAAAAAAATTATATAAATTTATCAATCATAATTAAATATTAATATATTTTAATTCAAAAAATTTAACTACTCTCCTTGCTCAGGAGCCAATTAATTTCCGGTTGGCTCATATTAAGGTGTTCGACGCCCCTCATTTGTTATATATTTAAAGTCCTTCTACCCGTCCCCCGGCCTCTGGTTTAATTTCAAGAGCCTCACAGATAAAAAAATACTTGCACCATTAACAATAAGCTATTTTCTATAATATTACTGGTTCGGCACACATTAGATCAAATACTTTTGTAATGTGTCCACTTCCTAATTGATATTTTATAGTTTTATATGCTTGCCCTAAGAATTGAAATATGTATCAATCAGTGCTCGAGTACGGAGTTCTGTCTTTTGTAATGGACCCGGAACGGATACTGATGACTCAAACTTGACCCTGAAAATATGGACTTGACTTCAGTTTTGTTCAGTACAATATTATTCAACAAAGATACCAAAAAAAGAAATATTTTATCAAAAATTTACTTAATGGTTTCAGAGTAAACCACTCAACCCAACCCTTGCCGTGACATATTTTTTGAACGACTCATGATACAATTCAAATGTATGGGGTACTGACAATTGTGATTATTTCTTAATTATTAGTTTCAAGTAAATTTGAATCAGTTGAAACTCTGTTGAATTTTCCAAAGATTGCTGCAAAAATCGTTTGCGTAATTCCTTTTGATCAACATTTACTAAAAGTGCCACCCATCTTAAGCAGAGCTTTTGCATCCCTAATTATTCGTGTAAGTTGTTTTCCACCCAATCTTCTGATGTCCCCACAACCTCAGCTATCTCACACGTATATTGTCCAACAGGATATGATGCACTTTTTCGATGGTTTCCGTTGTGGTTTCAGTTTATGGGCATCCTTCACGTGTCATCTTCAAAGGATGTGCAATCTCGTTTAAAGTCAGTCGCCCACTTTTTAATAGTTGATAAGGAAGGAGCATAGTCCTTGTAAACTTTTGTCAAATTCGAATGAAATTCCTTAGGGGTAAAACCATCCAAAACAAAAACAAAAAATTAATAACCTTCCTTTTATTCTATTTTCTCCCTATTAACAAAAACACCCAAAACTTAACTAAAACAGTTCGTGTAAGCGAACTCTGGAGCAACCCAGTTGAAACTATTCATGCATAAAAAACGGTAAATTTGTACAAGAAATGGCAGCACCACAACGTTATAAAAAATGGACCCTTCCGGCAACCGAACCCCTCAAATCTATGAGCCTTTTCTTCTTTCCAAAAAAAATTGTTTCTTGTAAAACGAGCATCAATAAAAATTGTTTTTTATATAGACAGTCCTCTAGTTTATCCACTATCTCTCACCCAAACAAAAATCCTTACGACGCCTTGTAAAGGCATTTGAATTCCTCTTAACTAAATTATTATTATAGATTTTTACTTATAAAATTATCGAATATTACGGAAATACGGACACCTATATTGATACGTGAACTGTTAAAAAAATATTGGTATCCTAATAAAAATAAAACATAGTTACTATGTATCATAAATTACTCTGATGTTTGGGAATCCACAAGTCCTCAAAATAAAGTCAAGGATATTTACTTTGAACAAGATTAATGACCTATTTACTTTTAAAATATAGACTGTATAATTTTTTCTTAGAAATGGAGAACGCGTTATAAATAAGGAGTTAATATGTTCAAATTAAAACTAATCTATTTGATTATAATATAGTTTAATCGAGTCATTTACAATCATAACTCAGTTTGAAGGAGGATTGACTTTTTAGAGGTCATGCATAAATACATATATGACGTCCAGAGAAAGGGAGATGTGAGGGGGCGGGGGTATGTGCATCCTTAATAAACATACTCTTTTTGAGTATACATATTTGAAATCATTAATGTATGACACAAAAAATAATTGTTCATTTTATAATACATTTAAAAATAAGGTAAAATGAAAGTATTGGACGTCTCATTTATTCTTATCGGATTTCTGGACAAAAAAGACTAGGGGATTAAAGGTAGGACAGATCCACATTTTCTTGGATACGAGTTGGTTCAGTTCTCAAAACGTAAATATTTGAGTTAGTTTCCCAAACTTCTGGATCGAGATCTGAAACCAAAATTAGGTAGATACTTGTCTCGAATTTTATAAGCATTTTAGTCAAAGTTCAGACCTAAATAAAATAGAATCCAGATTGAGGTTATATTTTCCCTGATTACTGAAGTCAAAAAATGGATACCCCAATGTTATTGCTCTTAGAACATGGTTATTATAAAAATTGGTATTAAAATAACTTTCAAATGACCCCGTGATGTAATTGGCTATGTAGATGTTGCTCCAAGAAGTAATAAAGATAAGTAAAGATACTACATTCCATATCGATGCTTATAATTTTTTTTAAACTAGGATTAAGTACAGAGTTCGACCTATACATAACAACCAAAACGAATTTTTTTTAAAAAATGACGAAGAGGACACAAAAATCACCATTGTAGGAAAAAAATGGTGATCACATATCCCTCGTTGAGAGGAATAAGGTTTTAAAAATACTGGACACAGGCTATATACGTCTCTTACCGCAGACTCACCGCAGAATCCTTAATAAAACGGTTACCTAACTATGAAGATCCCCGCTACACTATCAAAAGAGCGGTGGTCTATGTCATTGATGACGCTTCGGAACAATAGGTTCGAAAGGTTATCTTGAACAATACACCTCTCTTCTTAGCCTCGTGGAGAAAATGAGAGAGGAAAAAAATGCCAAGAAAAGGCTTACCGGCTTCATCAGAGGGGTCACAGGAAACATTGGCGATGATAAACTTGTTCAGATCATTGCATATCAATGTAATTCCCTACGTGTTAGAGGTAGAGGCGAACTGACCAAATCTGAAATAAGACAGTTAGGAAAAGTCCTACATCTTGATGTGGATCAAACAGCATTTGAAGATCTGCCAGCTATTGACTTCACACTAAAAGTGGCTTCCGCAGGAACGGTGCGCTTTCACGACCCTCGAAACGCGCCACCAACTCAATAAAGTGAGGAAACTGTGGAAAAGTGATAGACCAAGATCAAAACTCTGAACGCTGTGTTGATAGGTCTAATCAACACAAAACAACTACCATTGTTTAGGATAGTGCATTTTGTTGCACGGAGGAAATTGTACTAGTACTAATTTAAATAAATGTAATTATACTCCAAAGGCCAAGGAAACTGACAGTATCAGAGAAACTGCAGCTGAGGACCACAGAGTGCCAGATGAGCCAGGAGAAGACCTGGTAAATCAAGTAGCAGGTGTGAAAGACCCTGGAAAAATTCCAAAATCTATTTATTCAAAAGTAGGGATGGCCAGTCCAAAATAGATATGTTCTTCGATTTGGCTGCGAACCCCTACAAAAGAAACCAAAATGATTAGCTGTTCTTATATCAACACTCAACACTGCAAAGAATCTAACTCTGAAAATACCAAATAGCCTTAATGACAGAGCCATACCTCAGTAAGTGCTACACAAAAACCCTCATTCTAAGGATACTGGTTATTCTTTGCAAACATGGGTCAAAACAAAAAGTAAGCATTCGGAATACTAATTATTTACATACATGGTTCATTTCAGAAATCTCTAAAAAATATGTTACCACTGTATACTTAAAAATAGACGAGTCTATAATGTATATTTGTGCAGACTATCTCCAGGAATTCATATTAATTCAGAACGAAAAACAGTTACGTCTGATTGATCAAACCCATCTCTACGTTCATGATTCATCACTTTTTAACAAGAATTAATTCTTACTTTTACAATTGTTATTTAATAGAAAAATTATTTAATATTTATTTTAAAAGTTCTATTAGTGATGTTGCATGGGTTGTGTCTATCCAAATGTCAAGTAATCCATGGGCAGACAGCAGTAAATTCTTAACCAACTAAGATATTGTCTATGTTTTTTTGAGTAGTCTAACATAGAGTGGTCACTCAAAAAATTGGACACCCCAATACATACTCTAAAATAAATATTTGGAAGAAGTTGACCTTTTTGTAACCTTTGGCCTTTTATATGACCTTAAACTGTACTTTATCAATTTAAAGTATTATATAATTATGGCTTTTAGCATAAAAAGACTTAAATGATAACGAACGTACGAATTTCTTTTTATTACTTAGAAAAAAGATTAAAAAATACGAATCTCAAAGCAACTCGCAGCTAATTTAATGAAGCGTTATAACAGCAATGTAACTCTTCTAATTGTCAGTGTGAAGACGTTAATTTTCAGGGTTTTTTTGTTATTTTTTTTTGCATACTGGGATATCTTATTATCATCTACTTTAGTACATTCTATGACATCCCTAAAAAATACTTAATACTTTATTTTTCTTAAAAATAAAATAATCAACTATGACTACCTTTTGACTGTATGCTTTCAAAATATCCGGAATAACTGGAAACTTAAATAAATTTTACAAAAAATGAGATAGTCTTTTGGTGTTTCATTGAATGATTTTATAGGTAATTTCAAATGAACTTTTTTTTTTTTGGCTTTTTTCCACATAAGTAATATTCGAAAAATATTCAGGTATAATTAATTATATTAGTTTAAATATCTCATAGAATGTACTAAAGTAGATGTTAATAAGACAAAACAAAGAAAAACTGGAAATTTATGTCGTCACACTGACAATTAGAAAAATGTTTGAGAGAAGAGTTGCATAGCTTTCATGACGTTTCATCAAATTAGCTGCGATAAACATTCACCCTGCTCCGAATATAGCAATAATATAAGCAGGAATTAATCCAATATCGATCCTCATTTCTAATCCAATAAAGACTTCCTCAACAAATCCTCAGTGTTATTTTTATGTTTCACAAACTAGTAATAACTTTATACTCTTCAAGAAAAAATGATAATGTAAATATCTTTGGATAAAAAAGTTCAGGTGGCAACTAAGAATGGCCTTTCATTATCATATTACATTCATCTATGCTGATAACTCATCAAACGTCTATAGTAGAAACTATCTCATATCTTTTTTTTTAATCAATAATTATGATTTCAATCAAAGAACCTCTTTGTTTTTTGCACGTTAAATCTTTATTTTTTCGTTCAGCAACAATTAAAAAAGGTGATGCACGACAATGGCAGAAATAAAATTAATATTGATATTGAAAACTCAATTTCAAAAGTAAAAATAATAATTAGTTATTATTCAACACTTGCCAAAAAATAAACGGATTGGAGCAGTACTATGATTTTAAAATATAAATATACATTTGTATTTCGTTGAGAGTAAACAATATCAATTTCAACTATGAATAATATATTTAACATAAATATAAATCAATTAATAAATATTCATCGATGCCAAGCTTTTTAAACATATCTGGGTTGCTGAGGAGCTTCGGGATAGGATGGAGTTCCTTCATACTGAACGTCAGCAACGTATCCACTATCTCCACTCACAGTGTAGGTCACAGTTTGAATACGACCATCCGGGAGAGCCACTTGATAGGATCCAGAGATGACCTGTCCATCAGAGGATTCTTCGGCAGAAAAGTCATTTCCTGATTGGGGATCTTGAACGGCGTATTGATAAGCGTAGGGTTGTGGCTCTTCAACAGGAGTGTAAGCAGGCTGAGAGGCTGGATATTGGGGTGCTCCAAAGGCACATGAGAAGACGACGGAAAGAAGGAATACTGAGGTGTACATGATTATTGTTGCTTGTAAACTTTGTACTGATTGCCGTTTGGAGGTGTAGTGTCCTTTATATATCTGCTTGGTTTTGACTTCTTTTTTATTTAAAAAAGAAAAAAAATTCAAAACGTTGGTTACCCATATTATTTTTACGTGCTCAAAAATGAAAGACGGGCGTGTACTCCTGTAAAAATATTGCACCTTGAAGTTAAACATGTTTCGTATTATTAAAATGCGAAATGAGGTTTATTTAATCATAGAAAATATATAATTATTACTAATTAATTATTATACAGTTTTTATTCCAAGTTTTTAAAAGTTTTGTTATTCAAGTGTTCTTTTTCCGGTTCAATCCATTTTATTAGTGTTCACCTGTTTTTAGCATTCTGTTCAAGGTTCAACTCATAAAGTAGGGAATATAAATTTAGATTGCAAGTTATTTGTACGACCGAATTTTGTAGGCTGAGGTATATTTTCTTATAAAAGCTTAGTAAAATAAAATTAGAGTGTTTGAAATTAGAAATCAGTCTTCTAGTTATAAGGTTGATTGATAATTATGATTAACATGTGATGTTGTATATGCATTTGGTCCTACCCAAACTCCAGCAAATAAAATATATATCACTACTTCAAAGCATTTGTTTCAGTTTACCATTCAACTACTTATCTGAAATAACAATATTAACGTACTAGATATACTTTTACTTTCTAATATCTGAAGTCGGAGAATATTCTATGCTACTCAATACTGTAAACCAAATTATATCAGATAATGAAATATCTATGATGTAATTTGTTGCAATATTTATATTAGTGATTGAGACCGTCGTAGAATTTTTTGGATTCTTCATTAAAATTAATTTTTTGAATTTCAATTTTAAGAGTAAATGCTCTGGGAATTAGTAAAACAGTATAGATTATTATATTTTTTGTCTCTTTTCGATCTCCTTATGTTTAAGTAATTCATTGTCTTTTCTAATATATAAGTTTTTACTAATTATTATTAAATATATGTTTTTTTCGACAATTATTTTAATACATATACTTTTAATTAAACTTTAAAGTTTTCTTCCATAAATTGCGTAAAAAAAAAAAAGATTTGTTCTATTATTGCCTCTTAGAATCTTTGACTCAATTAATTTAAATAAAAGAATAGCCTTCAGTAGTCTTTGATATGTATATCTATGTAGTTCAACCTCACCTCTAGAATTTATTCTATTTCCAATGAAAAACAAGACAGTTTTATTTATATCCTCCATAACAAAATGCAAATTATTTAATCTTTGTAACTATTACATGAATTCAACTTCTGTAGAATCGGCTGCCTCAGTGATTTCGTTTGCCAAATGCAATTTGATTTTTAGAAAAGAAGAAAAAATCTTCAGAATCAGACTTAGTTTTTGGTTTTCAGCACAAAATTATCATGATAACTAATTAACGCCGATAAACAAATGATAGCCAAGATGTAAGGTACTGAGACAAATTTTGCCTATAATTTAGAATTCTTTATTTAAAGGTCCTCAATCAAGTCAAATTTCTATAAAAAAATCGTCCATTTGTAAAACAACTATTGTAATTTTTGTTCAATTTTTTTGAGTCACTTATGACTTATGACAATTTATGTTTTATATATAGTTAGGTACAAAGTATGTAATTAATTAGGTATAATGGAATTTATATTTGAAACTAAATATTTTTCTTTGATCATTTTACCATTGTAAATCCTTAATTAGAATACGTGAAGTCAGCCATTATTTCCCATTGTGTATCTTTTTTTTTCATAGTTTAAAATTGATTCTAATTGTATTTAATCTAAAAGTAATTTAGCAACAATTAGCTTGTTCTAAGGAGAACATCTCAGAACACAAAGTTATTTTCATTTTCACATTCAAGAACCAACCATTCAAAACATCATTTAACATTTGGACTGGTTTGCACCAAAGCTATGGGCCAAGGTGACAAAAAGCACTTGTTTGAATGATAATTTTTATTTATCTACGAAAATCTTTTCACCCTCAAAAGATCCTTACATACTGCATATGTCGTTACTTAATCATTTTTATAGAAATTTTTTAATAATTTAATTTAATTTTTAAAATATAGACTTTTATTTTAGTTTCATTTAAACATCTACATACATATAATCTTAGTTTAGTTTCAAATACAAAGTTATTGTAGGAAGTGTCCTTAAATATATACTTTATACTTATTGGCACAGTATAGTTTATAAAATATGCAAATATTACATGATGAGTTTTTGTGAATTCCCGAATCAAATTGAAGTTGAGGGTTAATACATATATTACAATACATCAGAAATGAACGAACCATAAACAACAAACAAATAAATGTGATGCCAATGAAATTACATTTTTACAAAATGTAAATCATACTATAAATCATAGAGATATTAAAGTATTTTTATATCAAATTACGTGATAATTTAAGGATAATTGTCTATATAAAATTTTTGTTTTTAAGAAATTATATGATTAAAACGTTTTTGTTTTCTAGAAAATATATTCAAAATTTATAAAAAAAGACGACAAAACCATCACCAAGTACTATTGGGTTGTGTCGTCTTCTTTAAAATATAAATTTATTGTTGGGTAAGTTGAGAACCGTTGTCAGTATTCCATGACGAAGAAGGAGAGGATGGTTGTTCATATTTTCTACAGAAATTAGAGTATCAGATAAGAAAGAAAGAAGGTCTGAGTAAAGGGACACTCCTCACTCCTTACAGGCCCTGTCTCACGAATACGTTTTAGGTCGTCATATTTAGCTTTGTCTCATTTGAACTCATTGATTTGTTCTGGATCCCTTTTATATCACTATACGATCAATTCTGGAAGTATATGATGAAACTTGGAATTTTCCAAAGAAGCACAATGCCTATAACCACAAATACCATCATTATACAGAAAACTGTGTTGCTGACTCCATTGTTAGAGGAGCTACACATTCGAAAG
The DNA here is from genome assembly GCF_016086655.4 of Lepeophtheirus salmonis. NCBI lineage: Eukaryota > Metazoa > Arthropoda > Copepoda > Siphonostomatoida > Caligidae > Lepeophtheirus > Lepeophtheirus salmonis. The sequence goes on along the minus strand of NC_052143.2, from coordinate 42,411,354 downwards.
TACCTTCTAGGCGTAGCTTCTTCTGTTGTGTCAGCTGTCATTGTTCTACGTATATATTGTTACGAATTTTTATCCTTACGTTGACTAAAAGTATTGGATGTTTCTGTTCCTCTATTGTTACACTAAAGAACTGCTCATAATGTGTTTGTTTTTTGTTCTTAGACGAATCAATAATAATTTTGAGAAGGGAAGTTAATCTTTTCCCATTCCACTGACTCACTTTTTTATCA